>NC_056733.1:1957313668-1957486168 GCF_019279795.1 Protopterus annectens
TGATTGCATTACCCATCATTCCTTCCCCACCTCGATCTTCACATACACAACAACCACCCCTTCTATGGTGAATTAGGTTAATATTAATTGTTATAATACCAGAGCTGCATGTGCTTTTTGTACACTCCAATTCCTTTGGAGTGCTTCTATGTCACGAAGTGTGTTCATAAATGTTTATATATATATGTCTATTGATGTAACTGTATAATATATATCTCTCTCTCTCTCTCTATATATATATATATATATATATATATATATGTGCAGACATCACTGATAAATATATCTATCTATATATATATATATATATATATATATATATATATATATATATATATATATATATATTTTTTTTTTTTTCATTTTAATTTGTAACAGTAATACATATGTAGACTGGAATGTGTTGGTTCACAAACTACAGTACATTACAATGTACTGTACGTATGTACACAAAGTGACTGTCCCATTTGTGATCATTACAGTGAAATGCATATGGTATAAGATGTAGTCTCAAGACCTTGCAAGATGTGTAGACTTTAGATGACTTAGTGGTAAGTCCCATGACTAAAGTGTGCATAGTCCAGAGTTCGATACCTGCGAGCGATGCTTTACAAATTTTTTTACTGCAGAATAAGGTTCATTTAAGCAGTTGTAAGCATGTTTAAAAGTGTTTGTGTGACATTATAGCAGCAGTTAAACACAATTAAATAAACTTTGTAACGTATAACCTTTGCGCGCAAGCACGGCCACATCGGCTAACTACTCTGGATATATACATGTCAGTGATGTAACATCTCACTATGTGCTGACATGACATTACATTCTCTGTTGACTGTACTCTCCAGTACACATGGGTTTATATGGGTGTTTCGAATGTTTATTATACAGACGATTACTACCTATATATGCAAGCTGTGGTTAAGGTATACTTTTGCACATGATAAACCTGCCTTTATTGGGATTGTAACCTCAAATGCACAGATACTATGTGGATGCTGTAACCATTAAACTGTTGACATAAACATTGTTTCTGCCTATTTCCTATTTAGATGATTTCTATGTGTAAGCTTGGCTAAGCAAAGGCTGGATGCCCCCAAACTCACTGAGCTTCATGTACTCTTGAAGTAACAACATATAACAAATGTACTTTGAGACAATACAATACATTCCTAACTACATTAGGCATAGCCCCACTTACACACTTCGAAGGAAACCTTGTTGTGTGAATGGGTAACAGACTATACACCCCCTGGGATCATGTGTTCCATGACCATACAGCCAGGGGGTTGGGGAGCCTGTCCAGTTTGATATCTGCAAGACCTGTTGGGGGAATTGAATGGTGTTGAATTGTCACATTAACATGCCATCTTTAGATCACTAAGTGCTCCTATCACCCTCCACAACCCCAGTCTTCAGCAGCTTCTGGCAACTCTGCCTGGAATTGCTTCATTGGCTATGCCTGACAGAGGCTCAGTTACATCATCAATGGTGCACAGAAGGCCAACACACTGCAGTTATGCTTCTAATTGCCCTTAGGCAGATAGGTAGTAAGCTGTGAACCTCTAATGTGCAGGCCATCACAGCCATAATATGTGAATAAACAGACCTTCAGATCACAATATACAGTGAGAAATCACTATGTAGTCAGGAAACAGTTGAGTACAGCAATAATATAAAGAACACTGATTTAGTCCCTCCAAAAGCCTATCTTGGAAGCTAGAAGACTTGTATAAGTTTAAGGCTTTTTATTGCTTACCTGTAGGTTACCTACAGGGGAGATGAAAAAAAGCACAGATGGGGAACATGCATGCAATGATACCATGCCGGCCTATGTGTCAGCCTTAGGCTTTGGAATACTGGCCAAGGCTATTGGCGCCCCCATGGTGCCTTATTTAGGAGAGTTTCGAAGGTGAATACCAGCTCCATAAACAGCATAATAGCAGATTCAATGATGATTATGCTACTCATCACCAGGGGTTGTGATCACAACATGCATGCACTCATAGCACTCCTCAGGATGGACAACATCAACATCTGTGCATTAACTGAAATCTGTCTTCAGGCTCGTGAGAGCACACCAGCACTACCAGACTACAACCCATTCCACACATTTCAGCCACAGAACATGGATTAACAGACATGGAGGGGCTGTATCCATATTCATCAGGGATACCTACACATCCAGGTTAGTGGGGCAGCATGATACCTCTGTGATCATCCAAGTGCAGCTAACATCAGCCACAGCTACAATGTGGAATTTGGCCTGCTATGGATCACCCTCCATGACCCAGGACCTCCACTCCACCTACTTAGAGACGGTGGAGAACATGACAGTTCTAACACACACTCTGGCATTGGTCGATGTCAACTACCATACCATTAACTGGGAAACATACTCCGGTACTCACTGCCAGGCCCAGCGCTTCCTGGAATGTATCACCTCATATGCCCTGCATCACGTGATAACCTCCCTAATGTGGGGTGGAAACTACTAGATGTGGTCATCACCAACATGGGCAACAGGTGCACCACAGCAGAGGTTAACTGGTCACTGGTTAGATCTGACCATGAACTACTCACTGTTTCCACACACTAGCATCTCCCACACCCATGGATACCACAGTGTATACCTTTCCTACAGCTACACTTACACTACTAATGACAGGGGTGGGGGGTTTCACAGCCCCCACGCTAAGGGGAAACACTGCTCAAAATGCAGACAGATTTACAAATTCAGTCTCTAAGCATCGACATGGATGCATGGATCGTGCCATCACTGGTAAACCAAGACTCACTCTTCCTAGACAATGACACCGGTCTGGTGGACCTCTGCAATAAACAGAAGTAGGACAGTGTTCCAGGCACACAGCAAATCCCACAAAGGGTAGACATCCAAGACACTATTAGTATGATACGTAGGTCCCTCATGATATCATCCAAGACTAACATCAGCAGGAGAATACGCAAGGATTCGAAAGATAACCACAAAGCCTTCTTTGGCTATGTCAAGGATCTACATGGTGACACACAGATTTGCACTGTGCCGGTGAAATATAGCACAAAATATGCTGACCCTGCTGATATCGCCAACATCCTTGCAGATACATTCAGTGCATACTTCACCCCCTAAAGAGCCCACAACACTACCCAAAAGGTACAGTATCCCAACCATCAGAGACACACAGGTAGAAATGGCCCTCTCTAACAACAGTACACAGCATCAATGGAGGCAGATGTTGACCTAGACTGCATCTTGCAAACTGTACAAGACAACCTGCCCCCCACATAATTAAGCATTCCTACCTCAACCTCTCCACAGGCTACATGGCCATACAATGGCACGTGGCAATGGTTATTCCACTCCTTCAAGGTGGAATCACAACTGACCATGGTAACTACCACCCCATAAGCCTGACTAGCCTGGTCTGCAATGGTATGGTTTGCATCCTCATGGCACTCATTAACAATGATATTGGTAACCTCTGAAAATTTGACCCAACCCAGGTCAGCTTGGTTGAGTGCAGTTCATTGCTACTGAACCTGTTTGACATCTTACATGCAGTCACCAAGATGTTAGTTGATGGGGGAGGCAGTTCACACATACTACCTGGACCTCACCAAGGCTTTTGACACCATGCCCCACTCAGGTTTCATTGATAAACACACCAGCCTGTACATTCATCCATACATCACAGGTTGGGTTGAAAACGGGCTTACACACAGAACCCACATGGTACGACTAGTGGTCTCCAGGTCCAACTTTTGAACAGTCATGACTGGTGTCCCACAGGACTCAGTCCTGGGAGCCCTACTGTTTGGCATATACATCTCAGATGTACATGCAAACACAGGTGGACTATGGCAGACCATGTTTGGCAATGACTGCGAACTGGGAGCCATGATTGATAGTCCAGCTGACACGGACATCCCTCAATGAGCCTCACAGAGAATGTCATAGGGTGCCTACGACACAGCCTCCAGCCAAGTGCCACTAACTGCATGGTCATTCCATTGTGGAATTGGCACCCACATATTAACATATAAATGGCAGACACTTTAATACAGATGAGGTAATGGGGTATCTGGGGACTAAGGTAAACAGTGATCTCCCCTTTGACAATCATATCTCCACAGTAGTTAGGACATCCTTCTATGTAAGCCATCTGATTACTAAAGGATTCCAGTCTAGACATACTGGGGTTATAGTGCCCCTTTACTCATCACTCATCAGTCCCACCATAGGGTATAATAACCCATGTGGGATGTACCTCAGAGGACACATCCAACTGTTGGGGGGTCCACGAATGTACCTCCCCAAGGGGAATACTGGCCTCCAACATATGGCCTATGCAGACAGACTGAATAAACTCCTGCTTTACTCAGTAGCATCTCAATTATCCAGAGATGATCTCCACTGGCCAACACAGCCATGTCGAACTCAGGCTTGATGGATATGCTCCACCTATGGGAATCCATGTCACAGTGAGCCACACAATGTAGTGAGCTGAACCTTGCCACAACAATAAATGGAAGATGCTAGAGGGATAGCTTCCTGCCACAGACACTCCCCATACTTTGGAACAACATCCCTAACTACATTATACAGAGCCTCTCACTAACACTCTGCAAGAGAAACCTTGAAGGGTGGATGAAGAACAGTAGATGCACCCCAGGGATCCTGCAATTGGCTCTGCTCCACAGAGGGACAGTTAATGAATCAATGGGGTGGCAAAAACTGACACATTTTGGCTGGCCTTATGAATGGCCTCTGGCATTTGGCCAAGTACCTACCTATGAATCTATACATACAATATTTGCATATTCTGATAGCTTAATTTACTGTTCAGATGTTGACTTACCTTGTGCCAATGGCTGTTGTGTGTGCAATAGTTGAGGGTTGCCTATGTTGGACGCACACAGTAGACTGCCTATACATGACAGGTATTTACAGGTAGTCTTGTGTGTGTGCAATCCATTTTTACTGTGTGCGCAGGTGGAGAAGGTGTCAGTCCCTAGGTGCCTACAATCAGTGTGTGTGCTATACATTCCCTCTTTGCCAAGGCATAGGCATACTGGGCGTTCCTCTGTCTGCCTACTGGGGCTGGCTCAGGGTGTTTGTAGTCTGAGTACCTCTGTGCCTGTGGGGCCCTTGGCAATGGTAGTGGGCTGTGAGGGCCTTCACCATTCTGTCCCTGCTGCAGCTGTTTCTGCAGGACCATAGTTGCGTAGCATGGCACACACTATGAAGATGTGGGTACATGTGCCTGTAGAGTACTGCAAGGCTCCACCAGATATGTCCAAGCAACAGAACTGTGATTTCCAGCATCCCAAACACATGCTCTATGATAATTCTGGTTTGTGCGTGTGCCTCATTATGGCATTTCTGCATGAGTGTTTGTGCATTTCTGATGGGAGTCATCATCCATGGTTCCAGTGCATAGCCAGCATCCCCCACCAGGTAGCCATTTGGGATATCCCCCCTGGAAAATAACCGATACAGCTGTGAGGCATGCCAGATATGGGAGTCGTGATAACTTCCAGGGCTGCCAGCACACATATCCATGATAATGCCCTGGGCATTGCACACAACCTGGCAGTTGATGGAGGGGTATACCTTGTGGTTTATGTAGTGCCTACCCTGCTTACTGGGTGGTGACTTGATGTGTATGTGCATGCAGTCTATTGCACCCAGTACCTTCAGGTATTCTGCCACATGGTGGAAGAGATGCATATTGCTGGCCAACTCCTCCTGCATTCAGGGGAAGTATATGTGCTCATTGGCATGTGGTAACATGGCATCCAGGAACTGGTGTAGTACCCTGGATGCTGATGCCTGTGAGATCCCCGTGATATCCCAAGTTGGTCTTTGAAAGGTACCTGTATCTAGTATTTTCAGGCTTACACATACCTTTGTATCCTCTGGGATGGGCTCTCCTCTGTTTGTTCTGGCTTTGGGTCGTGGCCGGCACAGCTTCACAAGTTGCTGTAGGGTGTCCCTGTCGACCCTGCAATTCTCTACTATCTCCAGATCATGTAGCCCCTGGTAGGTTAGCCTGGGTCTGAACACTCTCCTCCTCCTCTGGTGCCTGTGGTGGTCATGTGCATCATCCTCCACACCACCTTCAGTCTCCAACACATGCTGGTGGATCAAAGCTATGGCAGCCCCTAACATGTACATAATAAAAGTTCCCCATCTGTATACACCACTGGTGCAGAGTGTATGGGAATACACAAATGTGTGTGAGGTGCTTTTACACTTTATAGTATTTTGCTATGGATGCTGCTGATGTAAGTGGGTGTGTATGAGCTATTCCAGCTGCTGTGTGTCTTAATTATGGGTTTTGCAATGAGTACTGCAAGTGTGGGGCCTTTACTATGGAGATCTACTTGCCTACCTTGATTAATCTGTTGCCGTTTAATTCACTTTTAGACCTGGATCCCCCCCATTATCAGGCATGCATCCACTGGCCGTCTTTCTTGTTTTGTACTTTTCCTACCCAGTCATGGCAAAATGTATCTTGTAGCTGATATACTGCATATCGGCTTTGTTCTGCTTTGACACTTTGCTGTTTTCTATGCAGTACAGCCCCTCCCCTTCCCTGTTCTGCAGGTAGCTGCTTGCAGACTTGTTAGCTGTTGTCAATGGCCCACTGTAGGCTCCTAGGTGTTAATTAGTCATTTGTTCTCCAATTTCACTGCTGCAGCATTTCCTTATTTCTTTCCTATATCCTTCCTGTTTCAGCTGCAGTGCGCACCACTCTTGCCCGTTAACCAGGTTTACGCGTGTTTTCATCTCCGTTCACATGCATACTCAGTTACCTTGTGTACTCTCAGCTAAGCATAGCTATGGGCAATTCAACACACCCCTATCCTGCAGCTTTGCCTAGCTATGAGCAGACTGGTTTAGCAATGCTCCAATGTGCTTACAGCAATGGCGACACACTCCTATCTTGATGTCATCTTTATCTCAAGGGCTCACCTCGGTGTTATAACACTATGCTGTGAGGTGCAGCCTTACACCAGCAGGGAATCTGCGATTCACTATTACTCCTCTCATTTGCATGGCATTGCCTGCTAATTCCTAGCTACTGCGTATAACACTGTCACTGCCCCTTAGCAACCCTTGTGCTATGAGTATGGTGTAGCATGCCTGCCATTGACTATTATGAGGATATCATGATATGTGTTTCATTGCGGTTTTATTCTATATTTTTGTATATTCCTTGCGATCCCCTTTGCGCACCGCAACCCTGCCCTTCCACTTTGCGATAGTGTGACTATATATATTAAATATTAATTTTATATTTTGTATATTTTTTTATGCCAATGGCTATATATTTAGTCATTGGCATATATTAGCAATATAATACATGTGTTTGGTTGGCTGTCATGGCTCTGATTTTATGTTTGCTAAAATTCCTACAATTTACATTTCTGCATGCTTACAATATGCCTGCACCACTTCCTGAATCGCTACATACCTTCATCTGCATGCTATACTGCTGCACATGGGATAATTAGCATACAAGGCTCAGGAGTTGTGTACGCAGGTAGTGCACGTGGGAACAGCTCGTACATGAATTGCTCGGCAGCCATCTTTGGTGTTAGAACGCAGATGCTACGCCTGCACCTGGCGCAAACTTCATGAATCCTGGGGTATGTCTCAACATCTTTACCGAAATTAGTTTTAAATTCACTAATAGTATTGCGTACATCTCCAATATATCATCTGACTGATTTGGACTTCCAGATGTTGAATACTCTTCTAAGAAACAAGTTGTTAATCACTCATTTTTAATTTAAGTTGCATGTGTTTCTAAATCTTATTTATTTACTTTTCATCAATTGTGTTAATCCACTAGGCATAGGCTATTTTCAGAACAGACCCAAAAAGTGTTCATACTGACTACAAGAAATTTAGCCAGGACATATGGGGGTACTTTCCTAATTTTTCTTTCTATTAAGTGTCATGGAATCTTCCCAAACATTCAAAGAAAATGTCATCACTTGGGGCATTATAGCAACTGATGAGGTCATACCTTTGCATTTTGTAATTCAAGATTGAAAATCAAATGTTCCTTAGTTTGTGTATACAGTAGAGATCTAGTGAGTCCACAAAGTTCTTAATCTTTGTGTAGAAGAGTCACAGAGATGCATGCCATCACAACATTAGTCTGTATGCATTGGATAGACATAGTGAGCCATGCCTTTACCATCTTAGTTTTTTTATACAGGATAAACTTACTGAGACACATCATTACCACTTTTGTCTCTGTATACAGGAGAGACATAGTGAGACAGACCTTCACCACCTCAGCTTTTGTACACAGGAGAGACCTAGTAAAGTGTGTTATCACCTTAGGCTTTATATTTAGGATAGAACTTGTCAGTCATGGCATCTCCAGAATAGTCTTGCTATAAAGGAGAAGCCTAGTGAGAAATTGCATAACTTCATCAATTTTTGCATATGAGGTAGACTTCATGAGGTATGCTATCACTGCTGTAGTCTATGTGCAGAAGAGAAACCTAGTGAGGCATGCTATAACATTCTTAGTTTGTGTGCACAGTAGATACTTATTGAAGCCTGCCATCCCACCTTACTTTTGGATACATAAAAGATCTGGAGAGGTATGTCATTAACATCTTAGTCAGTAGGTAGAGGACAGACATAGCAAGATATGCCATCACCATCTTATTCTTTGCACAAAGGTGAGATGTGTTATGACCATTTTAGTATGTCTATATTACCTTCACAGCCTTAATTTGTGCAGGTGAGACCTAGTTGTTTTTGCCAGGGCAATCTTAGTCATTTAATTTTTATTTATTGATTTATTTATTTATTATTCATTCATTCATTCATTCATTCGTTTGGTTGTTCATTTTGCTTTTTCCACAAGTGACATCCAAAGAAACCTGCCATTACTGCCTTTGTATACAGCTGTGACTTACTAAGGCATTCCATTACCTTAGTACTGCTGTACAGAAGAGATGTAGTGAGGCATGCCATCACCACCTTAGTACTGGAGCACAGAATAAATATAGTGAGGCATGCCATCACTACCTTAGCACTGGTGCACAGAATAAATGTAGTGAGGCATGCCATCACCACCTTAGTACTGGTGCACAGAATAAATGTAGTGAGGCATGCCATCACCACCTCAGTACTGGTACACAGGACAAATGTAGTGAGGCATGCCATCACCATCTCAGTACTGGTGCACAGGACAAATGTAGTGAGGCATGCCATCACCGCTTTAGTACGGTGCACAGAATAAATGCAGTGAGGCATAACATCACCACCTTAGCACTGCTGTATAGAATAAATGTAGTGAGGCATGCCATCACCACCTTACTAATGGTCCACAGAATTAATGTAGTGAGGCATGCCATCACCACCTTAGTACTGGTGCACAGGATAAATGTAGTGAGGCAAAACATCGCCACCTTAGTACTGGTGCACTGAATAAATGTAGTGAGGCATGCCATCACCACCTTAGTACTGGTGCACAGGACAAATGTAGTGAGGCATGCCATCACGGACAAATGTAGTGAGGCATGCCATCACCATCTCAGTACTGGTACACAGGACAAATGTAGTGAGGCATGCCATCACCATCTCAGTACTGGTGCACAGGACAAATGTAGTGAGGCATGCCATCACCGCTTTAGTACGGTGCACAGAATAAATGCAGTGAGGCATAACATCACCACCTTAGCACTGCTGTATAGAATAAATGTAGTGAGGCATGCCATCACCACCTTACTAATGGTCCACAGAATTAATGTAGTGAGGCATGCCATCACCACCTTAGTATTGGTGCACAGGATAAATGTAGTGAGGCAAAACATCACCACCTTAGTACTGGTGCACTGAATAAATGTAGTGAGGCATGCCATCACCACCTTAGTACTGGTGCACAGGACAAATGTAGTGAAGGATGTCATCATCACTTTAGTATTGCCATACAGAAGAAATGTAGCGAGGCATGCAATCAACATCTTATTATTTGTTTACCTAAAAATGCTAGGAAGGCATACAGTCATCACCGTAGTGTTTGTGTCTCTGAGAGTCCCAGGAAAGCATGTCATCACTACCCTTGTGCTTGTCTAACTGGGAATCCTGGAAAGGCATACCATCTCATCACCTTAGTGTTTCTGTACCTGAGATTCCTAAGAAGGCATGCCATCATCACCTTGGTGTTTGTGTGCCTGAGAATCCCACGAAAGAATGCCATCACCACCTTGGTGCTTGTGTAGCTGAGAATCCTAGAAAGGCATACCATCTTACTACCTTAGTGTTAGTGTATCTAAGAAATGCAAAAAGGCATGTCATCATCACCTTATTGCTTGTATACCTGAGACTCCTAAGATGGTATATCATCCTCATCTTACTGTTTGAGTACATGAGAATCTTATGAAGGCATGTCTTTACCACCTTAGTGATCATGAGCCTGAACATCCCTAGAAGGCTTGCCATCACCATTTTAATTGTTTTGTAATGGGGAGACATAGTGTAGTATACCAACACCTCCTTAGTCTGTGTGCACAGGAAAGATATAGTGAGTCATGCCATTACCAGTTTAATCTGTGAGTACAGGAGAGACCTAATGAGTGATGTTATTGATACCTTACTATTTGTATAAAGGAGTGACCTGATGAGGCATGACATAACCTCCTTCATCTGCATGTGTAAGAAAACCTAGTAAAGTCTGCTATGTCTACCTTAGTCTCTGCATATAGGAGAGACCTAATGAAGTATAACATAAGCTCAGTCTGTGTCCAGGAGAGATATATTAAGGACTATAATTACCACCATAGTCTTTATATGACATAGAGGCTTAGTGAGACATGAAAACACTACCTCAGTATTTATAAACAGGTGAGATCTAGTGAGGCATGCCATCGCTACCTTAATCTGTGTGTAGAAGAGATACTCAGTGAGACCTGTTGTTACCATCTTAGTCATTATGCACATGCGAAATTTAGTGAGGCATAACATAATCTCCTTTGCCTTTGCTCACAGGAAATATTTAGTGAGGCATTCCATCATCACCTTCGCATTTGTGTGCCATGAGATCTAGTGAGGTATGCTGTCACCACCTTTGTATTTGTGTACAAGATAGACCCAGTGATTCATTGTATCACTATCTTAGCCTTTATGTAAAGGAGAGACCTAGTGAATTGCATAACCTATTTAGTCTTTGTATTATATACAATAAAGACTGTGTGAGATAATGTTTTCAGAACCATAGTCATTATGTACAGGAGAGACATACTGCAGAATGGCACATCCTTAACCATTGTGTACAAAAGAGATCTAGTGATATACGCCTTCACGCACCACTGACTTTGTATGCAGGAGAGACCTGATAAGTCCGTCTTCGCTATTCTTTGGATGTGATCTGTCCTGAATTTCACTATCTACTTGAAAGAGGATTACAGTATGCAATTGCAGGGTTACATATATATAATTTGACTTTTGAATTTCTTTTAAAATGACTCATGACAGCTTCATTCGTGAATCTTAAGCATGCAGCACTTAAATGGTCAGCACAGTTGATCAATGTGTCTGTTGAAATATGACCCCAGCTGGATTATTGTAACTTTATCTGTAGGACATTTGACAACCACTTTAGTAAATTGTATGTTTCTGTGACAGAAATGAAAATGGGCGTTGGCTTTTCTATGAGACTGACTTCTTGCATTTGTGGGTCTTCATCTATTCATCCTGTACTAGCATAAACAATTAAGTGGTCATTGTCTAGCAGTCAAGAGATAATTCCATGGGAGGTGACCAGTGTGTAATTGTTGCCAAGAATTATAACATTTGATCTTTGCTGAGCAGCCCAAATCCTCACTAAACTACTAATCTGATTGACTGTAATGATTTCAGCAACTAACAGCAGCAAACAAGAGTGAGAACAAACCAAAAAAGCAGGATGCAGGATAAAATTTATTCCGGTACCTCGGCCCAACAGCCTTCAAAGGAATAAAATACATACCTCCAGGTGCAGTATATATACACACTGGTGCTACCAACAATCAAACAATTAAGCACAATTAAATACAATTGAAGGAAATTAGGACAATTCACAGAATTAAAGAGACACACACAATTTTGAAACCACTAAGAACTAAGTAACATTAAATTGCTATAGAAATAACTATTGAATATTTAAATTCATTTCTAAATTCAAACCTCGAGGTTTCAATGTACCATATTTTAAAATGAATCTGCTTTCTAGATTCAATAAACTTTTTTGATAATTACCTCCAAAAGATGCATTAGGTTTTATAATGAGTCCACAGACCCTTTATGTACACTCTGAAAATGTTCAAATATTGGACTGCTACTTCTAGCATTACGTACATCACCAATATGTTCTAATATACGTTTTTTCAGTTGACGTTTTGTCTGACCTATATAATATTTGGGCAAAACACAGTCACAACCAATAATATAAACTACACCACAGGAGCTACAATTGAATTTGTTTTCAGCATAATATTTAACCCCATTAATAACACTACCTGATAGGTTTTTCACCCTCTTACATATCTTACATTTTCCACATTGAAACATGCCTAATTGTTTATCAGAATTTAACAAAATTACATCACTCAAGAGATATCTACTGTAATGTAATGACTGTAATGATTTCCCAGATGATGTGTTATGGCCAATGGATATATATGTGATTTGCTGGCACTGGCAAATAAGCTGAAAGATCCTATATAATGTGGAAAGAAGTTCAGGATAGTCACCATCACTAGTAAAAATGTTTCTGATTTTCATACATTTCCATATACCACACACAGTATGATAGATTTACTATGAATGACAATTCTTATTTAAATCAGTGCAGGATTGGGCAAACTTAAAATGGATAAACCTAGGAAGGCACAATCAAAACATGCCAAAGGTCATGATACATAAAACAATATTGTTTACCCTTTTCTCACCTTACTAATACATGCTAACCCTAACTCAGCACCTGCATTGTACCTTCGGAAACCTTTATTGTTATCACCATCATTATTATTATAAAAATAACAGAAAAAGAAACTGTATTTTCCTGATTAGTGGGCTCTGCTTTTTTTTCTAGAATTTTGAGTTCTTTATTTGATGTGTCTACACTGAAAACTTTGGTACTACACTGAAAACTTATTATACTATTATTGTCTGTATTTTGGAATATGCTCCTTTCTTCTAATGTCACTATAACTGATTTTTGTCAAAATATATGCAAATCAATTCAAAGAAGTTCAGTTCCAGTTGTGGTCTTATCAAATTAAGGGATTCCAATATTTTCAAAAAGATTTCCAAAGAAAGATGAATAATTTACTGTATTGTTTACACTTACCTATAATTATTTTTTTCTTTTCTGCTGTGAAAATTATCTCAAAAATACTGTTTAAGCTTAACTTTGCTGCTTCCTCACATTCTGCAAATATTATGGCAACATTGTTGAGTCTGTTTCGGAACATGTTTGACTTAGATAATACTTGATCAATTTAACTTCAAAAAAGCTTATTTGTCCTGTTGCCACTGTGGCTGATATTGGCAAAATGAGTCTGAAGGGCAACAAATCAATTGGAAATCCAATAAATTTCTTATTCAAAATAATGAGTTACTGGATTTTCAAAGGATTTCTAAAGTATGAAGAAGGAAAATTTGCATCAGTGCTTTCAATGTCTTGACCAGCATTTGGGCATCAGACTCTGCTAATGGAACAGAACTTACAAGTTATTTTTTCTTAATGAGCTTTAAAGGCTTTAGCTTAATTTTCAAACTTACAGCACTTTTTTGTAATTCTTACATTGAATATTATTGGAATTTACTCAGCAATCCAAATGCAGCCCCATGTTTCTTTTCATTTTAGGAAAATAAACCATGGCATCAAGACTGCATAGTTATCATAAACACTTATTTGAAGCCATATATTTTTTCAATTGAGATGTATAATGGCATTATCAGAAGAACTGTACATGATATAGGATTTTCTCTTTTTTTTATAACTCTGTTGCCTGAAATTTTGAAGATACCCCCGGATTCACATGTCAGTGAAATACTTTTTTTTCCATTGAAAAACATCCTGCCTTATTGCTCTACATCTGTTTTCCGGGAAACTTTACTTGAAACAACAACTAAGCAATGAACTTGAATCTTTAATTTGGTTTACTAAAGATTTAGGGTGTTATTCATTGCTGTTACAAAATTGTGTAAACTCAATCCATGACTCAGATGCCATTTAGGCTAAAGTGTGATGACCATAAATAAACATAAGCAAATGAACAACTAATGACATACTAATGAGAAATTATGTAAATCTTTGTATTCTAATAAGCTGTTCTTCCACCTGTTTGTGATTCATGACAATAATATGATGAGTTTCTACACCATTGCACCATATATGTATTCATTATAAAAGTAAAAACTCCAACTTTTCTATCTACTTTTCATACTGTCAGGATGCTTTCTCGTGCTGCTAGCATTGCAGTTTCCTGGTGGGAGTTGCTTGTCTTGTCCGAACGAAAGCTGCTTGTGCCTAGCAGCACTTGCTGACCAAAAATCAGAGATACAGACAGGGAATAACTTATCATAATTTTCATAATCAGGAAATACTTGACACATTTAGAATGAGCAGAGATGTTGTACTGGTGTTAGTGAACATGTATGATCCCCACATGGTTACTGGGTGGATGTGTGGCCTTTCTGTACCTGTGGACACTAATGTATGTATATTCCTAACCATACTTGAGAAGGAACCTTCCAAAGACAGAGTGAGCATGTGTTGGGTATTTCAGCAATTCCTGGATGTACTCTTGGCATGTGTGGATTAGTACATCTAGTTCTTCTTGGCACCTCAGGATGCATGGATTATGCATACCATTTATAGAGTAACACATTCTCCTGAGGTGCTTTGTGTATAGTTTGCACCCATGTTGCAGTTAGGGTTATGCCTGGCCACATGGAGAATAGTATCTCATTAGGAAGGGCTACCACTTCATCAACTGCAGAAGGAGTGCGATACATGGAGGTACATCACCAAAGTCTCTGCCCAGCATCCTGGTAGTGTACATGATTACCATATGTAGCACACTAGTTCACTCTCCATCCTCTTCCTGCATAGTAGGATGACCAGTGATCATCTTGTTGATAAGCATATATTTTTATATCATTCAGGTAGTATTCATAGTAAAATTGTTGCATAATACTAAACTAGTTTTTCTTTGTTTTATCTGTCATGCCCGCTTTTGTTAATTTTTTCATGTGATGCTAGATATATGCTGGAGCCATTGATCTTGGCAGTAGTAAGACATTTAACTGGATGTTCAGAAAATAATATTGATACAGCCCTGTTGCAGACCTGTATTATCACTGAGAGAGTTTTTGGCTTGTTGACAAGCAGATTCATATGCCTGGATGCTTGGATGAATCTTTACTGCATGTTGCATTCTGCTTAACATGATTATGTGAAAGTCTGGTGATGAGCTGAACCATGCAGCTTCCACTTCCAGTTCTAGTATGATTAATGATGACCAGCCGACAACAGTAGTAAGGGGCCCCATGTTGCAGGCTTACACACATAACATACGGCTGTGTATGTAAAGAGGCAGTGTCTACTGCAGAACTATGGACCATGACATTCAGATCTGAGTTTCTATTCCTGTATAAAATACATAGAGTATAATTGTTGCATGCAGTGATATGTATGGGCTATGCTGTGTGGTGCATGGTCTACTGTCCCTGTTCATCAGACATTCCCACTTTTCTTTAAAAAAAAAAAAAATATATATATATATATATATATATATATATATGTGTGTGTATATGGGTCTACTACGGTTGATTGAAAACTCACTTGACTGAAAATGAAATTACTAGGACCACTTCACTGAAAGCTCACTTCACTGAAAACTCACTTCACTGAAACTCATTTTGTTGAAAGTCATAAATGGCCTTTTCCCCACTGTAGTGTGACCCTGGTGTTAATATAGGTGGGGGTGGGGGGTGTGGAGGGGCTTATATTGTAAATATATCCTGGTTATATATTCTCTTTTGGAAACAGTTATTGATTGCACTTTTAAGTATCACTGTGTATAGTTTGAAATGTTTACAATATGTGGGGGGGGGGCTACACCCCCCCCTTACTTTATATACTAACTCCATGGTCACACTACAGTGGGGGAAAAGCCATTTATGACTTTCAATGAAATGAGTTTCAAAGAAATTACTTTTCAGTGAAGTGAGCTTTCAGTGAAGTGGTCCTAGTAATTTAATTTTCAGTCAAGTGAGTTTTCAATCAACCGTAGTAGACCCATATATATATATATATATATATATATATATATATATATATATATATATATATATATATATATTAGAACAAGTACTCAGATTATTGTTTGCAAAAATCTCACCAAAGTGCTCATTGACACCTCTTCAGTGATATCATAAGGCATTGTGTAAGAAATAATTTCATCTTTAACTGTTTTGCACATGAAATTCTGCTTACATGATGCACTCAGGTATGCACATACCGAATCTCCTGAAGTAGTACATTTAAGTATATCTCTTAAATTTTAGATGCATTTCACATGAGTTCATACCTTGAGCTTGAATTTAAAATGTGTCACATTTTTTTCTATTATGCAATGTTTCCTCAGTTTTAACTCTTACATATTTGAAATGGCTTACTTTTCTTTCTTAAAGTACTGCACATCAGATCATTTCGTTTTGTCATATACAACACGTTGGTCTTAGAAATGGCAATCATCAGATGTACAAGGCTGAGGATGATGTGGCAACAGTGCTAGTTACATTGCAGACTACTCATGTAATCTTTTATTTCTTTACATTTTTTTAAGGTGTGCTTCTCTGAAAAGTGTGTAATGTGGTTTATGTTCTGGGTAAGTCATCTGTAACATTGCTGAATTGAAACTGTTAATACTGGTATAAATCACTGCAATTTGAATGTTATGGCATACAGGTTTCTTTCCAGAGAATTTCCTTTAATTATAAGCACTACCATTATTTAAATGAAATGCAAGCAAATGTGAAGTGTCATAACACAGTGCTACATTCTGCTGTCACATAGTCTGCTGTATTCTTTTTTATTTATTTAATTATTTCTTAATATTTCATTACATTTGAAGATAAACATTGACGTCTCAGTTGAGAAGTCATATTTTAAGCACATGAAAAGTCACATTAGCCCAAGGTCAAGTGAGTCATACATGACATTTCTAAAGGTGGGGTAGGTAAAGGTGCATGTGATCTTGAGGAGTAGCTGTCATGTGAGCTGGATGGTAACTTGGTGCAGTATCATGACCTACTTGATGCAAGTGATCTTACTGATAATAATATCCCACAATGCTGCAGAACTGGGACCTCAAATGAGAGGTTCTGCTAAGTGTAGATGAATGCTGACATGGCCTGCATGAATGCTGTTATGTTTGTTCCCAGTACTGTTTCCACTACCTTCTTGAGAAGCACTTGTAGTTCAGTGTGATATACTCCCACAAATCTGGACAGGACCCCACACTTTTCCTTTTCCAACACTGACTGCTATTTGAGTCTGATAAGTCCTTACTAGTGTATGAATTGAGGCAGGAATGGATGCTTACTATTCACAATACTACAGCTCAATGTGATCAAGGCATTGTCTTTACTCTCTGCTGTTTCCATATAGTATTGGAAATCCTCATATACACCCTGGGGGGCAGTGACCATTTCTAGAAGACTTTCTATGGCAGTGAGCTAAGCTTACCATTGTCAAGGTGGAGTTAGAGATATTGGTGTACAGGTGCATGGGTTTTCTCCCTGTGCAACCTCTAGTGAAGTGTCATCATGTACTTGACTTTGTGATCAACTGTCATTTCCTGCAGAGTTACTAATATATTGTGGGGTGTGAGGTCCTACATTTAAACACTGCAGGTAACTTTCCTCCGGCTTTCTCATAAATATAGCTGTATCATCATCACCAGCAGCAGCCATTCTGCAGAAGATATCCTCTACATGTATCGGTGTAGTGCAACGTTTTTTTTTTCTGTTGTTGATCCTGTAAACAATTAATTGAATACATCAGTACTCAGATACTGGCGTATACGACTGTATGCTGTCTAATAAGGCGAGGAGGACACTTGCTGTGCACACTCTTTTCAGTGTTATTATGTGCAGAAGTGTGGGGGGGTCTCTGTTCAATAGTAATTGTGATGTGTTACATGTAATCATTCAATTTCAGTAGTCATTTCTCTTTATAAATATGTTATAATGGTCAAACAAGCCTTCCTTAGCAGATATCTGTGATGCTGCACATGTAAGCTATAGCCAGTGTCCACACTACGTCTGATTATGCCATTGTCATCTGTTTCATACTCATCCCCCCAAACAGAAAGCCAGAATTCCTCATCATATGCCAAAGGAATAAATGTCTGTGCCCCTCCATTAGTGCTATGGGTAATTGCAGTCTGCCATCTCTTTGCTTTTATGCATCCTACCATATCACTGGCCCTCTTCTTGCACCATGTTAATGTGTAGTTCCTTCCACCAACAGCATTTACAGCCATAAACACTTGCTTCCAGGACTTTTCTTTCTCCGGTTGTTTGTGTCCTCTCTTTTCTAAAAAGGCATTTATGTTCTAAGGGTTACCATGTGGATGCAGTTCTCCTCATGGCTAAAATTATCCTTTGTCTGGATCTCTGCTACTGCATCATTCCTTTAATTAAAACAGCATGCCAAAGTTATGTACTGAAACATTTCATCCTCTCATCAACCAAAGAGCATAGCAATGAATGCATGCATGCATTCATTTCCCATAAATCAAAGATCAGAGTTTTAAAAACATTTATGGTGACACAACACTCATATTCATGTAAACATACGGAAAGTCCAAATTCATCCAGTTAAAGCTGTGTTCATTGACCTGTACATCATCACAAACAAATGCATAGTGGTATTGCAAGCAGTTAACATTATACCATCATCTTATGCCATGATTGATAGACTTGCAACATTCCCCTTACCACTTTTCACTATTTATACTACTATTTTGACATCAAGAGTGACAGCCAGAAATCCCCTAATAAAGCAGCATGCATCCTAACAAAACAATATATGAATGCCACTCTGCATACCTGAAGTTGCTATAATCACTTACCATTCAGCCCAACACCCTACTCATAATCAGTTTTAACTACCCTCCATAAACTGGGAAACATGCCCAACCATTAACATGAAGGCTCAGAGATTCCTGAACTTTGTCAATGCAAATACTCTGGAAAAGCTGGAATGCACTCCCACTAGGGGCTCAAAAATCCTTGACAAGCATGGGTGATTGTTGTATCCCCCCCCTCCCCTCAGCCTAATGCCCTCATTGGTAAGATTGGATCATAATTCAGTCCCCTTTGAAATAAATGTAATGGTAGTACTTCCATCAAACCCTAAAATCTTAAATAATTTTTCCAAGGCAAATTTCCCCATATTAAATGATGGCATACACAATTTTAAAGCTCCCTCTAACCCTGAAAATACAAAAGCCTATGCAGAAGTATACATGAATGCTCGGTACAACCACTGAAACAACTGTACACAAACAGTAGTATCTGTCCAAACTAAATACAAGTCTAGCTGGAAAAACAAATCACCTTAGTGGACCCCTGTTCTAAATACATTATACAACAGAAAGAAGAAATTCCTGTCTAGAATCAAGTGGGAGGTTGCACAACAGAGAAGAAAAAAAATCCTCATTAGTCTCAATAGGCAAATCAGGGAGCTAGTCAAGTCCTCCATAGCTAAATACATAACTAAAACATCCTCCAAGCAAAGGATACTCACAAGGCATTTTTTAATTATGTCCAAAAAAATGTCCTGAGCTGGCTGTAGATGGCACTACTTACACTCAACTAGAGGAAATAGCAAACCCTCTGGCTGATAAATTCAGCTCAAATTTCAACCCCTCATCCCCTCCGGTCACTCCTGATGAAATGCCCCCCACCATTCCTTTGCCTGTTAACACAAAACAGCAGGTCATCACTATGATCTCTAAAGCTAGAAACACAGCATCAGTGGGCCCCTGACTGAATTCCAGGGTGCTTATTAAATAGCTTGAATCATGACCTAGTGGACCCACTCATATCTCTGTTTATCCGCAGTCTCTAAACAGTCTTTGCCTCAGTAGAGTGGAAAACACCAACAGTCATCCCTCTTTGCACATATGGGAACCAGAAATCTACCAACCC
Organism: Protopterus annectens; assembly: GCF_019279795.1. Taxonomy (NCBI): domain Eukaryota; kingdom Metazoa; phylum Chordata; order Ceratodontiformes; family Protopteridae; genus Protopterus; species Protopterus annectens. The sequence goes on from NC_056733.1 coordinate 1,957,333,914, forward strand.
ATAAGTCTGACTAGCCTCACATACAAGACTATGGAAAAGATAATTTTGGACCTGATTAACAATGACATAGGAAATCTCCAGATGCTGGACGCAACCCAGTTTGACTTTGTCAAGGGAAGGTCATGCCTACTCAGTCTGGTGGACTTCTTTGAGGGGGTCACCAAGGCCATGGATGAGGGTAAGACATACCACCTACCTTGTCCTTGCCAAGGCATTTAGCACAATACCCCACTCGGGTATTATAGATAAACAGGGTGTAAATATCTACATCACCAGATGGTAGCCAAATAGCTCAAGGATGGGACACATGTTAATGGAGTGAGTTAATCCACATCCAGCAAAAGAACAGTCAGCAGTGCAGTACCACAGGGCACAGTGCTGGGCCTCCTCCTGTTTGGGATATACTTTTCAGATGTCAAGTCAAATGTAGATGGCCTTTGGCTAAGCAAGTTTGCTGATGAGTGCAAGTTGGGAGGGCAATCGTTGACTCCCCAAACAATGTTGACATCCTGCAGAAAAAAACTGATGCAGACTAATGATTCGTGTCAGAGATATGGCCTCAAAAATACTGCAAATAAAAGCATAATAATACCCTTTCAGAAATCAAATACCTCTGCAAATTCCAAAATTGATATCACCCCCTAATAGTGGACCTAGTTGTGGAGATCTGGGTACTGAGATAGATAGTAATCTGAACTGTGGCCACAATGTGTCCATGGTGGTGAGAAAATTCTTCCATGTGGCTCAGTTTATAAGTGAGAGCATAGCATCCAGATCTAAGGATGTCATAGTATCACTGTACGTGGCCCTCATCAGAGAAATAGTCAAGTACAATTCACCTTTTGGCATGTATCTTACCAGGCATCTGCAACAGTTGGCATGTCCACAGATGTTTCTCACCAGAAAAAATACAGGGTATAAACAGCTTGTTATACGGGGACTGATTAAAATCCCTATCACTGTATTCAGTTTCCTACTGAATACTGAGAGGTGATCTATGCCTGATGTACAAAGCCACCCCTGATCCAGCTTTGATGGAAATGTTGCATATTTTCAAAACTAACTGCATGAAGGTTACCCTCTCCAAAGATCTAAACCTGTTCTCTGGCATGAATAGATCATGCTGAAGAAACAGATATGTGCACCAGAGATTGTCCCTCCTCTGGAATAGGCTTCCTAATCATGTGAAGCAGAACCCTTCTCTAAGCATCTTCAACTGCAATTTGGATCAATGGATATGAAATCACAAATTCACTCCTGGTGTAGGGCCCATGTCCCTTATGGACAGAGGCATCTTGAAAAAGTTGTCAGAACTCCACTTGTTGACCCTTGTTATCTTTCCCCTAATAAGAGAAAATTGGGTAAAACTGACTAGACTTGTAAGGGCACTTGAGTCACTAGCCTAGCAATCTGCTATGAACCTATGACTACATTAGTGAAAATGCAGTACATCACATGTCAATCACTTCATATTACATACCTGTATCCTGTCTAGCATAATCAATAAATGCCATAAAATTAATTTCAAAAATATCTTCCATGCACTGCCTTCACATAAAAACACAAACCACACACCCACCTTTGGTGAGGCTCTCAATACAAATCTACCCAAACAGTAGAAACCTCCAAGGCAAAAATGCACAAGACCTCTACAACACAACACTAATCATGAAACATATAACTCTCCTAAACAGTGTGCCACTCAACCAAAGCCCCTAAGGCAAAACAGCATGCCCAGCATTCTAGTCATAGGTGACTCGATAGTGAGGCACACTGATTTCCAGCTCACTAGGTTGAATAAGGAGAAAGTAACAGTCAGCTGCCTGTCAGGTGCCACTATCCACAACATAAAGCATGCATTCAGGTCTCTCAACAACAGGTACAAATATGACTCTTGTCATTGTACATGTGGGTTAGAATGACCTGAGACGTACCTCCATGGACTACATGAAAAAAGACATGGAGGAGCTCTTGGATTATGTAGCCCAGGTGGGCATGACCCTAGCCCTGAGCAGCATCCTACCATGACCCAAAATGATACCACAGTGCAAGCAGTTAAATGATTGATTTCAACAATTGGTTAAGCTTCTAGTGTCATTCTAAGGGGATCCAGTATCTGTCTGCCTGGGATGACATGACTGATAGACTTCGTTGCTTTGCCAAAGATGGCCTGTGTCTGTCACCCCTGAGCTTCCGGATACTAGCCAAGGCTCTAGCCACCCCTATAGTGCCATTTTTAGGCGATGTTCTAAAGACTAAATTACCACTGTAAGAGCTACAAACAAATGCAATCTGAGGGTCATGCTGCTCAATGCTAGAAGTCTAAATCTCAAAATGTACTCACTTGAAGCACTCCTTAAAATGGGGAACATCAACTACAGAGACCTGGTTCAAGGCAGCAGAAAGCACCCCTGCACTAATAGGCTATAACTCCTTCCACACCTTTTGGCTCTAGAACTTTGACTGAAGCTCCAAAGGTGGTGGTGTTCCCATATTCATAAAGGACGAGCACACATCCAGACTGATAGCCCAACATAATGCATCAGAGATACTTCAGGTGCAGCTAACACTGGGTAAGACAGCGATTCAGGTTATAGCCTGTTATAGGTCCCCACCATGTCCCAAGACTCACACTTCACATTCCTAAGCACCCTGGACAATATTAGGGTCAACCTAACACTCTCATACTGGGAGATTTTGACTTACCCTTCATTAACTGGGAAAACTACTAATATACCAATACACTTGCCCAACGTTTCCTGGAATTCATTAATTCCAATGCCCTGGACCAGCTCATTCTTACCCCCACTAGAGGTAGCAACATCCTTGACCTGGTCATTACTAGCATGTGCAACCATTGCTCTGCACCAGTAGTCAACTCCTCCCTGGTTAGATCTGACCAAAAACTAATCACCTTGGAAATCCACATACCTCCCACCCACCCAGCAAAGGTAACCACCATGAAAAATTTCTCCAAAGCTAACTTTTGGCTTCTAAAAACAGAGGTGGTTAACATCATGGCACCCATGCAAATGGAGAATAGTTGCATGACCATCGAATCATACATCAATGCACTGTATGAACACGTACACAAACGCATGGCTCTTGCCATACTCAATAGAACCAAGACACTCTCCTCCAAAAAATGGAAGCCAATATGGTGGTCCCCTGCCATAAACAAACTCTACAACAGAAGGCGGAAAATGAAGTAGAATAAGGTGAAGTCCCAAGACTGGAAAAATCCCTTATCAGCCTCAACAAAAAGTTGAGATCCATCATCAAATGCTCTAAAGCTAGCTATGAAAACAGAACTGCAGCAGATAGTAAAGACAACCACAAGGCCTTCTATAGTTATGTAAAGAATCTCCACGGCAATACCCAGATTTGCTCTGAGCTACTGCACAATGGTAACTCCTATACTAAGCCAAAAAATATTGCCAATATACTGGCCGACAGATTCAGTGCCAACTTTACTACCCCCCCCCCCCCAAAGGACCAATCACAATACCAGTAGATTGACAGGCACCCAGTATTACTGCTGCACAAGTTAAAACAGCACTGTCCAAGGCCAAGAATACAGCTTCTATGGGACCTGATAATATCCCTGGCTGTGTTCTACATGAACTACAGAGTGAACTGGCAACTCACCTGTGTGGCCTGTTCAATCACAACATCCAAAAAGAACCTCCTGCACGCAGGCAAATGCACGGCTCAAACCAATCAATCAAACAAAGCAAAATGATAGAGCCAGCATACTGTGACCTGGAAAAATTTATTGTTAAATAAACAACAAAAAACATACCGGTTTCGGCTGGACAATGTCACAGCCTTCCTCAGTGTAAAGCAATGAATCAATACTTGTTGTTTAAATATAACCCTCTCATAGCTCATTGGTTCTTACTTAAAACTGTTCATTTAGGCCAGGTGGAAATAATCCACCTAGTTTGACAATCCACTTCTTTTCTTTAGCATTTAAAATGGAATGCCAACCTGTCTTATTGGATCGATTCCCTCTTATCATATCTTTAACCATAAAAGAAAATTTTGCAGTAGTATGTACTAATTGATGTTTAAAAAGTGCATTGTGGACCCTTTTGTTTTTAATGCTACTAATGTGTTCTGAAATACGTAATCTTAGTGGATGAGAAGTTTATCCAACATAAAAAGAGCCGCAATTACATGTAGCCAAATATACCAGCCAATCACTGCTGCAATTTGCAAAAAAATAAAGATCATAGACCACAACACAATTTCTGCTGGAAAATTGATTTGACTTGCATACATATTGACAATTGGTACAGTGACCACAAGGAAAACAACCCCTCAATGGTTCCCCAGTCAGTGTAGTCTGTGAAAACTGTGAATCATTGTTCAAATTACTGCGTTTGTAGTGATTGAAACAGGAACTTAGGTTTTTCCCTTTGCGAAAAGAGAATAAACAATACAACTACAGCTCCACCTTTATTCACTGAGATAATAACTATATCTCTGTTGCTCTGTAGTTCCAGAATAGCTTTCCTGGATGTTAGAATAAACATTAGGTACTGCAGTTTTAAGGAAGTATCCCCAGTATAACACTATCCTCCATGCCTCCAGCTTCCACCCATCACATATTGCACGTAATATTCCAAAATCACAATTTATTCGAATGAAGCATATCTGTTCTCAGGACTCTTCTTTCCAGCAAGAAAAGTGGGACCTGACCAGTAGATTCAAGTCCCGGGGTTATAGAATGGGGGATGTGTTTAAGGTAAGCAATTATGTTAACTCATTAGATAGACAGGATCTTTTGACCTACAAGGATCACACAGTTATTGCACCACAACCGATCAGATTTGTAACCACCTATGCCAAGAACTCAGACACTTTGATTCAAAGTGTGCACAGACACTGGAATATTATGCAATGTGATTATGAGGTGGCCAGTATTATTCCTGAAAGATGTCTTTTATGGTTATAGATATGATAAGAGGGAATCGATCCAATAAGACAGGTTGGCATTCCATTTTAAATGCTAAAGAAAAGAAGTGGATTGTCAAACTAGGTGGATTATTTCCACCTGGCCTAAATGAACAGTTTTAAGTAAGAACCAATGAGCTATGAGAGGGTTATATTTAAACAACAAGTATTGATTCATTGCTTTACACTGAGGAAGGCTGTGACATTGTCCAGCCGAAACCAGTCTGTTTTTTGTTGTTTATTTAACAATAAAGTTTTCCAAGTCACAGTATGCTGGCTCTATCGTTTTGCTCTGTTCAGTCACAGTCTCACATCAGGCTTTGTCCCTACCCAATGGCGCAGTGCTATAGTCATCCCTCTCCACAAAGGAGGAGTGACTACAGACCCTGGGAACTATTGCTCCATTAGCCTGACAAGTCTGATATGCAAAGCTATGGAACGCATCATCATGGACCTAATAAACAAGAATATAGGGAATCTCCAAACTCTGGATCCCACACAGTTTGTTTTTGTGAAGGCTAGATCATGCCTGCTCAACTTGGTCAACTTCTTTGAGACAGTCACCAGAGCTGTAAATGAAGGCAAGGTGGTACATACAGTCTACCTTGATCTGGCCAAGGTCTTTGATACCACCCCCCACTCAGGGATCATAGAAAAACTCACTAAGCTAGGCATCAACCCCTATATCACTAGGTGGGTTAAAAAGTGGCTCAAAGATAGAACCCACAGTGTGAAAGTAGCTGACTCCAAGTCAGACTGCCAACTAGCCACAAGTGGACTTCCACAGAGATCGGTCCTGGGTCCTCTCCCATTTGGTATCTACTTCTCAAAAGTCCAGGCCAACACAAAGGGACACTGGCTGACAAAGTACGCAGACAATTGCAAGTTGGGAGCCATTATTTATTACTCAAGAGATCTTGACATCCTACAGAAAGGCCTCGGTGAGACCAACGATTGGTGTCATAACCATGGCCTTAAGACCAATGCCAAATAATGTGTTGTCATCCCCTTTGGGAAAAATTCATTTCCCATGAATTACCACATTGATGATAGTCCACTGAACATAGAAGACGTTATAAGAGATCTGGGAACACAGGTTGACAGCAACCTCTCTTTTGACCACCACATTGCCACTGTGGTCAGAAAGTCCTTCTATGTGGCACATCTCATTACTAAGGGTTTTGCATCCAGGAAGAAAGAGGTCATTGTCTCCCTCTACTCTTCCCTCTTTTGGCCAATCATCGAGTACAATGCCCATTTGGCATGTACCTCACTAGACACCTGCATCAACTGGAGAGGCCGCAAAAGTACCTCACAAAGAGGATCCTAGGCCTTAAACACTTGTCCTATAGGGACAGACTCAAAAAATTCCAACTATTCTCTGTCTCATATCGCCTACTTAGAGGTGATCTCTGCTTAACTTACAAAGCCATGTCTGACCCAGCTCTGTTAGAAATGTTACATCTAAAGAAATCCCAATCCCTCCACACCACACACTCCAGAGACCTCAACCTCATTACCATAATCAACAGAACATGCTGAAGGGACAGGTTCATAACCCAGAAACTGCCCATGCTATGGAACAGACTTCCCATAAATGTCAAACAGAGCATCTTACTGGCCCTCTTTAACAGAAATCTTGATAAGTGGATGAGAAATGCAAAATTTACCCCAGGGATCACTCCAGTGGGTCTAATTGACAGAGGCACTGGGAACTATGGTCAGGTGGCTCTATGCCAGAGTAATTCTATGGGCTATGGGCTTGTAAAGGCTCCAGAGCTATTAGCCTAGTACACACCTATGAACCTATGAACCTATATTGTTATTATGACTACTGCCCCATACATTCCCAATGCTAGTGTTATGAATTTCCAATTATAAATTACACTCAAGTCTTTAGTAGTTGCATGTATCATTTGCATCTGACCACCATATCAATGAAAGGCAATTCTCCTAGTAATTGTTGCTATCTAACATCAATATGAACTGTTTCCCAACAGTTTCTAAACTTTTTGCTATTATTTTCTTACTCGATTAAGTTTCCTAAACTATTTGCCACCTATTTCTAGTGATCACAACCTAATATGGCAATCTAAAAGTTATTTGCATAAATACAAGCCCATTTATGCATGCTGTATTCAAATTAGGCTTAGTTACTCTTATCTCTTTGAATCAATGCAGTACATGATTGCATATATCAATTAATCCACACAAGTAGACCGAGGGTAGCTGTGAATGAGCTGCACACAGCGGTGCTGACCAAGCAGCCCTCATGAATACAGAAAAAAAGTCTAACAAAATTCAAATGTCCCTGTGCTTTTAAAAGGGAAAATAGAGTCAGATACAGTTGTGTCTGCATAATAGTGATACATAATCCCTGTCCATCCTGCATAATGTGATAAGGGTCCCTATCAGTTCATTGAAAAATCAGTTCAGCAAATGACATTGTCAGTGCAATTGCATTGAACATGCCATTTCTTAAACTTTTCATACTGAGCTTGCAGTTCAGCGAGGATTGGGAAATTTGCTCTTTCTTCACTGTAGTGCAATCTCGGAGCTGGTATATATAAATGCTGTTCATTGAAGTGACGGTTCATTACAGTGAAATAAACCCTTGTGATACACCTCATCACCTTATTTCATACAATTGTTTAAGGAACATGATAATAACAGCCACAGGAAGCTTTATTTATACAGTAAAGTAAATTTATATATATAAAATATATATATATATATATATATATATATATATATATATATATATATATATATATATATATATGTATATATATATATATATATATATATATATATATATATATATATGTATGTGAACAAAAAAAAGATTTTTACTTATGGAACATTGAAAAAGGCATTTTTAAAGATCAAATACAAAGCAACAATTTTAACATTGACTGTTCATTACCTATTTTGCTGATTTGCACTCACTACCTCACCTCTATAATGGTTGTGGTTTGTTATTTTTTTTTAATTTACCAGCTTTGTGTAAAATATATATAAAAAAAAAATAACTTACTGGCCCTCACAACTTTCTCTGGCTTGCAGTCTCTGAGCACATACTTATCATCCAAATGCAGCAGCTTGATATCTTTCTGTGGTGTAAAGACAGTGTGAAAAGAATGGAGATGCCTAGGATGATTTAGTTTTCTTGTTTTACATTCATCTGGAGCAGGCAATTGCTTCATTTTTTATAGAAAACTGATCACAAGCTTTCCCAATCAAATAAGTAATTATGAAGGCAGTAGTAGAAGTCTTGGTTTGGCAATACATTACATATTTCCAGCAATGGCAGTTTAAAATCGGCTGTATATACATGTTACAGAGGTGTTAGTTCACAGTGGTGAGGTAGACACTTAAGGAAATAAATTGTTTGCATGTAAATTTGTATTATATTTGTAATGTCCCAACCTTATGGAAAGAAATCTCTAATCATCCCACTACACAAGGGAGGTAACTTCAGTAATATATCCATTTTTAGACCCATTCAATTTTCTTTCCTCTTTCAAAAATCCTTGAAAATGCATTCATAATCAATGACTTATTTGCAAACTAATAACCTCCATACTCCCACGCAACAGGGTTTCAGACCACAGCATAGCATCAACACAGCTCTGTTAAACTACACCAACCCTATTAACCTAGCCAGAGCAAACTCAACTCGTTTCTGCTATGTTTCTCAATCTGCCCAAGGCCATTGATACTGTTTTCTATAGCCAAACAACTGGTTCATCAGCTACCTTTCAAACAGATTCCTTCATATATGCACATGCCAAAAAGTTGCAAACATTCTAATCAAAAAGTCTAACCAAAGCAAGACAAATGTACAATGCAAACACATACCGTATGCACACACATACATACAGTCACTCATAACAAAAAACAGCTATATCATCACTATGATCTGTAAAAAATCTGTATATAACTTAAATGCAGCCGCTAAGAAATTAAGGTAATTTCCACTACTTAAGAAACTATCAGCATAATAGTCTGTAATTTACATCAATCAGGAATCATTGAACACCTTTATTTTATAATGTAATACAAGTAAGAACATGGATAAGTGCTGAATTCTTAATGTTTTGTTGAATATCAGTAGGTAACTAGTCCTAGGAAGACAAATGCATAAAAGTGATGCCCTCTGCTCAGCTGTATGGCACAATAACCAGTGTGCAAAAATATTTTGCAAAATAATGTTTCAATGTACTGAAGGATTACTGTCTTAATTACTACCTGAACAATGTATAGGACATTCTAATTTTAATGAGCATATATTTTTACATGGAGTGATCCAGAATGGAACATTTTGAATTATATAGTTTTGAGTTTAGTCCCTGTTTCAAAAGCAGTGTGACCCAAGTAAGTGAAATATTGTGGCGAAACACCATCACACAGGGATCATGTACTGCTGCCCCACAAAACACAGATATCTAAGATTTTGACAGTGTATAAACTTGATGACATAGCATTTTGATGAGTTTGCTTTCAATGAGTAGGGCAACACTCCTCCTACTACTGCTACTGCTGCAGTACATCATCAGTTCAAGCCAGCATTCAACATTTGACCCATACTTATTTGTATGTGCTTCAGCCCACTACACTGCGGTCAGATACACTAAAACCTGTCTTATCAGGAGTTAGAGACTAAACTGTCAACTCAGACAGACAACTGAAGTTGCTCTGAGAGTTTCTGCAGTGGAATTAGTTAAATTGAGAAGTAGGCCTGCAAATGGAACAATATTCTGCATCAGCAGAGCCCAACACACACACACACACACACACACACACACACACACACACACACACACACACACACACACACACACACACACACACACCAGTAAGCACATGTTCTTTACTGTAATGTACTGCAGTGAGGTGGACTGTGTATGCATTTTTATCATTTTCCCCATCACTTCTCATATGTCTATATGTCATTCGCTTCTCAGTGATCAATTCTTTGGCATTTTTGTACTGCTATTTTATACTTTCCCCCATAAAGGATTTCTTTCTTGTAGTCAGTCTTCATTAATATAGCTTCAGAGATGTTCCACTTTTCTTAGTTCTTGATCCCTTCCATATTATCCATCACATTTCCTGAAGGCAATTAAGAATCTCTCTTGCAATTGCATATCTGCATTTATCAGCAATGGTCTCATGACAGTAAACTACAATGTGGAATGATCACTATTTGTTAGTAGCCATCTCATATCACCTCACCTCATCTCTTGTTACTCCATCCATAATGGGTAAGATAAGATCAAGAATAGTCTCACCTTCCTAGACATCTTGACTATCTTTCAAAAATGCAGATTATTACTACCAATGTAAGCAAAATGAACCAATTGCTTAGTATTAGTATTAGTATTAGAATTAGTATTAGTAGTAGCATTAGTAGTAGTATTACTAGTATTAATATTAGTATTATTAGTGTTAGTATTATTATATGCCATTGCTGCCCAACAAAATTACCCTTAGTCATGACTGAAGTTCAGCCCCTATTCACATGTAATATGGTATCTATTTCTTACACACACACACACACACACACACACACACACACACACACACACACACACACACACACACACACACACACACACACATGCACACACACACACACACCTGGATCCAAGTAGAAAAGAAACATTGAGACAAAAGTAAATGTTTTCCTCACGTCCCATGTCTCATAAGTTTAATGCATGGCTTTGTTTCATAGATAAGTGCTAGGCTAGCTACCCTTATGGGCCATTTTATGGCTAGCCAATTTCCCTTTCAAATGTGAAAACAAACACTGCACCTCGTCTTTGTAAGGTAAACTCCTTTCCCATTACATCCACCCCTCCAATTTCAAAACAGGGTATACATAAGATCTGATATACTTGCTTACTTTCTTTGCTGACTACTTCTTCCTAAGAAACCTAATTGTATTGCATTCATGCATTATGCAGTTTACAAGTTATAAATATCAATACTACCCCATCTTTAATTAACGAAAGAAGGCCGTCTCTGCCCAGAAAACTCAAATCTGGCAGAAACACATCTTTTATACAAACATCTATTTGTTCCTCTTCTCTGCCTACCTTCTAGCTCTTCTTCTCAAATGCTCTACTGATTGGTGTGTTTTTCTTGGTGAAATTGTTATGTCTCTTTCATAACTTGCTGATGATGCAGAATATTTGAATGGGCACTCACTCCTGTCTCACCCCCGTCTGCCATGTTCAGTGCTGGGGCTGCTGATCAAACCGAAGTACCTTGGATCTTAGTCAGCAATAAAGCATTCTATTATATACAAAACAAGTTTTTAAACATTAGTTTTTCCTACTGCTTACTCCATTCATCAATTTTATATTGTTAATCAAGATCACAGACTGGATTGTTTTTAGCCATGAGGTGGGGTAATAATTATTCATGCCTACTGTATTATAACAAAGCATTATTAAATATTTAGTCACACATCAAAATAAGTATTAAAACTCAGAACACAATGATCAGTAATGTTTACATAATATATCATACATAATAATTATATATATATATATATATATATAGAGAGAGAGAGAGAGAGAGAAAGGGGCATAATCTGACTAAGAAGGTGGCTGCAGCCATAAACATCAACATACAAAGAGTTAAGCATCAAATACACTGTAAATTCTGTAACTAGAGAAAGCATGTGTGATTCAGTGTTATTTTTCTACAAGTACTAACTGGCAGACTTATCAGCTGTGTCAGTAAATGCTGCAGGCATTCCAAATTATACAGGTCAGCATATACTGATGATACAATATGTTAGGTTAGTATCATGTGTTTCTATTCCTGGCTTGGATTTTGTTATGCATCATGTGTAATACATGTCGGTAATACTGACCAGTCATTAATATCTTTGCCTTTGCAGTGATAAATTTATTTGATTAAAGTCCATAGTGACAATTTGCATTAATTCTATTATTAACCTTACTTCTATGTTTTTATGCACCATCACATGTATAGTATAATGAGTGCATTGATTGTTTTTTTTTCACTGTTGTTAATTTGATCACAATAATTCATTTTTATTATTTTTTTTATTTTACAGGTTGCCCTGTTTTAACAACAACAACACAATTCACAGCTGATGGTGTGCTCCAAAAATAGGATGAATTATACCTGAAAAATAACTGATGCTGTAAAACACACTAATGTCCAGTGCTATAGTCTAAGATTGTCATTTTGTACTCACAACCTCATACTGTTTCTGTTCTACCTTTACATTACTTACAATGCACATACCTATGCAACTGTTAGCACTATACACACGATCAATTAAAACATAATTTTTATCTTCTGCTCCCTACAGCCTTAGAAATGTGTCTTCAGATATGCCTTGTTATACCTCTGGATCTAATCAAGACACAAGCCATTGAGTTTTGATGTTTGCATATCATCCACTGTGGTTTATTTAATTCTTTTGATACAACTGAAGGCTTCTAACATATTCCCCTACTGCTTTCTTTCTTTCTTTTTATGAGAAATGACAAATTGCCTATTCCGATGTCTTTGGTCACTCCAATGCACACAGCTTTTATGCTTAGCTTTGCTCATAGAAGTTTTTGCAGTCATAAATCAAAAATCATTTAATCACAATTAGGCAAGCTGTCAGATATAAATGCAAAACCTTATATCATATAAAATGACTGTATTGTAAAATAGCACAAACAACACATCATTTTTTGTTATACTTGTCTGATAAAATGTACCACAATATTTTAATAAATACAGTGTCATGATAAGCAGTAAACTGTTTAAAGTGATAAGGCATTTTCAGATTGTAACCATCACAATTTTTTAAAAGCATGCAGTCATACACAGTACGATAGATTAGTTGCTTATGTTGTATGGACATTTAGGCTTACATGGATGTTATATAGGATTGATAATTAAGTTATATTGAATGGAGAATTTAAAATAAAGCTCTTTAGCACCTAAATCTGCATCATACACCAATTAATGTCAGTGAAATAATGTTCATTGATTCAAATCTCATAAATTAATAATATTTGACAATACATAATGTACCAAAAGTCTTAAAGCAGCTACTAGTTGCTTGGCCTGTCAAGTATTCACAACAAAATAAAAAAATAGTAGTAGTCATTTGACTGAGTACAGTCTCCCCTCTTTAAAATATGAAATAAAGGAGGTCTGTTAGATCAATCTTGGCAGCTCTCTTCTTAGTCTTGACCAGTGGCCATGGCTGACAATTTACTGAACTCAGGAGAAAAAGTGCCAGAGTCGACAGTACAGCAAAAGCAGCAGACAGCCTCACACTGTTTCTGAAACTATTAGTAATCTGTGATGGACACTGTTGTGAAAGTTGGAAAAGCCTTCAAGTGAGCAGAAGGCATTTAGGGAAATTTAGTCACTTCTACTAAAGAGGTAGACAGCCGCAGTGAGAGAAAGACTACAGATCCCAAAATTCATTCTGTTGTGATGCAGCCACAACTCATGAGCCACATACAGGGTATCAATACAGCCCTTGCACTAATGCACTGAGCTACTTGTGACTCCACTGGCAGTGAAAAATATTGGGACCCTCTCTGGAGCTGGGCCATATTGGAAGAAATTGGCACAATTAATGTAAGGCAGGCCCTGAATTCATTAGTGATTTTAAAGTAGATAAAATATAAAAGTAAGTGTCATATCTATATTCCAAATAATCTATTAGTACGTTTAAACCATTTGACAAGATACTATATTATCTGAGGCATTAAAAACAGCTTAAGGTTAGAAGAAAGCATATTAACATATTATAAGCTGCCAAAATCATTTGTGAAGTTAAAGGTACTGTACCATACAGACAGTAAAGTAAGGTTGCTAGGAATCATGGATTCAATATATTGCTAACTTATTAACTAGAACTTTGGAGTTAATGACAATGTAGAAATAATTAAATAGGCACAGCTTTATTCAATGACAATGCAATAGCTTGCTAGTGTAAAGGATAGGGTAATATATAGGGTACATTACTGCAAATATGCTAATACCTGGCTACAAGGATCTGCATTCCATAGAGTACACATTTCTTCTAGACAGCAACTTAAGTAAGCCAGACACTTACTTACACTATCTGCATTGTTTATAGATTAGTGTAATAAATGTCAGCATATCTCATGACATCCGAGAAAAATGAAGACTTATATTTGTTTTCAAGACCGTATGTATTTGGAAAGACAAGAGTATAATTTGCAATTGAAAAATGCTTCAGCTGTAGCCAGCACACATTTTCCTCTTTTTCTCTCATTTGAGTGCTCCTCAACTGACCATTGGTTGCCTTGGTTAAGTGTTCCTGTAGCTATGCCTTGGTTTTGAGACTGCACCGACAGTGGATTGGGAAGGAGAATTGGAGTAGAGCAGCCTATAACATCACATACATTAGACCTGCACATCAATGGTAGGGTTACCACCTGTCCCACTTTGCGAGGGACAGTCCCTCTTTGGACAGCTGTGCCCTGACAAAAAAATATTAAAAATGGCAAATGTCCTGAGATTGTAGGACATAATTATGTCCTATATTGTATGTAATAGTTGCATAACACAGTTATTCTGTATCTACAATACCTAAATGTTATAATAAACAGAATAAGCAACTAAAATGCTACAAGAATAAGCTATCATGTAGGCAGAAATGTTAAGTTATATCCTTTGTACTGACCATGGGTATGTGCCAGCCTGTAAAATCTGATGTTTGTCCCGAAAATGTCCCACTTTGGCTATTTGAAAAGGTGGCAACCATAATCAGTGGATGTTTCAGTTTGCCCACCTGGGTGGAGCTACTGATGTCTTGCACATCACCACATGCACTGTCACTTAACTTTGACCCTTCCATTAATGTTGGCATTAATGACAATCTGTACTGTGATTATGGCACCCTCCCCATTAGTAACAATATATCCTTATCACAGGAAGAATCTCTTTCCTCCCTCCTTGGGGGTTTGGAGCTGGCAAGAAACTCCTTTTCACCACTTCCTCTTGGCCTCCTCTGTGCTAGTTGATTGTAGGCCATCTTGGTTACAGTCAGGGCACCATCTACTTATGCCATAGGGCTAGGGAGTAGGAGTTCTCTCGCTGATAGACAGTTTAGCAAAAAACAAGAGCACTGGAGTCAAACATTTCCTGTATTTTTACTGTGAGTAGAAAGGCAAGAAGCATGAAATGGAACAGTGTACTTCATTTCTGCATGCCACTGGTACAGAAGCACTGAAAGTATTTAGCGCTCATATTCAAATGGAGAATGATAAAACAGCAGCAACTAATGATAAATTCAGAAATTATTCTGATTCTATAGAAAATACGGCATTTTTAATATTTGTTCTGTAAAGCAAATAATGTCCTACACAGACTCTAAATGCTTATATTACTGAGATTATGAATCAAGAAGTTTGTGGTACAGGAAATGTCAAACATAGGAATGGCTATTATTAGATGCAAATCTGACATTACTGAAAGTTGTTTATGTATTTATGGATAGTAAAATTATCCATAATCCTAAAACCTCTCATCTAAAAGACTTCAGACCCATATTTAACTTATATCTCATAAGAAAAATTAAAAAAAAACATTCCCCGTTAAGCAACTTTTAACCCATATCAGCAAATATGGGCATCTTTGTGATCAACAGCATGGTTCTAGAAACGTGTTTGGTATCATGACAGCACTAGCTATACCTACAAACATTATATATAACAATATGAGCAATGGGCTTATTAGCACAGAGTTTTCATAAACCTAGCTAGGGTATTTAAGACAGTAAACCATTCTCTCCAATTTAAAATCGTTACAAATTAACTTTGGAGAAAATGCAATTAAATGGCCCCAGATCAATCAAAAAGATAAACCATTCAATATATCATTAAATAACACATTGTCTAGTATTGGACAACTTAACACTGGAGGACTACAAGCATCTATCCATGGACCCCTACTTTTCTTCATTTTCTGAAATGGCATCACGTTGGACTGCCAAAATCTGACAGTAATAGTGTACATGGATGACATTCTTCTGATAGAGTAGAACAAAATAGTTCAATTTTTACATCACAATATTCAATAATGCTTCAATGAACTAAATACTTTGTTGCATTACAACAAACTGATAATACTAAAAAAGGTACTGCAGCACTCTTATTCATTCCTCAAAAATTGCTCACTTTCTCTAATCTTCTTACAGATAACAATGGAAACTAAGCTGCTAGGCCTCAATCTGTATCCATCATACATCTTTTCTCTTCACATTGAAACTATATCCACTATGGTCCTTAATCAACTAAAACTGTGCAATTGGATCTCCAACCTACTATCCCCCACTGCAAGGACAGCCATAGCAAAAATGTTCTACTCCCAAAACTATTGCATGGACTGCCTTTTCTGTGTTTTCTCTACATTCAAACACTACAAATCACTGAAAATAAAATATGCTGTTTTGCTCTTGTAACAGGCATAAAAATATGTTTGTAAACTACTAAACTAAGTCCAATGTCTTCCCATAACCAGTGCAGTAAAACACCTCTAAGCGACTTTTATGTACAAAATTATTCACAATGGTTTTTGTCCCTGTCGGAAAAAGATTACATCCAGTCAGGGAAAGAAACTACTCCCTAAATCAAGATAACAATCTCACCCTAACAGCACTAAAATTCAAAAATGCAGATGTCCAAATATACATTTCAGTGTAGGTCTTTCCATCTGAAATGGTCTCCCAGATGAAGTAAGAAATAATTTTTCAAGCCTTCAAAACCTCTCTATGTAAAGATGTATACCAGGAAGCAAAATGTAATTACTCTCTTGATGTAGGCTAAAGGTTAAAGTTTAAAGCTATGAAACTGTTGAACTGTTATAAAAAGAATGAGGTGAATTCATATTTTGAATGCTGTCATAACATCTTATTTTGTTTAGAAAATGCAACATTTTATAATATGTCTGCTAATATTACCATCATTTAATAATACATGCATTGAATTCTTAAGATACATTTTAAACTAGTGTCTTTTTTACAATCAAGCATATATTACATTATCCAGTGTGAAATATAGGAGTCATACTGGAAAGCCAGCTTTATAAAATCTTCTACAGCATATTTTTTTAAAGTTTGAAGATAAATTCAACCACAGAAGACTAAATAATCTTAAAAACAGTCTTCTTTCTCTTGGAAGTTGTACTCTTCCTTCACTAGACTGTAGAATGCAGTGCCCAGAAAGATGTATACATTGCTCTCTCTCTCCTTTCTCATACAGTTTTCTCCATGGGTCAACCTCAGAACATGGAAATACAGTTCATACTACTTGAAAGCATGTCCAACACTTACCATCTACTATTTGCATTGGTCTTAAGATGAGTTTCCCAGTAAATTTTTAATAGACGATAGTTAATTGAAATTACTATTATTGCCTGTATGCTGTTCATTCTGCATATGCTTCCTCTGAATTTGTGCTTACGAGACCTATGCTCTTTGCCCTCTTTCTATGAATAATGATGCCATCTGGTTTCCTTTTAAAAGCATGCTGTTGCAGCAAATTTCTAAATACACAAAGCTAGTAGCTGTCTCTGCTTTTTGCCCTTTGTCCACCATTATTTTTTAGCATTCTCCATGAGTTTTTATCTAAGAGGTTCAATGAATTTTACATTGTATTCTAACAACACAGCCAATTATTTATGTACTTTTCATTCATTTATCACTATCAAATATCTGTGGTGTGCATCAAAGCCATACAAGTGATTGTATTCATCGGCACATCTGTGTATATGTATTTATGTGTGTGTGTGTGTGTGTGTGTGTGTGTGTGTGTGTGTGTGTGTGTGTGTGTGTGTGTGTGTGTGTGTGTGTGTGTGTGTGTGTGTGGTAAAATAAACTACTGTCTCCATTTGCTTCTATTTTTATTTTATTACATTCTAAAATCTGAGGTGCACAGCTGCTAGGTTTATGGGCTGTCACTGGATGAAAGTGATTGATACTGTTGGCATTTAATCAAGTTAAACTGGGAGCTATATCAGTTCATCAAAGATTGACTTCAGCAAACCTGACTTCATTGACCCCAAACCACTGAACTTCACTTCTGTGAATCAGGAAAAGAAAGCACTTGGCCAACACCACAACGGTATATACCCCGCGGTATGTCAAACCTACTCAAGTGGGGGGCTGTGCCCACCACACTCCCCCAATTATATATAACAGTTCTGAGATTGCCCAACTATATATACTAATTCTGAGATTGCACTACAGTGGGAAAAAAGGGAAAAGTTGTGCTGTTGGACAACTACTTGCTTCTTTTCCCCTACTTAAATCTTTTGCAGATGTGAACATTCACGGAAGTGTAGTTTGGTGATTTGGGTTCAATGAAGTCAAGTTCACTGAAGTTCATAGAGTCATAGGTTCATAGGTGTCCACTAGGCTAATGACCTCAAGGGACTTTTTAAGCCTAGCCATGCATCCCAAATCTCTGATGAGTTCTGATACCCTTGAAAAGTGTAAGCATGGGCCTGGGAGATGAACCATTTGCAGGTTACCTGTATGCATCAGAGACATAGGTGCCAAACCAGGGATGAATTTATGGCTTACCATACAGTGCATGTCAAACCCAGAGCTGTTGGACATGCTACACCTAATGAAATTCCAATCCCTCCGAGCTACACACTCTAGGGACCTAAACCTTGTCACCACAATAAACAGGACATGCTGGAGAGATAGATTCCTGTCCCAGAGACTTCCCATACTCTGGAACAAGCTACCCATCTATGTCAAGCAAAGTTCCTCATTAGCACTCTTCAAGAAAAATCTTGATAAGTGGATGGGAAATAGGAAATACCATCTGGGGATTACTTCTGTGGCTCTGCTCGACAGGGGTACAGGAAAATAACTTTCTTGGGTGGCATAAGCCAGGTAACCTTGCTGACTAGGCTTACTTAGGCCCTTGGGCTGATAGCCTAGTACCTACCTATGAACCTAATTGTCCAAGCTGTACTTGAATTTGATTAGGGAAGACCTCTGCTCTGAAGTGACTCTACAATTAACTGATATACACCCATTAAACAATCATTATTCTGGCTTTGCAGAAGTAATATGACTGGTACACAGAAGCCATGTGCTATTACTAGATATTATTTATTTATCCTTGCAAGCACTTGTTTTCCCAATTTATTGGGGAAATGCTTTTTTGTTAGTTTCAACATTAAGCTTTAGATACAACTTATTTGTCCTTGAATGTAGAATGTAAGATTGAATTTCTTTCCTTAGTCATGTTTTTTTTTTTTTTTTGGTCAGGCAATCATTATACAGAGGTTGCAAAATACCTCTAAAACCCACCAAACAGCATCTAGAACCTTATGATTTCTGGGGGCCACTAGATTAATTCAGTTATTTCTCTTAAATGTATTACAGCAGAGTAGATATAACTTGGCCACTACAGAGCATATTATGTCCTGGAACTCTTCATTTGCACTATTCTCATCCATCAGAATTCCAGATTATCATCTCCTCCATATTCTAGTCAAAATCCACAATTAAGGGACTTAACTTGTCCAGGAATTTGATTATATTTGTATGCAACATGCAAACAGTCACAAAAAACAAGATTATGTAGTTCCTACAAACAGATGAGAAGATATCTGTGGTACACACTTTTCTGTCAGTATCCATCTGGAACACGGGCATTAGGTACTAATCGTGGAAATAAGGGTAGATCTTGGCTAAGCTTATAAGAGCCCTAGGGACATTAGTCTAGTAATTTCCTATGATCATATCATCCTCAGAGAGGATGCCATTCATGAACATGTGATTTGCCCTGCATGTGCAACATAAAATATCCATGGTCTCCAGATGGAGAATGGCATGCAAATGCAACTCTACCTTAATACAAAGTTTTGAAACTACAACATGTAAAAGTCACATGTAACCCTGTTAAATTTTTCATATCACACAGATACCCTTAGGGTCTCTGCAGACTATTATATGAGCATGTCTAGTGTGCTGATAGTTAATGAAGAGGACACATCATGCCTCATTCTTCATTGCATGTGCCACACATATCTCACAAAGCCAGTGTGCCGAACAGTCACAGCCCTTAAGACTAAACAACACACCTGATACACTTGTAATAGGTGACTCTATCGTCAGGCACACTGACGTCCCGCTCACCAGGCTGAACAAGGAGAGGGTCATGGTGAGCAGCCTGTCGGGTGCTACATAACACAAGCACTCAGGACACTCCAAGGCAAGTACAAATATGACTCAGTCATTGTCCATGCTGGTGTGAATGACCTGAGATGTACCTCCCTGGACTACATGAAAAGAGACATAAAGGAGCTCTCTGAACATGTAGCCCAGGTCGGTATGACCCTGACCTTGAGTAGCATCTTACCCTCACCAAGAATGATGCCACAATATAAAGACAAGATGATCAATTTCAACAATTGGCTTAAGTCATTCAAAGGGGATCCAATGCCTGTCAACTTGGGATGATATGCTCGACAAGCCACGATGCTTCTCTAGGGACGGCTTTCACCTGTCACCCCTGGGCTTTCGGATATTGGCAAAGGCTATTGCTACCCCCATAGTGCCTTTTTTAGGCAAGGCACAAAAGACAGACCCACCTCCATAGGTATCACAAGGGATAAGAAACTAAGAGTAATGCTACTCAACGCCAGAAGTCTAAACCTCAAGATGCACACACTCGAAACTCTCCTTAGCATGGAGAACATGGATATCTGTGCAGTAACAGAAACCTGGTTCAGGGCTCCCGAGTGCACCCCAGCACTACCAGCACTACCAGGTTATACCTCATACCATGCTTTTCAGCCCCAAAACTTGGACCAAACCACAAAAAGAGGGGGAGTATCGATATTCATCAAAGATACCCACACCTCCAGGTTGGTGGCAAAGCATGAAGCATCAGAGACTATCCATGTGCAACTAACAGTGGGTAAAACTGCCTTCCAGTTTATAGCCTGCTAGAGACCACCCTCCCAAACCCAGGAACCCCACTCGGCCTTCCTGAGAACACTGGAAAATATGAAGGTCTCTCCAAACACCATTATATTGGGCGACTTCAACTACACAAACATAGACTGGGAGCATTACTCTAGCTCCAACACCCTAGCCCAAAGGTTCCTAGAATTTATAAACTCAAATGCTATGGAACAACTTGTTACCACTCCCACAAGAGGGGAAAACATACTGGACCTGATCATCACCAACATGGGGACTCTATGCTCCAGACCAGAATTGTATCCCTCACTGGTAAGATCAGACAATAAACTAATCTCACTGGATATTCAAATCCCGACCACATCCCCTGCCCAGAAAACCACAGTGAAAAACTTCTCCAAAGCAAATTTCACACTCCTCAAAACCGAGGTGGAATCCTTCAAAGCCCCCGGGCCTGTGGAAAATATGGCCAAGACCGCAAAATCTTTTATAAACGCATTCTATGAACACCTTCAGGAATGCATGGATCATGCGATCCCAAATAAAACCAAGACCCAATCCTCCAAAGGCAGACGTCCTGTCTGGTGGACCCCAGCCATAAACAAACTATACAATAGAAGGAGGAAGCTACTAAATGATAGAGCAAAATCCCAAAAAGGGAAGGCATCACTGATCAGTATTAGCAAAAAACTATGGGCACTCATAAAATTGTCTAAGGCCAGCTTCGAGAGAAAAATTGCACAGGACACTAAGTATAATCACAAGGCTTTCTTTAGTTATGTTAGGAACCTGGGTGGTAATTCCCAGATATGCTCAGAATTAGTCCAAAATGACAAAAAATACACTGAACCCACAGACATTGCCAACATCCTAGCTGACAGGTTCAGCACAAACTTCTCCCCCCTTCCCCACCAAAAGGGAAAATATCTATCCCAGCAGAGTGCTGCCCCCCTGACATCTCAGATGCTCAGGTAAGAGCCGCCCTCTCCAAAGCAAAAAACACAGCATCAATGGGACCAGACAGTGTCCCTGGCTGCGTCCTACATGAACTCCAAGAAGAGCTAAACCCAAACATAAAACTACTGTTCAATCTCAGCCTCACTACAGGATATGTGCCCAAAGAGTGGCGTACAGCAACAGTGGTCCCTCTTCATAAAGGTGATGCCTCAACGGATCCTGGAAACTATTGTCCCATAAGCCTGACTAGCTTGGTCTGCAAAGCTATGGAAAGGATCATCATGGACCTCATAAATAAAGATATTGGGGACCTACAGACACTGGATCCTACCCAGTTCAGCTTTGTTAAGGGCAGATCCTGCCTCTTAAACCTGGTTGAGTTATTTGAAACAGTCACTAAGGCCATTGACGAGGGGAAGGTGGTCCACACAGCCTACCTGGACCTCGCAAAAGCCTTCGATACAATACCCCACTCGGGCATTTTAGATAAGCTCACCAGCTTAAATATAAACCCCTATGTCACTAGATGGATTGCAAACTGGCTCAAGGACAGGACCCACATGGTTAGAATTGCTGGAGCCATGTCAGACTCCAAACCAGTTACAAGTGGTGTCCCACAAGTCTCAGTCCTGGGACCTCTCTTGTTCGGTATATATTTCTCGGAGGTACAGGCCAACATGGAAGGACTGTGGCTGACCAAGTTCACAGATGACTGCAAACTGGGCACCATAATTGACTCTCCAGCTGACACAAGCATCCTCCAAAAGGGCCTCATAGAAACAGACAACTGGTGCCAGAGCCATGGCCTCAAGCTAAATGCCAAAAAGTGTATAGTCATCCCCTGTGGCAAAAACAAAGTGCCCACAAATTACCACATAGGTGGTAATCCATTAAGTACAGAAGAAGTAATTAGGGACCTGGGGACCCAAGTTGATAGCAATCTCTCATTTGACAACCACGTGGCCAAAGTTGTTAGAAAAACATTTTATATAGCCCACCTAATCATGAAGGGATTCACATCTAGATCAGGGGATGTCATCGTGCCTCCTTACTCATCCCTCATCAGGCCCATAATTGAGTACAATGCCCCTTTTGGGATGTACCTTACCAGACACCTGCAGCAACTGGAAAGACCCCAAAAGTACCTCACCAAGAGGATCAAAGGGCTCAAATAGATGCCATATGCTGCCTGGTTAAAGAAACTCCAGCTCTACTCAGTGGCATACCGCCTGTTCAGAGGCGATCTGTGCCTGATGTATAAAGCCATGTCCAACCCGGAATTAATGGACATGCTGCACCTCAGAAAATCCAAATCCCATCGAGCTATGCGCTCGAGAGACTTGCACCTCAGCACTGAAATAAATAGGACATGCTGGAGGGACAGATTCATAACCCAGAGGCTCCCTTCACTCTGGAATAAAATCCCAGTCCAAGTTAGGCGGAGTCCCTCATTGACTCTCTTCAAGAGGAATCTTGATGAGTGGATGGAAGATCATAGGTTTACCCCGGGTATCACTTCTGTGTCGCTGTTAGACAGAGGCACAGTATACAAACCACGAAAAAGGGCATAGCAAAATAAATTTAAAATGGGTGGCGAAAGCCAAACACATTCTGGCCAGGCTTATAAATGCCCTAGGGTGGATAGCCTAGTATGAACCTATGAACCTATGAACCTATTATATGTTTTTTCAGACCACTAGTCACCTATTTAACAGCATTGAAGTTAGAGTATGATCCAGGCATTGCTTCATTAGCTTGATCTTATCCAATGGAGAGTCTGGTATTACAAAACCTAAATCTTCCTCTTCTCTTTCTGTCTCCTCTACAAAATATGACCTTTTAACTATTGTCATCCCTGTATACCATTAGTTTGCCCTAGCTAATACACTTGGAGTGTATAATTTAAGAAAGGTTATGAAGGAGATGCTTTCTGTCTCTTGCCAGTTGAGGATTTCTAGTGTACCAATAACAAATGAGTCATGCTTCTTGTTATCTCAGTGATGTTCATCAAAGAGTAGTGATCTTTGCTACTGATGTTGGTTTGGTTAAGCTGCTCTTCTGAGGGTTAAGACCTCTGCGAAGATGCCCTTTTTCTGAGGTAAATCAATAAGGATGTCAACTGGCATGAATCATTAGTAGGACAGCAAGGACATTCATTTGGTAGGTGTTTCCTAAGTGTCCTAATCTTCAAATCTGAAACATTATCTTTCTTTTCAAGAGGAGTGAGTTGCTATAATCTGGAACAAATCTCAGCAGTTGTTGTTGTGTCTTTCGGTTTTTCCCAGTTAGGGGTCGCCACAGTGGAACTCCGGTCCGCTAATGATTGGTAGTTGATTTTTACATGCCGAGTTACCAGCCCTGATGCACAATCTTCAACGAAGGTACACCCATTCAGGCATGTCTCCACGCAGGAGACGTTCTAGCTGAGAATCGAACCGGACAGTGTCTTACTGTGAGGCGACAACTCTACCGCAGCACCACCACCGTAGGAATAACAAATCTCACTAGTACTACAGCAATTTATGATAGTATCTGTTGAGAAATATTGTAAAATGTGTATCTGTAATATATGCACATTAATTTGCATATATTTAAAACTGCAAATGCAGATTTTTTAGAGTGTGTAATATAAATTGAATTTGTATTCAGTCTGACTACCCTGGTATATAACATTAAATAAAGTAAGTAAGTAAAGTACTGCCTGCATCTTCTCTACTTGCTTTTCATCATTAAAGTCTAAGACACTGAGGAACAAATGACCAGGTACATTAACCAACCACTGTTTAGCAACCACCTAGTGAGTGTTTTCAATATTTGTTGTGTGGATATCTGTACAACTGCTTCCATACTTGCCTTGACACATTGAAAGGGATCACAACCTTCCTTTTCTCCAGTAGACCTACAATTCTCACTTTTTATGTTTACTCTAGCTCCATTTTGCAAGATAGTTTTATTTTTATTTTCTATTTTATTTTACATTTGTTTACCGGGAAAGTCTGACTGGACACAGGTCCATTTTCAGCACAGGCCTGGGCAGAAAAGCTCCAAATAATGTAAAGTACATGAAGGACACATATGAGGAAGCATATAAGAATACATATGAGCACAAATAAGAGAGTACATATAAACATATATGCAGCTATAGTACATAATGCATTATACATTATGATAATAGATAGTAACTAGTACATATTATTGAATCTGAAGGGCACATATCATTGGATAAACAGGTGTATTAGGAGGATACAGGTGTTCCTTAATGGAGTCTATCAACAGTGCTGTGAGGTGGATTAGCCAGGGGTATGGCATGAACAAAGTCAGTCATTTGCACAGTAAGTTTTTAGGATTCTTTTAAATTGGGTAATAGAGGTGGTGGAAGTAATTTGGCTTGGGAGTGAATTCCAGGTTCTGGCAATAGTGCAGGCAAAGAGTGATTTGCCAGCATAATTTCTGTGTTTGATGACATTTAAGAGGTTTTGGTTACTAGATCTTAAGGCTCTAGTGGTGGCGTAGGGCTGGATTAGACACTGAAGTGCTGGGGTTTTATCAGGAAGGTGATAGAGCTTGTGTGCTATTGAGAGTTGATTGAGTCAGAGTAGTTGAGGTAGTTCAAGCCAGTTGAGCTGCTTGAGGAAATGACAGTGGTGGGATCTATGAGAGGCATCAGTTGCAAACATGGCTATCTTGTTATAGCAAGATTCCATTTTGTTTAGTTTGGTGTGGTTAAGATTAGTCATGATAGAACAGGCATAAAGGAGGATGGATAAGAGATGAGATCTTGCAATAGTGACTTTGGTATGTTCAGTGATAAACTGTCTGTTCCAATACAGAAGACCAAGCTTTTTGTTAAATTTCTTTATTATTTGTGCTATGTGTATGTTGAATTTTAGATTATTGTCTATTTCAACACCTAGTAGTTTTGTGTGTGTAGTTGGGGAGATTTGGGTATTATCTTTGGATTTTATGGTAAATGCACTGTTGTGGAGAGGAGATCTACCAGGACTGAAGAGAATAAGCTTGTTTTTTTTTTTTCGATTAAGAATGAGCTTGATGTTAGTGAACCATGCTTCTGCTAAAGTAAAGTTATTTTGAGTTAGGGTTTCTAGCTCATGTAGGGTGGGGGCAGCACATATAATGGTGGTGTCATCTGCGTATTGCACTATTAAGGCAGAGAGGGAAGATTAAGCTATCTGGTTTAAAAATAGGGAGAAAAGCAAGGGGCCGAGGTTGGATCCCTGAGGGACACCTATGGATACTGGTAATAGGGGGGACCATTAATCTTGCCATAGAACTGCTTGCTGATGGCCTGATAAGTAACAATTGAGCAACGATATAGTGCAGGAGCTTATGTTAAGGGTAGATAAAGTTATGGTAGGAGATAGGTGCTGTAAATCCCAAAAAAATACTTTTATGCAGTAGTACAGCAACTAGAGCACTCATCTTTTCTACAGAAGGTTATGTGTCCACTTCCCACAGTAGGTTGATGAATTGTTGAGACTGTTCAGCAGCATAAAGGGGAGGTGCTCTCCTAAGTGTTTCCTCTTTCAGATGAGACAGTAAACCAAAGTTCCATCTGCTTGAGTGGATTGTAGCTTAGTTGGATGTAAAAGATCCCACTGCACCTACCAAAAAGAGTAGGAACCCTTTATTAACAAAAAGATAAAAAACATTATTTATGTATCTACATATCTACAAACTTTATATAGTTACAGTGAGATATGTCTTTCATTGTTCTTATAACATTCACATTCTTCCATAACTGACTCCCACTCCTTCTTCTTCAACCATAACCTGTGCTTTTTTCCACAATATATTTGTCAAATTCTATTTTCCATTAAACAAAATTTCATTCAGTCTTTCTTTCCAAAAAAACTTTATTACATAAAATAAATTCTTACCTCTCCTTCTCACATATTCTTTCTTTTTATTCTTATATCCATATGCAGTCGCATCAATATCTTTATTAGTTATGTCAATGATGTTCTCAAACAATTTCTTCACACAACTGTTTCCAGGGATTCACCACTCTTTTGCAGTTAAAAAACACACACTGTTATCTCTTCTTGCCCACAAAATAAACACACTCGTTCAGCTTTCTTCTTATATGCATATTCCCCCTTTACTGGTAATTTATTTATTATCAGTCTCCATAGAAAATCCTGGCACTCTACTAGCTTGGCACATGTACAAACACTGAATCTATGAGAAAAAAATAATATGCAAGCAAGCAAAGCACAACAGTTGGGTCAATACAGTTTATGTTTCATATAAGTGACAAGGATTGCAACTAGACACAAAATATTTATACTGTCTTAAAGGATACAATCCTACCGTTTTGATTTACATAATGTTGCCATGGACAAAATAATTTTATATTTTCTGCCTTGATTGAAAAGAATGTGTTACTACATTGCATCCTAATCTGAACATGCAATTATTTTCAGAAATGTTGTTGAGACAATTTATTTTGCAAAGAATACAGATGCAAGCATTCCTTATTCACCTTTATGATGACATTATTATTTCTTCAAGCTTTTTAATTTGAAAGAGTATCATTACCACAGCTGTGCTTGTTATCCGATTATTACTATTCAATGATTATAAACTGACAAAATATTTCAACATACAAAGTAATACAAACGTTAATTTAAAAACTTTAAATAATCAAGCCTGCAGTACAGCACATATATACAAGACACAATGTATGTTCTTGTCCTTCATCCTTTGGACAGCATATAGAGGAAAAACAATATACATGTGCAAATCTTTTGGTGTTTGCAGATATATATGTACATTTCATCTATGATATATATGTATTTACATTTTCTGTATTCTCTACCCATTTCTTTTAAGAACGTTTCCAATAGAAAATTACTGATTAATACATGTTTATGAGACTTGTAATAGAAGATCCTTTCCCTATTTTTACAGTACATCAAATTATGCTTCAGTGTGTGACCCTTTGTTCTAGTCTGCTGTTACCTGTTCATGGTAATTTTACCCTAATAACAGGCTGACAATTCTAAGAAGTCTAATAGCTGGTTTACATCTCCCTTTAGAGGAATTAATTCCAATCAATGTAAATATTCATTTATACTAATAATTATGCTTTGATAGGGAGAAGACTTCTATATAAGCACTATCTTAGCTGAGGCCCTATTAAACCAGACATTTTCTTGCAGATTATTTTATTCCTTTGCTAATTCCTGTCATGTTTTCCAGCCACTGGCATTCATTGTTCACACATCCTACTCAATGAAGATTTTGTAAGCTGGTGTCTCAAATTTATTTTATATGAACCTATATAACAGTATACAACCTTTTCCTTACTTTAATAGCTCTAATCACTTCTTCTGGTAAATGTTCCCATTGATTTAGAAAAAAGTAGTGTTTAATTACATTATATCTTTCTGCATATCATCAATTTTTATTTTCCATGTTAGCTTTTTACTTGATTATTTTTAATTTTTTCATTCACAGATTCGTTTTCTCTTTTTCTTATTGTCATCATTTCCCAGAAATGTTTCTACTTATATTTAAAGATTTTCATTATAAACTCTCAGTCTCTTCCTTTACCCACACTAATACTCTATACAAACTTAAAGAGGAAGAATGTGTAACTAGAATTAGTAACCCCTATCCCGCTTTATTGTCACTCACAAATAACACACCTCTCTTCAATAGGTCTAAGTTTAAACCCCATAGGAAATAAAAGGCCAGTTGTACCTTCTCTTTTCATTATTTTACTTGAATCATATAAACATTTGACATAAATGCTATTTTTCCCCATTAGTACCAAATTCAACGGATACGTCTTTTTCCTTAATGCTAATCTATACATCCTCCACAGAAGGTATATTTATTTCATATCATTTATCAGTTGTTCTCATTGCATCATAGCTACATAAAAACTGTCTTTTGGCTTTTCTCGGTTAGGGGTCACCACAGCGGAACTCTGGTCCGCTAATGATTGGCAGTAGATTTTTACGTGCTGGCTTGCCAGGCCAAATGCAAAACCTTCAATGAAGGAATGCCCATTCACACATGTTGACACACAGAAGATGCTCTAACTGCGAATCAAACATGCAACGTCTAACTGTGAGGCGACAACGCTACCGCAGCACCACCATCGCAGTTCATCATTTTCCAAATGTTATTCCTAGCAATGAAAATTCATTCATTGAAAAATTCACACCCCCTAATGTTCATCCCTTCACCCAAAGCCTTGCTTTTACCTTTATTGAAGGTCTTTCTTATTTACTTTAAACATCCATTCAGTCAACCCACAAGTTCTCTCATCCATAATTTCTTCATAGCAACTACAACTATATCATCTACATATGTCAAAACAGCTGGTATCATCACCCCCTTTTGCAATACATATTGAGCATCTTTCATTTTATAAGCTATGTCACTATCTCATTCATTACCAGTGCAAACAATATTCCACTCATTGGAAATTGTTGGCTTATACCACAGCTCATGCATATTTCTTTACTCAGTCACCCATTCACTAGCACTATCATTCTGTTATCCTGCTATCCTGTCATGCATACTCTTCTATTACTGTTTCATTCTTCTCAATAAAATTCCATAAAATATGATGCCCCACTGTTTCAAATACCTTGCAAATATCACCTACCATAAGTTTCACGTCCTCCCTTTTACTTCTAATGTCATCCATAATTTCTCTAATACAACCAGTAACAATTCCTAACATCCCTTCCCTTTTATATTATATATACTTCCTTCCATAATACAGCTCATCCTTCTTTAGATTGTCTTTTATATTATTTCTATAAAAAGATATTATAATATGTGCTGTTTAGCATGACAGGTCCTCAGTTTTTTTTTATTTCAAGCTTCTCATCTTTCCTCCATATACATTTTAATATCCAACTCCATAAGCACAGCCTTCCTTTAACCATTCATTCAGTACATTTACAAAATATCCTCTTTGCCAGTCCATTAGTTTCTTGTACATTCCATACCATATATCACCTGGGCTGGATACTGAAACAACATGTATTTTCTTAAGTACTTCTCCTGTTTTACTAATAGTCATTTCTTTTTCAAATTCTTCCATAACTAGTTCTTGAAATCTCTTTTCTTTCCATTCTCTCATACTTTTTGTCCTTATACTCTTGTACATATTTTCAATATGCTATACTACAATACTTATAATTTGCTCTTGCATAATTTTTACCTCTCCTTTTACGTTTCATTTTTCTCACTAGATTAATATCCTCCTTTACTATTTTACCCAAATATGCAGACACTAACTGTCTTCTTCCTTGTAAATAATATACTTGCCTAAACATTAATGCCTCATTTTTTTATCAATATCTTTTATATATTTCTTTTTATATCATAATACTCTCTTGTATTATGATATAAATTATCTAATACATTTCTATATATTTTCCCAATCTTTACTTTCTCTTATTTTTTTATTTCATGCTGTCCCAGGGGTAAAAAGCACTTTTGCTACTTCTTTTTAGATTCAATCCAGTACACAAGCCAGTTTTTATTTATTTATTTTTATATACAAATTCTTCATGGTTATATGGTCCTTACATAACTGCAATATTTTCCATTCCCAAATTTCACTCCATAATTTTTCATTTATTCTTTTTATCCCTTTTCCTGTTTCAATATACTCCCTTTCATCAGTTACTTACATCCATGTTGTTACATTTTCTGAGAAAGCCATCACAACTGTATCACCACCATCTGCTTCCTGATAATAAAACAAATAATGAATTATAGATCCATGTGTCCTATTCTATAAGTCCACTGACATTCATTCCACACAGCTAACATACCACATTGTATCACTTTCTATATTTTTCGACGTGCCCTTTCTTTTGATGCCTTTCTCCTGCAATTACAATTTTCATGTTAACCAGCACATAGTCTAATAATTGGCGAAATATATTCTCTCTCTTTCCTTGCAATTTGTATATGTATACAATGTTATAATTATATAAACTTGTTCTCTCTCTACCTCACAGCTGCAATACTTAACCTCCCATCCTTGCCAATGTAACATCTAGCACTTTCCAAGTTTATCTAAACAACATAGCCCCTTCAGAACAATTTTCACTTCCTATGTTTTATATTATATTTCATCACAAAGATTTTTCTTTTTGCAGTCTTTCTTCACTTGTTAGGAATCATACATCCTCTTAATAGAATATCATCTACATCACAGTACACTATTCCAGTATCCCTCCCCTTCTTACAGTGTTAATAATATTGCTTACCTTATGAAAGTACTCAAAATTGTTGATTTTCTTTCTTTTAAAGTTTAAGGGATTTTTTAAAATTTCTGTTTTCTTATTTTACTCATTCCCCTATGGATTTGTCCCTGGGTTTGTGTAAAAATAATCATCAATGCTCCAAATCGGATTATTCACTGACTAGAACTTAATAAAATACTATCATCCCCTTCTCCTGACCAATTTTCCTGCATGCAGTCTCTCTCCTTTTTTCTCTCAATATTCTTTTCTTCTGCTACAGCTTCTTCTTCACCTACTTCACCCTCTCCCTCAGCCTATTGTTGTCCTTTCCCATGTATGCATTCTTTCCTTTTCCCTTCCATTTCATTCGTTACTGTTTGCTCTTTACTGTCCATCCAAAAGTGTCCACCATTGTTTGCACAACCTGCATCTGTTTAGCACTTTCTTGCTGAAAGTCCTTTCTCCCCACAATGGTAAAATCCTATCTTACCACAATCATTAATTAAATGAGAAAATCCCCCATAGAAAAAAAAATAGTTTTTACACTGGCCAGCATATATTCATTTCTCTGAATGACCAGCCATAAAAATAACACTTGACAAGTGTTTTACAATCTGCCGGATTCACGATGGCTTGCACAGAGTGTACGAGTAGAGTAAGACTCCATGCAACCATCATGTCTGACGAGAGATCCAGGAACAGCTTGTAGGGGCGTGTAAGAGAGCTCCTAAAACGTCTCCTACACGGACAGGGCTGGGATATGCAAATTACCTCACTTGCAGCCGAAAGGCATGCAAATTAGGTAAATGTGTGATCCAGGAAGCACAAACCTGTCTGAGTAGGAGCCGTGTTAGCTGCAGAAATGTACTGAGATGACAACTGAGTACCGTTCTGCAAATAGCACAATGGAGCCTAGTCAGCTCCAAATAAAGGTTGCATATGGTTGAGGAAGCATGCCAATGGCCAAATATATGGCCATTGGAAATGCTCCCAGATGCAAAATTAAAATAAAAATACTTTTTTTCAGTGATTTCTGATGTTTAAGCGTAGCGCAGCGCCGCGCAAATGGGGCGCGCTAAAAAAATTATAAAATAAGAAAATAAAAGTCACAAACGTGGAATCTATGAAAACTGTTAAATTACAATGTAAGGGAATAGCAGGCTGAAGACAACATGGCCACCGAGTAGGGGTTGCTAAGGGGAGAAGCCCAGTCTAAGACATGTAACCAAGCATTAGTAGGCAATCCCATGTAAATGAGTGTTAGGATAGTGAATTGCACTTTTACATAGCAAATGAGCACAGTCAGTGGAGTGTAGGAGTAGGATACGGGGAGTAACAGAGTAGAAGATAGGTGACATCACAAGGGGGGTATGTATGAAAGTAGTGAAGCTCATAGGAGCAGAGCGGCATGTGTCAGCTGTCAGTTAGACATCATGGAAAGAGATGTGTCAACAGGTAGGCCAGTGAAAGCCAAGAAATGGAAGGTGTATACTGTGGATAACACCAAAGTTTCTTGCTGAGCAGGTATGCGTGCATGTGCGCACCTGTAAACCCGAGTAAGACAGAGTGCGCGCGTGAAAGCGTGAGTGCACGTGTTTAAGCTAGAGTAAGCATGTATAAGGCTGTTTAAAGACCTGTAAGCGCTTTTGCACTGGTGTGCGCATTTTAACCCAAATAAGCAAGTTTTAGTCCGTCTAAGCATGTGTGCATGCGTGTGAGCTGCTGTGAGCGTGCTTGCACTTGTATGCGCGTCACTCCCCCCTGAGGAAACAGAAAGGAAAAAGGAAGCACAACAAATAGTAGGAAGCTACCAGAGAATACTAGTAGAGCTAGCAGGTGAAAACAATCAGAATCAGGCAATTACAGAGGCAGAACACTAGCCCAGCCCAGCACTTAAAACTCTGCAAACAACAGTGCAGTTTGTTTCTCTCAAGAGACACTGCAACACTGGAGTAAGCTACTAGAAGTGAAAACTGAAAAAGCTTCACTCAGACAAAAAATGCTAGGGGCTGCCATTGCTGTTATAAGGCAACATATGCAACATGCTGAGGGTGGTGACAATGCAAATGCTGCCAGACAACCCACAGTGAGGAGACGGAGAAGAGTGTACAGGCCCAGGGTCACCTAACAGGGGGTACATGAGCTGGAGATAGTGGAGCGCTATAGAGTTCACAGAGACCTCCTGCAGCAAATTGTTGAGCTGTGCAGGCCACACCTCACACACAGAACCAACAGAGGGGAACCCATCCCAGTGGAAACCAAGGTATGTTTTGGTCTAAGAATACTAGCAACAGGTACCTTCCAGAGATCAACTGGTGATATGATGGGGATATCAAAGGCATCAGCATCCAGGGTACTGCACCAGTTCCTGGATGCCATGTCAGCACATGTCAGTGATCATGTATATTTCCCCAATTCCCGTGAGGTATTGGCCAGCAATATGCATCTCTTCCAGCAAATAGCAGAATACCCTGAGGTAGTGGGTGCAATAGACTGCACGCATATATGCATCAAAGCACCAACCAGTCAATGGGGTAGGGCCTACATTAACCGCAAGGACTTCCCCTCCATCAACTGCCAGGTCGTGTGTGATGCCCAGGGCATACTAATGAATGTGTGTGCTGGCAGCCCTGGAAGCTACCATGATTCCCATATCTGGCATCTGATGCAGCTGTACCAGACATTTGCCAATGGGGACATCCCATATGGTCACTTAGTGGGGGATGCTGGCTATGCACTGGAGCCGTGGCTGATGACACCCATCAGAAATGCACACACACCTGAACAGGAATGCCATAATGAGGCACATGCACAAACACGAAATGTAATTGAGTGTGTGTTTGGGTTGCTCAAGTCACGGTTCCGGTGCCTGGATACATCTGGTGGAGCCTTGCAATACTCACCAACTACATGTACCCAAATTGTCATGGTATGTGCTATGCTACATAATATGATTCTGCAAAAACAGCTGCAGTAGGACCAGCATAGGCCTGGGCCAAACAGCCCCCCACCATTGCCAAGGCCATCACAGGCAGAGTGTGACTCGGAGGAGGAATAACCTGAGCCTGCCCCAGTAGGCAGAAGGAGGCGTGCCCAGTATGCCTTGGCAAAGAGGCAACGCATAGCACATACACTGGCTCAGTAGAAACCCTGGAAATGATGCCTCTCTCTGACTTCCACATATAGTGAAAGGGATGCCTAAGTTGACACAACCTGCTTTCAAATATGTGCAGGGAGTGTAGTATGTACATCCAACATAGGCAGCCTGCAGCACCACCTGAGGCATGATTGCCATGTGTTAAGCAATGTAAGGTAGTGCTAAACAGCATTTACCACCATGTAGTATATGCAAACTTGATGACCTTGAGTATCATCCTACCCTCACCAAACATGATGCCACAATATGAAGACAAGATGATCAATTATAACAATTGGCTTATGTATTGGTGTCAGTGAAAGGTGACCCAATGCCTGTCAGCCTGGGATCACATGGTCGACAAGACATGATGCTTCTCTAGGGATGGCTTTCACCTGTCACCTGTGGCCTTTTGGATATTTCCAAAGGCTCCTGTCACCTCCATAGTGCCTTTTTTAGGTAAGGCTCATGAGCAAACCCACCTCCATAGGTATCACAAGGGATAAGAAACTAGAAGTAATGCTACTCAATGCCAGAGGTCTAAACTGCAAGATGCATGCACTCTAAACTCTCCTCAGCATGGAGAATGTTGATATCTGTGCAGTAACAGAAACCTGGTTCAAGGCTCCCAAGAGCACCCTAGCACTAACAGGTTACACCTCATACCATGCTTTACAGCCACAAAACATGGAACAAACTACAAAAGGAGGGTGAGTATCAATATTTGTCAAAGATACCCACACCCTCAGGTTGGTGGCACAGCAGGAAGCATCAGAGACTATCCATGTGCAACCAACAGTGGGTAAAACCGCCTTCCAGTTCATAGCCTGCTACAGACCACCCTCCTAAACCCAGGAACCACACTTGGCTGACTGGAGAACACAAGAAAATATGAAGGTCTCCCCAAACACCATTATATTGGACGACTTCAACTACCCAAACATAGACTGGGAGCATTACCCTAGCTGCAATACCCTAGCCCAAAGGTTCCTAGAATTTATAAACTCAAATGCTATGGAACAACTTGCTACCACTCTCACAAGAGGGGAAAACATACTGGACCTGATCATCACCAACATGGAGACTCTATGCTCAAGACCAGAAGTGTACCCCTCACTGGTAAGATCAGACCATAGAGTAATATCACTAGATATTCATATCCCGACCTCAGCCCATGGCCAGAAAACCACAGTGAAAAATTTTCACTAAAGCAAATGTCACACTCCTCAAAACTGAGGTGGAATCATTCACAGCCCCTGTGCCTCTGGAAAATATGGCCCAGACCTCAGAACCCTTTATAAACGCATTCTATGAACACCTTCGGGAATGCATGGATCATGCAATCCCAAATAAAACCAAGATCCAATCCTCCAAAGGCAGGCATCCTATCTGGTGGACCCCAGCCATAAAATACCATACAATACAAGGAGGAAGCTACTATATGATAGAGCAAAATCACAAAAAGGGAAGGCATCTCTGATCAGTATTATTGAAAAACTATGGCCACACATAAAATCATCTAAGGTCATCTTTGAGATAAAAAATTGTACAGGACACTAAGGATAATCACAAGGCTTTCTTTAGTTATGGTAGGAACCTGGGTGGGAATTCCCAGATATGCTCAGAATTAATCCAAAATGACAAACAATACACCAAAACCACAGACACTGCCAACATCCGAGCTGACAGGTTCAGTGCAAACACCCCCCCCCCACCAAAAGGGAAAATATCTATCCCAGCAGAGTGCTGGCCCCCTGACATCTCAAATGCACAGGTAACAGCCAGCCTCAACAAAGCAAAACATACAGCATCAATGGGACCAGGCAGTGTCCTGGGCTGTGTCCAACATGAACCCCAAGAAGAATTGAACACAAACATAAAACCACTGTTCAATCTCAGCCTTACCACAGGATATGTACCCAAAGAGCAGTGTACAGCAACAGTGGTCCCTCTCCACAAAGGTGGTGCCTCAATGGATACTGCAAACTATTGCCCCAGAAGCCTGACTAGCTTGGTCTGCAAAGCTATGGAAAAGATCATCATGGACCTCAGAAATAAAGATATTGGGGACCTACAGACACTGGAACCTATCCAGTTTGGCTTTGTTAAGGGCAGATCCTGCCTCTTAAACCTGGTTGAGTCATTTGAAACCATCACCAAGGCCATTGACAAGGGGACGGTGGTCCACACAGCCTACCTGGACCTCACAAAAGCCTTCCATACAATACCCCACTTGGTCATTATAGATAAGCTCACCAGCTTCAATATAAACCCCTATGTCACTAGATGGGTTGCAAACTGGCTCAAGGACAGAACCCACATGGTCAGAAATGCTGGAGCCATGTCAGACCCCAAACCAGGTACAAGTGACATCCCACAAGGCTCAGGCCTGGGACCTCCCTTGTTTGGTATATATTTCTTGGAGGTACAGGCCAACACAGAAGGACTGTGGCTGAACAAGTTTGCAGATGACTGCAAACAGGGCGCCATAATCGACCCTCCAGCTGACACAAGCATCCTACAAAAGGGCCTCATAGAAACAGACAACTGGTGCCAGAGCCATGTCCTCAAGCTAAATGCAAAAAAAGTGTATAGTCATCCCCCTTGGCAAAAACTAAGTGCCCACAAATTACCACATAGGTGGTAACCCATTAACTATGGAAGAAGTGATAAGGGATCTGGGGACCCAAGTTGATAGCAATCTCTCATTTGACAACCACGTGGCCAAAGTGTTTAGAAAAACATTTCATATAGCCCACCTAATCATGAAGGTATTCACATCTATATCAGGGGAGGTCATCATGCCTCTTTACTCATCCCTCACCAGGCCCATATTTGAGTACAATGCCCCTTGTGGGATGTACCTTATCAGACACCTGTAGCAGCTGGAAAGACCACAAAAGTAACTCACCAGGAGGATCAAAGGGCTCAAACACATGCCATTTGCTGCCCGGTTAAAGAAACTGCAGCTCCACTCAGTGGCATACCGCCTGCCAGAGGTGATCTGTGCCTGATGTATAAAGCCATGCCCAACCTGGAATCAATGGACATGCTGCACCTTGGAAAATCAGAATCCCATCAAGCTACGTGCTCAAGAGACCTGAACCTCAGGACTGAAATAAATAGGACATGCTGGAGTGACAGATTCATAACCCCGAGGCTCCCTCCACTCTTGAGTAAACTCCAACTCCAGGTTAGCCAGAGTCCCTCACTGACTCTCTTCAAGAGGAATGTTGATGAGTGGATGGGAGATTGTTGGTTTACCCTGGGTATCACTTCTATGTCACTGTTGGACAGATGCACAGTATACTAACCTTGAAAAATGTCATGGCAAACTCCACTTAAAATGTGTGTTGAAAGCCAAATACACTCTAGTTAGGATTATAAATGGCCTAGGGCAGATAGCCTAGTATGAACCTATGAACAGAATCACACGCACCAACTAGTACAACTGTGGTCAATGTGGAGTAATGTTTGGCAATGTCCACCCAAGCTGTTGAATACACAGCAATGTTGGACAAGCCTGGTTTAAGTAGGCCATAGCTGAACAAAATGCAACATGCTCATAGTTGCCCAACTGGCCCTTAACCAGTCTGGTCTGCTCAGTATGAACATTTAAAGCAGTGATGGGATTCAAACCCATGATATTGTGCACCATAGTGAAAGTACTGAACCAGTACACCATAACAGTATTGCAGTGTTCAGCCAGTATGAAAGAATGTTGACAAGTCTTTGCAAACTATCCCATGGAAACCCTGCAGGCAGAGCACAATCCCTGTTGAGTTATGACACAACGGAGTCCGGCAGTAAGAACACAACATGACTTCCAACACACACAGTATAAATGTCAATATTGGTCATGTTCACACACAGCCACAAATGTAGTGGGCGTCAGATCACAACATATGGAAAGGTCACACTGGGCATGCTCACACACTTGGATAAATGAGACATATGTCAGGCAACAAACCATTGAAAGCCTGAACTGGGCATGCTCACACACCTAGGCCATGTCTGAGTATAGCAGTCGGCCACACATATCTGGCAGTTGTATGTGTTAAGCCAGGAACCTCCCACAATCCAGCAATCTGCCCTGTGCACACAGTTAAATGACAACAGACACATATATTAATATACTGGAACCCTGTCATGATCAAACATGTTACGCAGATACACAAGTTGTTCATAGAAACTGGGAAAGCTATGGCAATAAAGACCTCCAAACAGTATCAGCAACAAATATTGTGCATCCCCAACATAAACATAGGTGCAGAGGTCGATACTAGGCTGTCTTCCCTGGGGAATTCATAAGCATAGGCAGAGTGTATTTGGCATCCGCCTCCCCAGTAGAGTAGCCTACTGTGCCTCTGTAAAGTAGGTAACAGAAGGCATCCTTTAAGGCTAGTTTGCTATGCCTCTGTCAAGCAGGGACACAGTGGAGATGCTAGGGGTGAATTTGCAATTTCCCATCCATGAGGCTGGATTTTGCTGGAAGAGGGTTGGCGAGGGGCTATGTCTAACTTTAATTGGGATTCAATTCCAGAGTGAGGGGAGCCTCTGGGTAATGAATCTGTCCCTGCAGCATGTACTATTTAGTTTTGTGCTGAGGTTTAAGTCCCTGGAGTGTGTAGCTCTAAGGGTTTTGGATGTTATGAGGTGGAGCGTGTCCATTACTTCTGGGTTTGACATGGCTGTGTACGTCAGGCATAGATTACCTCTGAGTAGGCGTTAAGCAACTGAGTAGAGCTGGAGATCCTTTAGTTGAGCTGCATAGGACATCTGTGTATAGCCCATGATCCTCTTGGGGAGGTACTGTTGTGGACACTGTAGTTGCTGCAGGTGTTGGGTAAGGTACACCCCAAAAGGGCCATTATAGTCAAACACGGGCCTGATGAGTGACTAGTAGAGGGTCACATTGACCTCCCATGATCTACATGCAAACCCCCATGTGATAAGGAGGGCTATATAAAGGTCTTTGCAATGACTCTGTCAGTGTGATTAGCAAAGGAGAGGCTATGACCTATGTTGGTCCCCAAATCTGTAAATACATCTTCTGTACTTAATGGATTACCACTTATGTGGTGATTTGTGTGCACCTTGTTTTCCCCAAAGGGGATGACTATGCATGTCTTAGCATTTAGCATGAGGCCATGGCTCTGGCAACAAGCATCCATCTCTGTGAGACCCTTACGGAGGAAGCATGTGTCAGCTGCAGTGTTGCTTATGGCTCCCGGTTAGCAGTCATCTGTGATGTTTGTTAGAGATAATCCCCCCGTGTTAGTCTGAACCTCAGAGAAGTACATACCAAACAGGACAGGTCCCACAACTGTGCCCAGTGAGACACCAGTTGTAACTGGTCTGGAATTGGACATGGCACCTGCAATACT
Organism: Protopterus annectens; assembly: GCF_019279795.1. Classification (NCBI taxonomy): domain Eukaryota; kingdom Metazoa; phylum Chordata; order Ceratodontiformes; family Protopteridae; genus Protopterus; species Protopterus annectens. The sequence goes on from NC_056733.1 coordinate 1,957,373,565, forward strand.
GGCCATGTGGGTTCCATCCCTGAGGCAGATAGCAACACATCTAGTTATATAGGGGTTGATATTTAAGCTGGTAAGCATATGTATGATGCCTGAGTAGGGTATTGTGTTGCAGGCTTCTGCAAGGTACAGGTAGATTGTGTGAACTACCTTGCCCTCATCCATGGCTTCAGTAACCATTTCAAAGATATGAACTATGTGTAAGAGGCAATATCTGCCCTTAACAAAGCCGAATTGTGTATGATCGACTGTCTGGAGGCTCACAATGTTTTTGATTATGACTTCCATGATAATACACTCCATAGCTTTTTCAACCACACTAGTCAGGCTTATGGGATGATAGTTCCTGTGGTCCGTTGTGGCACCACCTTTGTGGAGTGGGAGCACTGTATCTGTATGCCATTCTCAGGGTACATATCCTGTAGTAAGGCTAAGTTGGAACAGTGACTTAATGTGAGTGTTCAGTTCTACTCAGAGCTCATGTAGGACACAGCCTGGGACACCGTCCGGTCCCATACATATGCTGTGTTATTTGCTGTGGAGAGGGCATCTGTGATGTCAGGGAGGTTACATTCATTTGGGATGGGCATCTGTACCCTTGGGGGGTAAGGGGGGGGGCATTTGTGCAGACTCTGCCTGCCAGGGTGTAGGCTATGTCTGCAGGTTTAGCATATTTTGTGCTGTTATGCAACAATTCAGAGCATATCTGGGTTGTTTCCACACATATTCCTGACATAACTAAAGAAGGCCTTGTGATTATCTGTTGTGTCTGGTCAATTTCACTGTCAAAACGTGCAAGTGATGATTATATGAGGGATTGAAGTGTCTTGCCAACACTGTTCAGAGATGTCCTCCCTCTGTGGGATATTGCTCTGTTATGTAGTAGCTTCCTCCTTCTGTTGTACAGCTTATATATGGCTGGGGTCAACCAGACAGGTCTCCTGTTTTGGAGGAGTCATGGTATTATTTGGGATAGCATGATTAATGCATACTTGCAGGTGCTCATACAATGCATTTGTAAAGGATTCTGCAGATTGGGCTGTATTATCCTCCAGCACGGGGCCTTTGAAGTATTCCACCCCAGTCTTCACAAGTGCAAAATCTGCTTTTGAGAAATTCTTTACAAAGATTTCCTTGGCTGGGGGTGGGGACAGGATATGGATATCCAGGGAAAGTTGTTTATGGTCTGATCTTAACAATGAGGGTTCCACCTCTGGTGTGGAACATAGAGTCCCCATGTTGGTGATGATCAGGTCCAATATGTATTCCCCCTTTTGGGTGTGGTGACTGGTTGTGCCATAGCACATGGATCCACAAATTGTAGTGGCTCTAGGGCAATGTTGTTGAGGGCCTGAGTAGTATCCGCAGTCAATATTTGTGTACCTGAAGTCAACCACTATAATGGTGTGTGTGAAGACCTTCATATCCTACACTGTTCCCAGGAAAGCCGAGTGTGGTTCCTGAGTATGGCGGGGGTGGTCTGAACTACACACCAAACCAAAAGGCAGTTTTGCACAATGGTAGTTGTATATGTATGGCCTGTCATGCTTAGTGCAGTGGTACCAACGCAGAGCTGTGTGTATCTGTGATGTATATGGATACACCCCCTACTTGTGTTGTGTGTTACAAGTTCTGTGGTCACAAAGCATGGTATAGAACATAACCAGGTAGTGCCAGTGTGCATATGTGACCCTGAACTAGGCATCTGTTAATGCACAGATATTGTTATCCCCCCTACTGAGGGATAGTAAAAGATGTACATTCCTCTTTGGAAAGACTGATGACGTCAGCACCCTATAAATACAGCAGGATAAGGGAAATCGTCCAGTAATGTGAATAGTGCGCTGTGCTAATGTGTCTCTCGCAAGTAGCATAACATAGTTAGGTAGGGGTTTGAATCCTGCAAACTCTGTGTGTGTGTGGGGTGGGAGGGGGGTCTGTAGATATGCAATTCTCTGTGAAAAGAATGGCATTTTTGAAGACTGGGATAACACACTAAAAGATGTACATTCCTCTTTGGAAATACTGATGATGTCAGCACCCTATAAATACAGCAGGAGAAGGAAAGTCATCCAGTAATGCAAATAGTGCGCTGTGCTAATGTGTCTTTTTTGAGTATCATAACAGAGTTAAGTAGGGGTTTGAATCCTACAAATGCTGTGTGTGTGAGGTGGTAGGTGGGTGTGTATATATGCAATTCTCTGTGAAAGGAATAGCCTTTTTGAAGACTGGGATAACATACTAAAAGATGTACATTCCTCTTTGGAAAGACAGATGATGTCAGCACCCTATAAATACAGCAGGAGAAGGGAAATCATCCAGTAATGTGAATAGCTTACTGCGCTAATGTGTCTCTCTCAAGTATCATAACATAGTTGGGTAAGGGTTTGAATCCTGCAAATGCTGTGTGCGTGTGTTGGGGGGGTGGCATTCTCTGTGAAAGGAATGACCTTTTTGAAGACTGGGATAACACACTAAAAGATGTACATTCCTCTTTGGAAAGGCTGATGATGTCAGCACCCTATAAATGCAGCAGGAGAATAAACATCACCCAGTAATGCAAATAGTGCACTGTGCTAATGCATCTCTCTTAAGTATCATAACATAGTTCGGTAGGGGCTTGAATCCTACAAATGACCTGTATGAGGTTGTCAATGTGTTTTGTGTTTTGCTTTTATTATTGTATGACATATTATTATAACAGTAATTTCAATGCACACATCAGGTATGTGTGTGCCACATACAGATATGTTCCTGTGACCTTTAATAGTTCCTATGTGTGAAGCCTGCCTCATATGATTACAGTTGCTACCTTTGCCAGCATGTGCCACAGTTTACCAGACCTTAGGCCACACATATATGTTGGTGACAATGCAGGCTACTGCAGTGATCTGTGTCCTAGGCCAACTATGTAACACACACCCATGAAAGCGTTGATACATTAATGTGGGTGAGGGTTCATGTCTGGAGTATATGTCAGACATGTTAAAACACAGCAAAGTCTGTGAGTGATGGACATCCAGTGTAGGTGTATGGCAACTGTTGCCGATATGCATACAGACACCTTCTTGCTTAGGTGATACACCGAGGGACTGCAGAATACCTTTGGAAATGTGAATATCACAGGATAGACAAGATAACACTTGTCCACATGTACACACCATTACCCCTTCTACATGATGGGTACTACCACCTACATGGTACTGTTGGAATACTTTGTTAACTACATGTCGATGACAATGCTACAGTTGCGTTACAGCAATACAGCATGGCTTGGACAACAGGTATCTGTCTGTATGATACCCTTGTGGTGGTTAGGTGTGTCATGTGTAGAATCCATTGTAGACCACTGTATGCATTTCCACTCATGGATGGACATATCCATAGTGTGTTGACATGTACGTGAGACTGCTATATGCCAAAGAGTATAGTTCCCAGGGATGTGTGGGGCTCAGTAAGAATGGCTACTGGCATAGTGTAGTACTGCAGGGATATCACTGACACCAGGTTCCTACATCTGTGTATCAGTTGAGGAGACACCATGTAATGACCATGGAATGTCAGGCTATGTAGGCTGTGTATAGTACCAGAATGCAGACCATTGACATTTGGAAACCGTATCACCCACAGCATACTGTCAAACCATGTCATGTTCTATGCTAACCATATTCACAAATGTACACCTGCAACTCTGTGCTGCAAACATCACACATGTACTGTCCACACCCCAAAACATGCAGGCACAGGTACACACAACAGCCATGTGGCACATGTGCAGACAGTACACATTGGTAATTAACACTGGTGTATACAAAACTACAATGACAATCATAGTTAATGCATCATGCATGCTCAAATATACCCACAACAATATCATTACACTGTACTGTTAACAACATGATATTATTACTACAGTGCTATGTAGTCACTCTGTGCATCAGCACCATGCTATCCTGTTCCTGCATCAATGTTACAGATGACAGGAGGTGGCACAGTTTCATCATATGCATAGGGTGTGCACTTGGTTTGCCAGAGTCTGCCATTGACACATCCAATCGATATGTATGTGTGTGTGTGTGTTAGTGAGGGACAACAGTACAGCATGGGGCAATGTTGATGCGATGTGTGTGTGTATGTGTTAGCCATAGGTGTTAGCATTATGTGTGTGTGTATGCTTGCACACAGTTCCACCATGTGGCTGCCATATATGGGTGTTTGTGGACAGCAACAGACTGTACCTGCCAGGTCATACAGATCACTGTCTCTGACCATGGACACAGTACCTGTGCCTGGCAGGGGTGCTACGGACAGTATCAGGTACTAAGCCAGACTGGGTACTGTCATCAGAAGCAGTGGGTTGTTGACTGGACACATGTCATTGCTGGGACTGTCCAGAGCCACGTGCATGTGGTCTTCTAGGACAGTGTAATGACAGCAAAGACCCAGCATTGCTGGGGCTGGCACTGGCACTATGGGAGTGGCTGCAGGTTTGTTGTCCTCCATGACAACTGCCAGCTGATGGTGTTGCTGGCATACATCCACGTCGACGCCTCAACCATTCTGCACTGTCCTGGCTCCTGGACATGTAGTTGTGGAAGAGAACTAATGTGTTCCCCCCAACGTCTATCAATGACCTCTCTGATATTACAGATGGCAGTCACAATGTCACGCATAGTGTCATTCATAGTGGTGTGCTGTGCTCTAAGCTCCCTCAGACCCTGTCTGGTGTACCATTCCATACATGCCTGTGCCTGCATTACAGCCCGGAACATAGCTGAGATTGAAAGACCTTTGTGGGCATGTCTGACAGGGGCAGTATGACCATGGATGCTTCCAAGAGAACCCCTGGACATCTGTCTGTGTGGTACCATGTCAGGAATTTGGCCATGGCTGCTGTGAGGGGATGCATGTGCCAATGATGCCACACTACCCTGGTCAATGCCCACTGTATGCTGTCCCTCAGCTAGGGACATTGGTGACAATGGATGTATCGGCAGGATGACTGTGCACATTGATGGGGTTGACTGCTGTGTAGTGTCGATTGACTGACCAATGACAGACCCTGTCAAACCTCCCTGTGCCAATAAACATATATCAGCATTATCACTATCCCCAGCAGTGGCTTCAGGTTCCCTGCTGTATTCTACCAGAGCAACATCAGAACCTGTGAGAGGAAGATAGGAAACACAGTTTACAAATGTGTACACGATGTTAGCACACATGCACACAAGAGCACAGGCGCACATGCACACATGCACACATGAACACAGGTGCACATGCACACATGCACACATGCATACATGCACACAGGCGCACATGCACACAGGCGCACATGCACACATGCACACATGCACACATGCACACATGCACACAGGTGCACATGCACACAGGCGTACATGCACACAGGCACACAAGCACACAGGCAAACAGGCACACAGGCACACTCCTCAGTACAGCAGATACAAACACAGACACACCTGCAATCCAACACATACACAATACTGTTTGAGGGTGGGTGACAGTATCACAAGGAAAAACATCACTGCACACGTCAGCATGCAGATTATGTGTTGCACAGGAACATGCAGTGCAAGTGTAGACAGCCCTTGTTAATAACAGTATCCGTGTACTTGATGGTTGTGTGTAGTTGTTCAGTGATTGTCTCCACCCTGGGACACAATGTGTACAAGGACATAACAATGTTGTGCAAGTGTTTCAACCTGTGGGTGCATATATTTGCACACACACACACACACACACACACACACACACACACACACACACACACACACACACACACACACAACACATGACGGTGCTACGCAATAACTGCTATGTGTACTTTTGTGGTCAGTGGAACTGGATGTGTTGTAGTAATGTGAGCCATGATCAACATGTTTCTTGTGGTCAGTCAACAATAATAATGTGTGCCAGACAGGCAGCTAGCATGCTGTACCTGAAGTGCAGTAACATGACTACATCCACAATTACACAGCCACTTGTTACATGGGTGTGTAAGGTGGCCAATAGTGAGCATTGCCTAACATGAATTTATTATTTGCTCAAGACTGTTGCACAAAGACATGGTAGGCCTCTACCCCTCAGGTATATTATGTGTGCTGCATAGAGGATAAGTGGGATACTGAAGGGTGGCCATACATCAGGTGTCATAACTGGACATGTGTAGCAGGCTAAGGTGTAGTGTCTATGCCAAACATGTGTGTGTTGTGTACATGTGTATCAGGTATGCCTATACAATGTCCAGTACTGTGTTGCCACACATGTGTGTCATGCTCTGTGTATTGCATGTGAGTGAGGCAGCTACTGAAAATAATGGGATATGCATAGTCTCACAGCAAACATGCACAGCATGCATTATGCGTAGGTGTTACATGTGCACACGCAACACCTCCATATGACATGCACATGTCATTAGCAATAGTATTGTTATTACACACTCACCAGCATGGATTGACTGCCTTGCTGTCACTCCAGGGGGACCTGCAAAAATATGACAGTGATTGCCAGTGGCCACAACTCTGCCATTGATACTGTGAGTATGATAAAGTACAGTAGTACACCAGGTGGCTTTCACAGGTGTACAGATTATGCTCAGAATATCAATCTTGCAGAAGAATAGGCAGGTTAACAGCTACACACACAGTACATATCTCACATACGCATAAACTACCAGTACAGAGAACAGTCAACTAGAGATATGGCATGTTACCTGCACACTCCATTTCAACGTGCTGGGTGGCTCCAGCCTCCATGATGACACATGTTTGTGGATGTTGTTGTTGTTGTCCTGGAGCCACAACACTTAGGAGGTTCTCCTGCACACTGGTGAGAGGGGGGTGGATAGGTACCCCACCACCTGTGGCAAGCTGTTGTCTGTGGATATCAGACGCACACTGCTGGACATGTCTAATTAAATCACTGTAGTGATGGCGTACCTGCTCATATGTCCGGTTATGCATGCCTATGTCATTTACCTGACAGACAAGATCTTGTCACAGTGCAGCCCTCTCATGGTGGTTCTGGCTGGTCCTGGAAAACAGCACAGAGAAAATTTGCACCAGGCTCTGGTGGATCTCCTGATCCTCTGCTGCTGTATAAGGTGGGTTACGCTGATGCACCATCACCCTGGAAGGAAAAGAAAAATATGTGAGCAAGTCATGTGGCACACTTAATATTCTAATGTACTGATATCACTTAACTGCCATATATAGTATCTGTCTGTCTATCAGGGAATACACATGTTCGATACCACATATCAGTGCTCAGCCCACAACTGTCTGACAGTGCCTGCAACACTCCATACAACAAACTAGTATACACCAGCACTCGACACACTGTTTGGGATACAATGCACAACCTCACACTGGGGGTATGCATCAAGCTAATGGATGAAGAATATTGTCATCCCATGCAATGAATGCAATGCACATTTACAGTTTAAACGGTAATCCACCCTAGTCTTTGATGCCATACCCCTACCTGACATATGTGCACAGTTGTTAATATAGCCAGCATACTGCTGTCACAGAGTATACATGCTGCCATGTACACACACATACCCTGTAACACACATGTGATTGTGGCCATGGTACAGGCATCATTACACACACATTACACATACATATAACACACAAATGTATGACGACACAAATGAGCATTATCTGTGTACCTTATAGTACTGTGTGCCCCTACTTACAGATACCTATGCATGAGGTATGTAATCTGTGCAGACTACAGGAAACACACCAGACAGTGTTACCAGGGAATGGGAACATACACCATACTGTAGTGTTTAGGCCTACAACTTCAGGTAGTACAACAGTTCATATGTGAGCTGGGTTCAACAGCAGTATCACTTACTGAGCATACATGTATTGCTTCTGCCTACGATGGGACACCGCAGTCGTACACAGGGAACTACAGTACAATGTATGCCAATCTACTATGTTTGCATCCCGATAACTGACACATCTTTCTCTGGCCTCACACCTACGACACAAACTACCATGACAGACACAAACTCATGCTAAGCTATCACACCTTTACAGACCTTCCACACAGTCAGTGTCACACTCATTTAACCTCACATAGCTGGTATTGCACTGAGTACATGTGTGTGTGCATTGTGTCATAGGTAGGTACTATGCTATTGGCCCTGGACCTAGGGCAGCCTAGCCATATGCTACCCTGCCCTTTGGGACACATGTAATGTGATTTTACTTGCTCCTGTGAAACGGTTACACAGAGGTGACTCACACGGCATATTACTTATCTCCATAACATTCATCAGGGGTATGTATGACATCTACTAATAAGGAGCCTTGTTTGTTAATGCTGGGTGGTTTAGTCCAGGGTATGGCATATTTGTGTATAGAAACCTGTACGTCCAGCATGTGCTGTTTAGTGCGGTGACAAGGATTAGGGCCCTAGGTCATGTAGGCTGGACGGATTGTGAGGTGTTGCCATGGTGGTTGGCCGACTGCTATGGGTGTGACATAACTCTGTATGTCCAGCAGTGGTAACCACTGTGTAGGAAGTATGCAAGGCACTCTAGCTGTGGTTTTGTGAGTCAGTCTGCATAGGGAATATGTTTGAGGGCATTATCAGTCTTTGTTAGGTATGTCTGTGGCCTTTCCACTTGCTGTAGTTCTCATGGGAGGTACATACTGCATAGGACATTGTGAGGTGTAGAGGGACACACTGACTTACATTTCCATAGCTGACACACCTTTTGTGATGACATGTACCATGTACAGGGATTACAAGACTATTGTGCCACTGTGGATATCAAAGGGGAGGCTATTTTACACCTGTGTCCCATGTTCCTTTCTGACACCTCCAGTGGTAGGCAGGCAACCACCTATGTGGTAGTTAGTGGGTAACATGTTTTGGAATGGGGTATGGTACTGCAGTATCAACACTGGTATTCAGTCCATGCCTTGGTCACCAGGCACCTGTTGTAGTACATCTGCCCCAATGTACCCCTCTCTCACTCACTCCTTACATATACATATATATCTATATATCTATATATCTATCTATATATATATATATATATATATATATATATATATATATATATATATATATCACAAAACAAAACTCCTTGTTGAAACAACACCAACTGGTAATTCGAAAAAATCAGGATACCAGGATAACGAACCAAAGTGCAAAACGGGAATAATTTATTTGTCAGCTTCACCAGCACAGCGTTAAAAAACACATAGAACACATCCAAAGTATATCATCAAGCGCTTTCACCCGGGCCCTCCCAGGCTTTCTCAAGACATTTAATGCATTGTTTGGTAGGTTCATTTATACTACTCCTGCTACCCTTAATTATTTAATTAATTCACAATTAATCACTTATTGCATTGTATTTAAAAAGACAGAATCCCTTTTAACATTGTCACAAGTTGATGGTATTAATTTTATTACAATTTTATAATAAACCATCCCTTGTTCCACTCTACTATTAAATGCACAACCATAGTTTGTTATAAAATGCTTAAACCATTATTAACATTTAAAAATACATATTTAAAAACTGAATGTTAAAACCGTGTATAAACAATGTGAGTACAGAACCTAAAATAGGAAATTTTCCAAACCTATTGAACCTACTAGTAGCTACATAGGTTGTTAATTGACATATTGACATTCTTCAATAATTCATAACTATGTCATACTAAAAACTAAAATCTTTATAATACCCCATTCTGTACGTTCACATACATGTCATAAATATAGTATACCCTATATTTATTTCTTTGGTTTTTAAATTTTGACAAATCTTCCTACCAATACCAAGTGTTGTGTCCCATGATTATATACCTCTCCAAATTCTAAAAACTGCTATACTAAAAATCTTATATTGTTAAAACTGGTATAACCCCTACCCTATCTCATGTCCCTAGTGCTAAGTAAATAACATTACATATTTTAATTTATTGTAATATTATATCTATGTTCATCTCCTTTTTAGCAGACTTGTCCTGCTAAATGGCTCTTTTGTGACAAGGGAGTTTAGCTGTTTCTATTCTTTATTTATTCCACTTTTTTATTGTTGCTCTATAGCTTCGCTCTTCTAATTCTTAGCAAGCTGGCAATACTAATAGCTCCATTAAGGCCAGGTGATTTAGCTGCTTCTAATCTTATCTGCCAAAGCAGTTCTTTGAACTCTAATGATGTCTCCCAGTCACCTCCTCTGGGGTTGATATTTGCCTGCTCTAGCACTATAAACTTTAACTCCATTCCTTCACATACTAATGAGTGCTTGAAGAAGGCATTTGTTTCTTTACCTTTACTAATATCGTAAAGGTGCTCATATATTCTTTTTGCCAGTGTCCTCTCTGTTTTGCCTATGTAAAAACTTTGGCAATACTGGCACAACCCAAGGTAAACCACTCCCTTCGCCTTGCAATTAAAGTACCCGGGCGATTTTATATACATTTTTCTTGCCTTCAAGTAGAACCCTTTTTTGTTAATAATGTTGGGGCACTGCTTGCAAGTATTACATTTAAATGTTCCAGTCTTTCGATCCATCCCACTTTGACTTACTTCATGGTTTATCTCAAGCAATTCTTTCAAATTTTTATTTCGTCTTCTAATAAACTGTGGTTTGTCTCCAAACATTTTCTTGAATTCCTCATTCATGGTTATTATTGGCCAATATTTATTAATAACCTTCTCCACTGATGCACTTTCATTGCAATTTGTGTGAACAAAAAGACATCCTTTCTCTTTTATTTCATTGTCTGTTTTGCTATGCTCATATCTGCGCTCTTCTCCTAATAGGGGGAAGTATTTCTCTTTTCTTTGACTTCTTACTTCTGATGTTACTGTGTCTATTAACTGTGTGGGGTAACCCCTTTCCTGAAATAACCTCTTCAAAAATAGACATTCATCATTAAACAAATTTTCTTCACTGCACATTCTGGCTGCCCTGATTACTTGTCCTTTAATAATTCCTTTCCTTTGAAATAAAGGATGATTGCTATTGTAGTGCAAAAACATGTTAGAATAACTATCTTTTCTATGTATACAAGACATGAAGCAATCTTTTTCTATGTTTTTCCGTAAATCTACATCAAGGTAATTGTAAGCTGTCAATACTTATGTTACATGTAAATTTCAAAAAGTCTGTGCTACTGTTGATGTATTCAATGAATTGTTCAAGTTCTTCCTTGCTGCCCTTCCAAAAAATACATATATCATCCAAATAGCGTTGGTAATGTACCAGGTGTTCCACCCACCGTGTATTAAATATATATTTTGACTCCCAGTACCCTAACACAATGTTGGCGTAAGCAGAGGCACATGGGGTCCCCATGGCTACTCCCCTTTTTTGTTTAAATAGTTCCCCGCAAAAGTATACAAAGTTGTTGTTTAAAATAACTTCCATGAATTCAACTAGCAATGCTATCATTTTGCCTCCTAGCTTGGAATGTTCGGCTAACATTTCATTGAACCATGCTAAGCCAATTTCGTGTGGAATGCTTGGAAATAATTCCACTACATCCACTGTAACCATATACTTAGTTTCATGGTAAAATTCTTTTTTAACACTTCGTAAAAATTCCCAGGAGTCTTTACATAGAGATTTTAGGGATGCTGTATACTTTTTCAATATTGCATCCACAAATTTCCCTAGTGGTTCGGTAATTCCCTTGGCTCCTGCTACAATAGGTCTAAATACTAATGGCTGTAGCCCTTTGTGCACCTTGGGAATACCGAAAATGATGGGGGTCACTGGCTTGGGGACCAACAAATAATTGTACAATTGCTCATTTATTGCCCCTTGATATAAATTGTCTTCTAACCTATATTTAATTTTGGCGTATGCAACATTCCTTTCATTTATGGATACCTGGTTATATTGCTCATTATCATGTAAATGTGTATGTAAAGCAGCTGTATAGTCATGTTGATACATAAGAACCACACCTCCCCCTTTGTCTGTTTTCATTACCCTAATACCTTCGCTGTTTAATTTTTTAATCAATTGGTAAGATGCATCAGAAAAGTTATTACCTTTTGAAATATCTTTGATGCATACATTTCGAATTTCTGTTTCTACCATTTCTTCGAATGTTTTAAGGACTGGGTGCAATGGGGGGTTCCATGTACTCTTCCTATGTAATTTACTGCTATCTAGTAAATTCCCTTTCAAATTCACTGTTAAATTAAGTTGCCTTGTGTAGAGTTTTAAATCTAGAATTGTCTTGGGTACATTAATAGTACTGTTTGGGACAAAATGAAGTCCTTTAGTAAATACATCAAAAAATAAGCTACTAACTTCAATCTCCGTATAATTAAATATGGAGAAATTGCCCTCTTTAATAACATTGCAGCATAAATCATGTGTATCCTCAGTTTCAGAAGTTATATGATCTATTCTGTCTATTATTGTCTCCTTGGGGGGTTCCATCTCCTGGTGTGGGTGCTCACTAATCTGTTCCTCTGCCTCCCCTGACCAAACTGAAAATCCTGCTGGCCTAACCTGGGTTGGTTAGGTTGTTGATTGTATTTCTGTGCCAGCCTCTCACTTCTTCTTGGGCCCTGGTCATCAAAACCCTCATTAAAGACATTGTCCTGTTCATTGTCAGTATTGTTGTTGGGGTTCTGATCTCTCTCCCATCTATTCCTACCATATATCTTGTATGCCTGTCCTGTATTGTAATCGTGTAAATCACGCTCTAACTTTTTTATTTTTCTGTTTACAATCCGGACACAATGACTATCTATTTCATTAAATGTACTATCATAGTCTTTTTTTATGCTCCCAAACATAGTGTCTTTAACAATGCTATTATTCAGTACATTGACTTCCTCAAGCAGCACTGAAGCTTTGACTTCGTAATCTTTAATCATTAACCCTAGCATTTCTTTTTCAATAATAATTCTTTATTTTATTTTTTCCAAACAACTAATACAGTACTACCAACTACTTACAATATGTACACAAACTTCAACAGTTACCTAGAAGAGTCATTACATACCTATACCTACAAAAAAAAAAAAAATAAAAGAAAAAAAAAAACAAAAGTATATATATAAGACTTATCTCAATAAAATTCAACAGTTATTCAGTTTTTCCCAGCGAATAGTGGAATGGAACTTTAAGCTAATACAATGTTAAAGATTTGTTAACCCTAGCATTTCAAGTCCTGTTCTGTTAAACAAGGCTATCAGTTCTCTATACAATTCACTGCCGGGTAAAGCATTGTTTGGAAATTTAGCAATACGCAGTCCTTTTGGGACTCTCTTTACATTTAAACATTCTGACAAGTAGTCAATTTCAAGTTTGGTTGATTTGTAGGAATACAGTTTGTTATTAAAATCCTTAAGTTTTGATTCTAGGTTACTATTTACAGTTTCACAGGTCTGAACAGTACCTTGCCCAAAGGAAAATCCTTTGTTAGTCCATTTGTTAAAGTTGAAATCTCTTTCGGAACCAGAGGTAGTAGTATGATTAATTCCTCGCTTGCTTCTCACTTGTTGCGTGGTTGCAGAGTCCGTGTTGCTACTTCCACTCGTTTCGGCATTTCCTGTAAACCCGGTTTTGGACTTTCCGGAAACAAGGTCACATACAGCGAACAGTTGTTCTTGGTTGGCCTGTATTTCATTATTATTTAGCGAAGCATTGTTTGTTAGCAAACCTGTTGGGTTGTGCCAGTATTGCCAAAGTTTTTACATAGGCAAAACAGAGAGGACACTGGCAAAAAGAATATATGAGCACGTTTACGATATTAGTAAAGGTAAAGAAACAAATGCCTTCTTCAAGCACTCATTAGTATGTGAAGGAATGGAGTTAAAGTTTATAGTGCTAGAGCAGGCAAATATCAACCCCAGAGGAGGTGACTGGGAGACATCATTAGAGTTCAAAGAACTGCTTTGGCAGATAAGATTAGAAGCAACTAAATCACCTGGCCTTAATGGAGCTATTAGTATTGCCAGCTTGCTATGAATTAGAAGAGCGAAGCTATAGAGCAACAATAAAAAAGTGGAATAAATAAAGAATAGAAACATCTAAACTCCCTTGTCACAAAAGAGCCATTTAGCAGGACAAGTCTGCTAAAAAGGAGATGAACATAGATATAATATTACAATAAATTAAAATATGTAATGTTATTTACTTAGCACTAGGGACATGAGATAGGGTAGGGGTTATACCAGTTTTAACAATATAAGATTTTTAGTATAGCAGTTTTTAGAATTTGGAGAGGTATATAATCATGGGACACAACACTTGGTATTGGTAGGAAGATTTGTCAAAATTTAAAAACCAAAGAAATAAATATAGGGTACACTATATTTATGAGAAATATGGGAACGCACAGAATGGGGTATTATTAAGATTTTAGTCAATCAATGTTTAGTATGAAATAGTTATCAGTTATTGAAGAATGTCAATATGTCAATTAACAACCTATGTAGCTACTAGTAGGTTCAATAGGTTTGGAAAATTTCCTATTTTAGGTTCTGTACTCACATTGTTTATACACGGTTTTAACATTCAGTTTTTAAATATGTATTTTTAAATGTTAATAATGGTTTAAGCATTTTATAACAAACTATGGTTGTGCATTTAATAGTAGAGTGGAACAAGGGATGGTTTATTATAAAATTGTAATAAAATTAATACCATCAACTTGTGACAATGTTAAAAGGGATTCTGTCTTTTTAAATACAATGCAATAAGTGATTAATTGTGAATTAATTAAATAATTAAGGGTAGCAGGAGTAGTATAAATGAACCTACCAAACAATGCATTAAATGTCTTGAGAAAGCCTGGGAGGGCCCGGGTGAAAGCGCTTGATGATATACTTTGGATGTGTTCTATATATATATATATATATATATATATATATATATATACACACACACACACACACACACACACACACACACACACATATAAATATATATATATATATATATATATATATATATATATATATATATATATATATATACATACATACATACACACATATCTATAGACATTCATATCTATCTGTATATATGTATGTATCAACATATATATCTATATATGTATGTATCTATTATATCTATATGTATATACATATTCTATCTATCTATCTATATATCTCTATCTATCTATATATACCTCTCTATCTATGTATATATATATATATATATATATATATATATATATATGTATGTAGATATATATATATATATATATATATATATATATATATATATATATATATATATATATATAGATTATGTATATATATATATATATATATATATATATATATATACACACACACACACACACACACACACACACACACACACACACACACTTCTAAACATCCATTGCTGTACATATACATGCACATGTAGGCACATAGACTGCCCACCTTTCATGATGGGAATATCACTTCTGAAACAGTTGTGAGACATACCATTCTGTAATGATATTGCACAGTGTTGTGCAGAATGCATTATGCTGTCCTCAGGCCGTATAGCTGTAGCAGGCCTCAGTGGCTCAGTCCCACAGAAGTTCACCACCACATGACATATACCTGCACTGCATGCTGTTTTCAATGCCACACACTACAACCTATATTGATATGTACACATAGCATATGTATGTCTAGCCTTCACTAACAGTTGCAGTATGTCCCTTGCCCTATGCACATCTCCATGTACATACAGACTGCTAACACATATGGAGGGTTCACAGTATGTAGATTATTAGATTATGTAGTTTACATTACCTTTATCTCTGACAGCTTTTTTTTTTTGGCTGGCTTTTTTGGCTGGCTTTTGTTTTGGTCTCTCTCTCTGTGTCTCTGTCTCTGTCTCTCTCTCTCTCTTCTCTCTTTCTCTCTCTCTCTCTCTCTCTCTCTCTCTCTCTCTCTCTCCCTCTCTCTCTCTCTCCAGTTCCTGCAATGATATTATTGCATGTGTGGACTGGCAGTACAGGCTGCTTTTGTAGGTATCTCTCTCTCTCTCTCTCTCTCTCTCTCTCTCTCTCTCTCTCACTCTCTCTCTCTCTCTCTCTCTCTCTCTCTCTCTCCAGTTGCTGCAATGATATTATTGCATGTGTGGACTGGCAGTACAGGCTGCTTTTGTAGGTATCTGCACATGTGCATGTGATGGCCTCTGCCTCAATTGGTGGCAAGCATTTAGTAATTTCATGCAGCCTGCTGTGTGATAATTGCAGTTCTCACTGAGATTTCAGGACACTGCTATAAAATGATAGGTTAGGTAGGCGTAGGCCTTTCAGTTTTGCAAGATGGGGACCATGCTGGTTTGCTGTGGACACTGTTGTGTCAGTCAGAAGGTTGGTATATCTCTCATATCTGAGGCTGTGTTGTAGCCACTGAAATGCATGTTGTACTGAAACCTGACTGTTGCTTTTTCCAGTACACTCTTCTCAGTGTGTATGTTAACTCACACCTGCTAATGCTAACACTGTTTACATGGGAGTATGTACTTTCCTCTGGGATTTTTGGATTAACTGGCATACAACAGTGGTTCTTGCAATGTGTTGCTATGGATTTTGTATTTTCCCTTTACATTCACTCCTTGAATGCCTGATATTTGTCTTTACTGGAATGTGTTACTATGGCTTTCCTATTTTCCATTTACATTCACTCCTTGTAATGCATGATATTTTTCTTTCAGCACTAAACTCTTATATGTTTGCTGTGGCTTGGTGGTACTTCATGTAGTCTGGTGAGCCCAAGGTCAGGGGTTTGACACTTACAAAGGTATTTTATTTTGCTGCTGAGCAGTACTGGGGCCTTGTCATACAGAGTGAATAAGGCACTTTTAAACAGTTGTAAGTGGGAAGCAGGAAGTCAGTTGGGACACCAGCTAGGGATGTGCAGGCTGGGTGTAGGTAAGGTCCATAGCTGCACATTTCTTTAACTGCAATAGCTGTACATATGTTTGACATTTGCTGTGGCATTTGAAACCTTCCACCCCTGAGAGAGGGGTGAGGACAACTAAGAATATTGTACTAACAATTATGAATATCAGGCACATGCAGTGCTTGTGAACTGCTATACTGTCATTAGTATGTTAGATGGCTACATCCTTTGATATTTCTGTGTTGTACTCCTACATAAGGGCATGCTTGTGGAAGTAATTCTACAGCTGTTCGCAGAGTGTTTAACAGCAGACTGGCTGATATGCCTGTGTGTTTCTGACACTTCCAGGCCTCAGATACTCTCAGGTATATATTTGACCCGCCTCAGGGAAAGGTACATGTCAGTGGGATACATCCGTGATATATTTCAGATATTCTGCAGTTGTGACTGTGGGGTATTTTGAGCATATGTATTACTACACCATTTCTGACATGCAAGTAGTGTCTACTGTAACTTATTGACAGTTACCATTACGTGGGTTTCCCCACCTTTCTGCATACTGTGAGTACATTTCACAGGGAGTCAGTGGGGCACAGGTAACATTTGTTTGCAAATCAGGGACATCCCTGTAAATCAGTCACAGTTGGGAGGTCTGGCCTCTTACCTATTCAAATATGGTGGTGTTTATCCTGCTCTGATACTGTGTGGGGTTTGTAAGGTGCTACTGTAACATTATTACCTACTAGCATGGCTGTTTCTCTTATCACACTAATGTAATGCAATTCCACAAGAATTGCCAGTAAAGATACACAGAACAAGCTTTGTGTAATGGCCTTCCTATTTTCCCTTTACATTCACTCCTTGTATTTCATGATATATTTCTTTCAGCACCAAGTTCTTTTATATCTGCTGTGGCTCAGTAGTAATTCATACAGTCTACTGTTTCTAAGGTCCTGGTTTTGAGACTTACAGGGTTATTTTATTTTGTTGATGAGCAGACTACAGGCCTTGTCATACAGAGTGACTAAGGCACTTTTAAGCAGTTGTAAGTGGGTTTGCACGAGTTTGCGTGACTCTTATCTACGCCTAGCTAAGCGCACACAAGCACACACCCGCTGACTAGTGCTTAAAAATGCTTACTCCCGCTAACACCCGAGCTATTTTCTTTTAAAGAAAAGAAAATGGGGAAAATAGGAAAGTGGTGAAAAAGGGGGCACAAAGAGGGTAGGACAGTAGGAAAACAAGCTCGGGATGTGCAGGAAGGATGTAGGGAAGGCCCATAGCTGCCAAATTCTTTACCAGCAACAGCTGTGCATATGTTAGAAATTTAGAGTGAGATTTGACACCTTCCATCCCTGAGAGAGGGGTGAGGACAACAAAATATGCTGTACAGCCAATTGTAATTTTCAGTTTACATGTCCAGCAGACATGTATGCGAAATGGGCAGCTATGTATGGGGCATAATATTTTTGTGGGAAAAGAGTGCCCTTTTTTTATTTTTTTTTTCAGGTGAGAGTGGAATGTGAGGTACAGGAAGTAGGTATATTTGGGGAGGTAGGTTGGGGAGGTTAACAGACAAGACAAACAAGATGCATACAGGGGCGGAGTATGACACATGTGGGGGGGTAAATACAATTGACGGGGACGGATGTTTGGATATCGCAAGCCCATGAGCCCATAGATGGCAACAGTGGAACTGAGATCCCCACCCATGGGCAGTTACCACTGTGCCTTCACTGCCCAGGCTGGGGCTATGCTGGGGGCTGGATAGGATGGGCAGGCACACCCGTTATTTGCACCACTCTCGCCTCAAGCTGGCATAGGGGATCAGTCACAGAATGCCTGATCTCACTATGCACCACAGACCGGACCCTATGGAGGGTTAGTGGAGGCTCTCCTCTGGCCACGCTTGCAGAGGGGGGACGAGCCCCATCCCCTGCAGTGCTTCCACCTGAAGTTGGCACAGGGCCACCAGAGGAGGAGGTCTCGGCCTGGGCACTGGTGCCAGGTGCACTCGCCAGCTGAGGTAGGAGAGGTGGGTCCGCTGGAACCCGCCTTCCCTGTTGTCCTATGTTTAGCAGTATTTTATGGTATTTTGGGCTAGTAACAAGCAACACCATTCAAAATTAGTTGTAACAGCATGCATCAGTATTCCCATTATCCAAACACACATGAATTCCGAACATTGAGCAGCAAGCATAACACATGCATATTTAGAACAACAGTGGACATTCCAACAGCATGCAGGGTTGATTGTTGGCAACAGGCCATCAGGTTTGGATATGTGAACAGGGCACATGCATCAACGTACATGCAGATATGTATAAACCAACAGGACAAATGTCCATGGGAATTAATTATGAATACACATACCCAGTTTAGTGTGGAATGGCATAATTTGCGAAAATAGGGTAGGGTGGAGAAATATTACATTAACAACTTAAACTACCTATACATATACTGTACATTCCTAGTAGATGCAGATATATATCCCCTACATGTATTAGTACAGGTTCATGTATGTAACCTTAGGAATGTTCGTGATGGGGATGTTACTGCTATATTAATATACATTACATTTGTATTCATATATTTTCATATCTGGCTGTGTTCAGGTAAAGCTTCCTGATACATTTGATTTATATGGGTCTAGACAACTGTGGATGTTCAGCATTTCATACAACCATACTATCTCCATAATGCAAGGGTACAGCAACATATCCAAATTGTGGGATGGGCACAGTCCAGGTTCTGTACTTTATTAAAGACATTTCACTCTTTGGTTGTGGCTGTCTCATTCATTTCATTATGTAGTGAATGCAGTATGCCTTTATTCCAGACTTATTACAGCTTTCTTGGTAGCTTCAAACTCTCTTTCTCACACTCTCTCACTTATTTTATATTTACATTTCAGGATGGTACTTAATTCTAGGCTTTATTAACATTTATTACTGGGTTACAACAATCCTTTCCTTGACTCACTTATTTCATATGGCAGAATTTACAAGGATGTATTCGACAGTTGTCTATCCTTTGTTGATTGATTACAACACTCATTTTCAGGCTGAAGCAGTTATCTCATATTACAATACAGGTGGAAACTCTATTTGAGACTTGTTTAATCTTTATTACTGGATTGCAATACTCTTTTCCAGGCTGCATCACTTATCTAATCTTACAATGCTAGCAGAATCTTTCTTCTAGGCTTATTTAGATTCATAGGTAGGTACTAGGCTATCGGCCCTAGGGCCCATACAAGCCTAGCCAAAAAATGTACCCTGGCTTTCGCCACCCAAGAAAATTATTTTCCTGTGCCCCTGTCGAGCAGAGCCACAGAAGTGATCCCCGGGGTGAATTTCCCATTTCCCATCCAATCATCAAGATTTTTCTGGAAGAGTGCTAATGAGGAGCTATGTTTGACATAGATAGGTAGTCTGTTCCAGAGTATGGGAAGTCTCTGGGACAGGAATCTATCCCTCCAGCATGTTCTGTTTATTGTGGTGACAAGGTTAAGGTCTCTAGAGCGTGTAGCTCGGAGGGATTGGGATTTCTTTAAGTGGAGCATGTCCAACAGCTCTGGGTTTGACATAGCTTTGTATGTTAGGCAGAGATCGCCCCTGAGTAGGCGATATGCGATGGAGTAAAGCTGTAGTTTTTTGAGACGGTCTGCATAGGGCATCTGTTTGAGGCCAGTAATCCTCTTTGTGAGGTATTTCTGTGGTCTTTCCAGTTGTTGTAGATGTCTTGTGAGGTACATACCAAAAGGGGCGTTGCACTCTATAATGGGTCTAATGAGTGATGAGTAGAGGGGAACAATGACCTCTTTTTTTCTGGATGAGAATCCTTTTGTGATGAGATGAGCCACGTAGAAGGATTTCCTGACCACTGTGGCGATGTGATTATCAAAGGAGAGACTACTGTCCACCTGTGTCCCAAGGTCTCTTATCACATTTTCGGCATTAAGTAGACTACCAGCTATGTGGTAGTTCATGGGTTCAGAGTTTTTTACCAAAGGGGATGACAATACACTTTTTGGCATTGAGCTTCAGGCCATGGCTTTGACACCAGGTATCTGTCTCAGTGAGGCCCTTTTGTAGTTTGTCCACATCATTAGGAGTTTCGATTATGGCTCCTAGTTTGCAGTCATCGGCAAACTTTGTTAGCCAAAGAATTTCTGTGTTGGCCTGCACTTCAGAGAAATAGATACCAAACAGGAGAGGACCCAGGACTGAACCCTGTGGTACTCCACTTGTCACTAGTCTAATGTCGGATTTGGAATCTGCTACTTTCACATTGTGTGTTCTGTCCATGAGCCAGTTGGCAACAAATCTTCTGACATAGGGATTTATACCTAGTTTAGTGAGCTTATCTATAATTCCAGAGTGGGGGATGGCGTTGAAAGCCTTGGCGGGATCTAGATAAGCTGCGTGAACCATTTTACCCTCATCTATGGCTTTGGTGACTGCTTCAAAGAAGTCAATCAGGTTTAGGAGACATGATCTGCCTTTTAAAAATCCAAACTGAGTAGGGTCCAGAGTTTGGAGATTACAAATGTCTTTGTTTATGAGTTCCACAATGATAAGTTCCATGGCCTTGCAGACCAGGCTCATCAGGCTAATGGGGCGGTAGTTCCTGGGGTCCATCGTGGCTCCCCCTTTGTGGAGTGGGATAACTGTCACGGTGCACCATTCAGTGGGTACAAAGCCTGAGGTGAGGCTATGATTGAACACGGTACTTTGGTAGGGTGCCAGTTCATTCTGTAGTTCATGTAAAATGCAGCCTGGGATATTGTCAGGTCCCATGGATGCTGTGTTCTTGGCTTTGGAAAATGTGTTTTTTACCTGTGCAGCCGTGATTATAGGAACTTTGCATTCTTCCAGTATAGAGATAGGCCCTCTAGGGGGTGAGAGGGGGGTAAAGTTAGCACTGAACCTATCTGCTAGGATGCTGGCAATATCAGTTGGTTTTGTATATTTAGTGCCATTATGCTGTAACTCAGAGCAGATCTGAGTGTTCCCATTTATATTCTTGACATAGCTATAAAATGCTTTGTGGTTGTCTTTAGAGTCAGTGGCAATTTTGTTTTCGTATCTAGCTTTGGAGGATTTTATGAGGGATCTCAGCTTCTTACTGAGGTTGACCAGGTAGTTCCTCCAGTACTCTTTTTTGCAACAGTTTCTTTCTTCTGTTGTAGAGTTTGTTTATGGCAGAGGAACACCAGATTGGCTTCCTTTTTTTGGAGGATAACATCTTGGTTCTATTAGGGATAGCATGATCTATGCACTCATGTAAGTGCTTATAAAGTGCATTTGTGTAGGATTCGGCAGTCATACCTCTATTGTCCATCTGCATGGGTGTCATGAAATTTGCCACTTCTGTCTTAAGAAGTGTGAAGTTGGCTTTTGAGAAGTTTTTTATGATGGTTTCCCTAATTGGGGCTGGGGGTGGGATGGATGTCTAGGCTGATCAGCTTGTGATCGGATCTGACCAACGAGGAATTTACCTCTGGTGTGGAACACCAGTTTCCCATGTTGGTAATGACCAGGTCTAGGATATTGCTGTCCAATTAAATGGAAGTACATTGTCTGATGAAGTCCAAGTGATTGGATGAAAACGCTGGGATTTTGTTTTATGCAATTGCGTTAATGTGTATGGTCCGTGGAGCTGGTTATTAAATGATTTGAAGTGGACTCGTGGTTTGCAGTTTCCTTTGGCTCATAGCACTTGTTCGGTGTTTGTGGGTACTTTCAAGTGCTTTCTGTTGTTGTTTTTTACTGGTTCGTGAGTTCTCTGGGCTAAGGGAAACTTTCTCAAAGAGAAAAGGACAGCAATGAGTTTGGAAGCATCGGAGGAGCTCGGCCAATCAAGGAAGCTGATTGGACAGTTGACCGAGCTCATAGATCTACTCACTCCCCTTTGCCACAGGATGTTAGGGAGTCAAGCTAAGTTTGGTTGCGATGAACCTGTGCTCGAGGAGGTATTGCAGTACAACAGTCGAAGTAAACGGAAGAGGCAGCTTATGGGCGAAGACGACGACGACGCCGGCGACTTTTCCGAGGGTTCAGCAACTAATTTTAATCCCTTACTCACTCCAAACATCTTGGGTGTCGAACCTGAAGGGATTGAAGCGATTAATGAGCGCCGTGGAACAGCTGTAGGAGCTCAACGGAAGAAACCAACTCGTACGGATTTAAGTAAAGGTACTGATTGTTCTAACCATGTCAGCACCAGAGACTGGTTGAATAAGAATATTGACTTTGGTATTGATACTCATGTTGGTTTGGACAGACAAGAAGGAGAGACTTATGTGGTTAAAGTTGACAAGCTTAAAGGCCTTATGACTAGGTTTAAAACTTTACATATAGAAAATGCATACTTATCAGAATGTTTAAAAAAGGAAATTGTTCCAAAAGGTCTGCGTATCTGTAAATATCCAAACAATGTTATCAGTGGTTCTATTTTTCATAAAAATTTGCTTAAGGTTTTTAATCAATGTGGTTTAGATGTTGTTAAATTAATAATAGAAGAAAATGAAAGAAATATTAAGTGTTTGACTAAAGACATTGATGAAATGGATGGAGCTATTAAAAATGACCTAATATTTAGTATTAAGGAAGAGAAGCAACAATATTATAATATTAGGCATGAAATTGATGAAAAATGTAATGTGGTTATGCAACGTAAAATAGGTAAACTACATAGGGACATCATGGAATATGAAAATGGGACTAACTATCCAGAACCTTACTTGTCTAAAAAGAATGTTAATAATTTTGCTAACAATAGGAAATGGAATAAACCCATTTATAGTCACTCAGATTTTCAGAATAATTTTACCTATGACCAAGAGTTTCCTCCCTTAGTAAGGGAGACAGAAGAAGTATACAAGCCTCATAATTATAAGGAAAATTTTTACAGGAGGGGGGGGAGAAGGGGGAGGGGGAGGTATTGATCAACACCCTCTCTTCAAATAGTTTGATTTTTGACAGAAATGAAGTATATGATATTAATGTTGTAAATAAGGTTATTCACACATATAAGGATTTTTCAATTTACAATTATGGTAACTTTGAGGTTAAGGTTAACCATTTTAAACTACTTAGTAAAGGTTTTAAATTTATTCCTAGTTCAAAGGGTGACACCGCCACCACAATTCTGGATACCAAGTTGTTTATGCGAAGAATAAATTTGAGTGTTCTGGCAAGCAACAATGGTTATAGTAGTGATAATAGAGTAACCAAATTGAAAAAGAAATCTACCTTTAATCCACCCTTGTTACCCCAGTTAAGAAATTTTGAAAGAATTTTGGAAGAAGGGATTAGATCTGAACATAAAAACAATAATGGGAAGATTTATGATAATAACTTAAATAAAGATGAAAAAGAAGCATTAATAGAATTAATTAATGAGGACACTATCAGAGTGATGAAACCTGATAAGGGGGGGGGGTGTCGTCATCATGGACAATATAATCTATGAGGGAAAGATGAACACGATATTAAGAGACGAAACAAAATATTCAGTGGTCTCCAGAAATGAGGTAAATGTGGCATATTTTCGAATAGACAACATGTTGAATGATTTTGTGTTAGAAAAAGTGTTGAAACCTGAATTACATAAGTTTCTAACAGTAACAAAACCTAGGATGGCCACTATGTTCGGAATCCCGAAAGTCCACAAAAATGTGATGGACCCACCCCTAAGACCCATAGTCACTGCAGGAGGGTCAAAAACAGAACCCCTAGCAAAATACATAGATATCACAACTAAGCATATTTGGACAAGTAATAGAGTGATATTGAAAGACTCATGGGATTTTTTAAAACAATTAACACCTGAATGTTTTAGCACCGACCTAATATTCATAACTATAGATATAGTGGATCTTTTTTCCTGCATACCACATATTAGTGGAATGAAGTGGTTTGAGGAATGCGTATTTTTGGACAAAACTATGACACAAGAAGACAAGATTTTATCAGTGGCACTCATGGACACCGTCCTAAAATACAATTTTTTGTTATTTGATGGAGAATATTTTCAGCAGAGGACAGGGGTGTCCATGGGTGCAGCATGTGCACCAACATTTGCGAACATCGTTTTGTCCAAATGGGAAGAAAAATACATATTAAAATCAGAGTTTAAGAAGGAATGGATCTTGTACAAAAGATTCCTAGATGATATAGTTATTTTTTGGATAGGGGGGCAAGAAAGATTTAATGAATTTCTTGAATACATTGGAAAAACTACTAATTTCCTTAAATTTACATATAACATGAATCATGAGGTCCTACAATATTTGGACATTGAATTGGTCAAAAACAATACGTTGAAGTCTTTTTCGTCCAGGGTATATAGGAAAAAAACTTATGTTAATTCCTATTTGCATTATGAAAGTGCGCATCCCCTACACTGCAAGCGTAATATAGTTAAAGGGCAGTTTGTTAGGGGATCAAGGATGACTACCCTGGATGAAGACTTTTTGGTCGAATGTAATACATTACAGAAAATGTTCATTGAAAGGGGATATCCAGAGAAATTTGTAAATGACATTAGAAGGGAAGTGGAAAAAGGTAGGGCAGACAGATTTAAACCAATTATGGGTAGGATGGAGTTTAAAACAATAAGAGAAGAAAATAAGGATAGAGTGACTGAGGAAAATCAGTACCATAAAAATCTCATAATTGAGTATAATAGTTATAATATGGGAATAAGAAACATTTTAAGTAAAGAATGGGACAAATTTGCTGCTTTAACGGATATAGAAGGAATTAATAGTTTCAAACCGAAGATTATTTTTAGAAATTCAAGAAGTATAAAAAACATGTTAGAAAATAAAAAGGATATGGATTATAGGAAGAATGTTGTGGGGGGAAAAAAAGTAGGAACGTATAAATGTGGCCGGTGCAATCAATGTTCATACATTAGTAATAAGAGTGAGATATTCATAGATAGTAGAAATATGTTAATTAAGAGCAAAGGCAAATATAGTTGTGATACAAAAGGGGTGGTTTATCTGGCAACGTGTGATAAGTGTCCTTCATATTACGTGGGAAAAACAGAAAGAGAACTAAAGAAAAGAATTTATGAACACGTATATGATATGCAAAAAGGGAAAGAGACTAGTGCTTTATTTAAGCATAGTAAAGAATGTAGAGGATGCAAATTTTATTTCTTCGTGTTGCAACAGGTGGAAAAGGATAGAAGGGGTGGTATTTGGGAAGAGATTTTGGAGAGTAAGGAATTGTGGTGGCAGGTGTACCTGGAGACTAGCAAAAAACCAGGGATAAATGATTATTTGAGTATATCATCCTTATTAAAAATAAGGGCTAATAAAATTTAGCAGTTTTTAACAGAATAAAATGATAGGAATTGAAGTATGATACATGTTATTTATTTATTATTTTTTATGTAATCATACTTAAGTAAAGTATGTATACTTGAATAACATATTAGTGAGTTTTTAACTTCATTTTAGTACAAAGGAAGTGGTTTTATTGTGCTCATAGAATGTTATGTGCAATATTGAATTATGACAGTAGAGGGAGATGTTTTACTATGTTTAAACACATTAGTAAGCACAAGCACTTTATTCTATAATGTTCGTATGAAATTTTGTAATTAAATTAATTTATGTATTTATGTATTGTATTTATATATATTTACATGTTTATAGGTTTTAAACACATTCAGACATTTCAAATGTTATGCACATGTATTTTTTAGTCAGGTTTTAACTTAATGTTAATATTAATGAGGCTTGTTGTTAATAGGTTTATTTTGAATGTCTTTGGGGGATTTACATTGGTTGGAGGGTTGGTAATTTAATATATATAGATTAATTAAATGGAAGTACATTGTCTGATGAAGTCCAAGTGATTGGATGAAAACGCTGGGATTTTGTTTTATGCAATTGCGTTAATGTGTATGGTCCGTGGAGCTGGTTATTAAATGATTTGAAGTGGACTCGTGGTTTGCAGTTTCCTTTGGCTCATAGCACTTGTTCGGTGTTTGTGGGTACTTTCAAGTGCTTTCTGTTGTTGTTTTTTTCTATTAGGGATAGCATGATCTATGCACTCATGTAAGTGCTTATAAAGTGCATTTGTGTAGGATTCGGCAGTCATACCTCTATTGTCCATCTGCATGGGTGTCATGAAATTTGCCACTTCTGTCTTAAGAAGTGTGAAGTTGGCTTTTGAGAAGTTTTTTATGATGGTTTCCCTAATTGGGGCTGGGGGTGGGATGGATGTCTAGGCTGATCAGCTTGTGATCGGATCTGACCAACGAGGAATTTACCTCTGGTGTGGAACACCAGTTTCCCATGTTGGTAATGACCAGGTCTAGGATATTGCTGCCCCTGGTGGGGGTGTGAATAAGTTGATTCAAGGCATTGGAATTTATGAATTCTAGAAAACGTTGAGCAAAAGAGTTGGTACATGAGTAGTTTTCCCAGTTAATAGTGGGGTAGTTGAAATCGCCCATTATTAGGATGTTGGGTTGTACCCTAATACTTTCCAGTGTATCAAGAAATGGGGAGTGTGAATCCTGGGGCTTGGTGGGGGGTCTGTAGCAAGCTACAATTTGGATTGCGGTCTTGCCCAGAGTTAGTTGCACTTGGATAATCTCGGATGCATTATGCTGTGCAACTAGCCTGGAGGTGAGGGTATCCTTAATGAATATGGACATTCCTCTGCCTTTAGTGCTTCTTTCTGGGTTAGGTGGCTGAAAGGTGTGGTATGAATTGAAGCCTGGTAATGCAGGGGTGCTCTCTGGAGCTTTGAACCAGGTCTCTGTCACTGCACAGATGTCAATGTTCTCCATTTTAAGGAGTACCTCGAGTGAGTGCATTTTGAGGTTTAGACTTCTAGCACTGAGTAGCATTACCCTCAGACTTTTCTTGCTTGTACCTGTTACGGTGGTGAATTTGTCATTTGAACCTTGCTTAAAAAAGGCACTATAGGGGTGGCAAGAGCCTTAGCCAGTATCTGGAATCCTAAGGGCGACAGGTGCAAGCCATCTCTGGCAAAGACTCATGGACTGTCGATCATGTTGTCCCAGGCAGACAAATACTGGATCCCCTTAGAATAACACCAGAAGCTTAAATAAATAGTAAATTTGACTTTTATTACTGGGTTACAACACTGAACTCTTTTACAAGCTGTCCCACTTATATTCTATAACAACACCAGCAGAATAATTACTAACCTGCCTGGTGGCGCAACCTCGCCAGCCTATCAGCATAGGCTTGTCGATTCGTGGAACGAACACCTGCAGCTGTAATATAAATGAAGGAATATTGTAACATACCTATCCATACTATAGGCTAGGATAGCATTTCTTACATACTTAATTACATGGATACTTACTCAGTAGTGGGGCATTGGGCATTTGGCGGGCCTCCTGGATCCATCATTCAGTTGGTCCTCCTTTCGTCACTTCAGGTCCGCATGTTGGTGATGGACCTGTTCACCAGTTCTCGGAATGCCTGTGGCACTGGTGAGATCATGTGCCAACCGGTTCCACGCCTCTGCCTTATACGCTCCCCATTGAACCTGGCCCTGCATGAGTTGCGCTTCATGATCGTGGACTAAGAACCAAACCATATATTTTGACTCCTCAACACCCCACCTTTGTGCTCTAAAGCGATTTCCCTCTCCTGCACCTGCCATCCTGACTGCAAATGGGTACCACAATCAGTTATGGTGTGTATTCCTACCTATGGGGCTTATATATGCCGGTTTTCCTGCACTTATCTGTGATTGGCATTTTGGATATTTATCAGCTTACAGCAAACATGCTTTGTCATGGTTCTATTTTCATTCATTCCTATGTGTATGCTAATACTGTATTTCTATGTACAACTGTCATGGCTTAGTGGTTCAGTACTTTGACTATGGTGCACAGTATCCCGGGTTCGACCATTGTCATTGCTTTTTTATTTTACAACTGTCTAGTCAGGCTAGGAGGTGTGTCTGTGTAAAGGCGACTTTGCTACAGCTTGCCCAATGTTGCCTGACGGTGAGCTGGTTGGCACGCTGCGCAGCTCTGCGCAAACAGCATACGCTGGTAACACGTTATTTACCTGTAAAAACTCATATTGAGATGGGTGAAGCGCTGCTCACCTACGGACATTCATATTAAGCTTGTTAAAGCACTGCTCACCTATGGGCACTCATATTAAGCTTGTTAAAGCGCTGCTCACCTACGGGCACTCATATTAAGCTTGTTAAAGTGCTGCTAAGCTATAGGCAATTATGATCCTTTTTTTATATATGATGTCAGTTTTGTTCACAAATTCATGGCCCATTTCATTACATTTTACTTAAATTTTATATATATATATATATATATATATATATATATATATATATATATATATATGTCAGAGGATTGTTTCATACTTATTTCAATAAAAATGGAGAATGATGTTGTGGGGGCTCTTTGGCCGACATCTCTACTGCTACGCTATTGCTACTTGGCTTAATTTGCATATGTAGATCTTATATACTTTTCAATGTCTGCTAACTGTGGCTGAGCGAAGGCATACCCGCGCAAATGAGTGCAAATGCGGGCAAACATTTTGGAAATTATAAAAAAAAAAAATGAAACTGCTATTTTTACATTTTACACATTTTCAATGGGTTTAGTCTGTGGGGATGTGTGGTGTTGTGTTCCTTGACATTTCAGCGGACATGCTTGTGGGTGTTTACTTTCAGGACTCTGACTCTTCTGGGGGCGTGTCCCTTTGCAGTACTCGGCAATCAGACACGACCCCTACTTTCCTACACGGACCGTGTTAGACTAGGGTATGATTCAGCATGCCCTCATGAATATGCATGTCATGCTGACATCATACCGTTCAACTGCAGCCTCCGAGTAAGACAGAGGTTTCGTGAATCCAGCCCAATGTTTTTACGTTATAAAACAGTTTCTAACCATCACCCTCCCTTTCTTTAATTTTTGTCATGTCTAACTTTCACAGTGTTATTGACAGTTTCACACAAACCCTGCATAAATCTTTTAACATCTTTTTTTTCCCAGTTCATCAGTTCTAAACTGCAAAGTAACATTTTTAACGTTTAAATTACCTCCATAAAACAAATAAATTTTCAGTGGATAAATGCCCTTCTTTTTGCCATACAGTTTTAGAAGTTTAATCATCAGTCACTCAAATTCAAATGTTAAGTCACAAAAATTTTCGTTATTGGTATAAAAGACTAAATTTTTTGAGCAGCAAATCCCAGAACAGTTATTATCATCTCATTTTTGTTCTTATTCTAAAAGTTGTTTTTCTCTTCTTTTTAAAAAATAGTTTTATTTATAGTTTATTGCTGATCTCCTTTTTCTCCTTGATGTCACTGCAGCATATGTTTTAATTAATGCATTCTCTGCTCCCACAAAGCCAGACTCCTTCTTAGTTTGCTGATGCCATCCTCTTTTACATTCTAGCAATGCTGCATACGTTTTAACCACTGCATTCTCTACTGCCACGTCACCCGGTACCTTTTTCACATTACCATCCTCAGCACTAATGAAAAAGTTATTTGCCATCTCACCCCATGAAACATCAGACTGATCACCTGGATTATACTGCTTGATTATTTCAATACAATATCATCCACAATCCCACCTGATGCCACTTCTGTTATCTACACCTCTCTAGTCAACTCACTTCATTTTCCATTGAGTTAACTAAACACTGCTCGTTTGTATTTTCCACATTCTGATTTGTTATATACTGAACATATTTTTTCTCTCTGTGTTCTCATTTTCCTACTCCAAACTCTCAATAGGTTTTCTCTGTTTCTCTTTCATGCTGTTGTTTCTCATAGACCTCTTCCTTGCTGCTGTAACAATCGTCCTGTGCCAACTAGCAGGTCAAAGATAAAAGAGTAAATGAAGTTCCCAAATGCCCTGTCTGAAGTTGCCTTAGTAGCATAAATACCACTTTGGGTTTCCCCTGAAAAGAGGGCACAAACCTAGTGGGACTAATATGCCCAACAAAGAATAAATGCATTTCTTTTTATGTATATACCTAATTTTTGTTCTAGTGTCCTTGACAGAGTCATGAGCTATGATTCCTGCTTTTGGTCCTTACTGTTTAGCATAGCAGTGTCCTCTAAATACTTGTTGTAGCAGTAAAGTAAATGTATTTAAGGGTTCATTAATATCCTCGTGAAAAGTGACTTGTCTTTCTGTGTTACCATCATTGTCTCTCTTTACCATTACAGTATTCAAGAAAGCTGCTCTAAATGTGTTCTTAATTTAACTTTTATTGTGAGTAATCTGCTCTCATAATCTCCAGATAACTGATATATGTCCATGCTCTACTACTTTGGCATGGTCTCTTAATAAAGGCATAATTCAGCTTTTTCCCTAGGATATCGTATGTTCTTAGGCAGCAATGTTATCTGTGCACTTTTCCATGTCTGCCCCTAAATCATACAATACCTTTCACAGCTTGTATCTAATATGTCTGAGATACCCATATCTCTAAAAAAGCTGTGAAGTGAAGATTTAGTTGAGAAATGTTGATATAAACAAAAAAGAACAATTATTTAAAAAAAAATTACAGACACTAATATTAAAACTCTCTGGTTGGAATATGCCTGTTAACATGCAAGGGATAAAAAGTCAGAATGGTGGAGATTATATGTCTTGTCAAAGAAGTGCATTTGTAGATGCACAGAAGAGGTATACCCTGGTAGAAAAGGAGCTGTCAGTAATAGCATATGCAAGTGAAAAATTATATGAGTATTTCTATGATAATGCAATTTGAGTGAAAACCTAATAGAAACCCTTTAGAAATATTTCAGAAACTATTGGTACAAAGCAGCTCTAAGATTTTTTTTTTTATTTTAGTATTTTTTATTTGTATTTGTTTACCAGGGATCTCCATGAACTGAACCTTTTTCAGATTCAGCCTGAGAGCACTGTCTGGTTAAATGACTTGCTCAGAGTCACACAGTTGGGACATAAAGGCTGAACAATCAAATCCTGGATGACTGGATGACAGAAAATAATTAATGACCCCTCAATCTGTGCCAAATGCCAAGAATTGCAAAGGATTTTCTATAATCTGCAGTGGAATGATGCAAATGAAAAACACAGTCCAAGCAACATACCCTGCATTACAAATATGATGAATAGAGCATATTTACCAGATAAATACTAAATATTATTTTAAGAAAAAACAACAGATTAGAATTGGAGATTTTGTGGACAATACCTCAGTTACTAATGAAAAACGATGGTGTAAATTGTTTTCCAGATAAGAGCTGTACTGACATACAATGAGTATAGTGAGAGGTTAGTCTGAAGAAATATCAGTAAGAAAAGAAATTAGGTTTTATTTTTCTTTTAGGAAAAAAAAGTTGTGTCTAGAGCTGAATGCTTAATGTTCAACGCATATACCTGTAATCAATGAGGATGAGAAATGCTTCAGAATATATATGAATCATTGCTGGGGTAAAAAAATAAATAAAGTGCAAGATATATAATGTGTTAGGAAAGAATGTAAACACAAATAGAAGTGGTAGTATAGAGCTATGATAAATTCATGGCATACTATAACAACAGTCCAAAATATATGTTAATTGACATACTCCATTGTCATCCTAAAAGCACAGTGCATTTTCACCCATGTAGAACAGAAGGGACTAATTTGCTCCAGTTCAAAGAAGCTATGTATCACTTATCTGATGATTACTATTTCAAGTTTCTTCATTTGATCAAAGTGGTATACACAGCAAGCTCAAGTCTGTCTAAAGCATTAATGTTTACATTCTCAAAACATGGGATACCTGACATCATCATATATGTCAATGGACCATATCTGAAAATCCAGTAATTCAGAAGATTCACACATGGGCGGGAGCTCACCCATGCAACATTATCTCTACGCTCTTCACATTTGAATGGACAAGTAGAGAGAACTATCCTAAGGATGAAAACAAAATCTCATGAGAAATAGCAGTAACAGTACCTATCTCACAGTTTTGAAAACTAGTAATATTCTCTTGCAGGGACACTTTAAGCCACCAGTAAAACAATTAATGGGCAGAGGAATATAAAGCAAATGATCAGCTTCAGCAAAGCTACTGATGTGTAAGTGAGACTTCAGACACTAAACGACTCCTCCACACTATTGATATTTGAACAGAAGTGGAGTAAACTGTCTTAACAGTGGAAACATCTTATGAGAAATAACATTATGAACACACATAAGAATTGTCATCTCACAGCTTTTGAATATAGGGATACTCTTTTGCAGGGACTCAGACACTCACCCACAAAACTGTTAATGGGCAGAAAAATATAGAGCAAATTATCAGCTTCAGCTCTGTTACTGATATGTGAAGTTCAATGCGAATTAAAAGAGACACTGCAGAGATATCATTAGAAGCAAAGAAATAAAAAGAATATTCTGATAGAAACTGCAGGTCACTACCAAATTGTAAGGCTGGAGGAAATGTATAAGGCCTTAATGTTTGGGAAAGCCTGCAGTTTGAAAATGAAACAGTGGTCAAGCAGATGGATAAATACCCTGTGTAAATGATGAAGTGGATAATAAGCTGTATAGAAGGAACCACTAACATTTGTATTAGTACTTTGAAATTCAAGATGAAAGAGTGGCAATAAGAAGAATCACAACAAATGCTTTCATAAGAACAGAGAATGTAAGAACTTTGATAGTTAATATTTCCTATTACAAGCTCTTCAGGTCATGTTTCCAAGTAAAACTTTAGGAAAGAAAGTATTGTCTCAAACAAATATGAGATACCTGGAGTGAAAACTCCACATGTAGTGTCTTAAATTTTATTATGATATTAAAGATGGGAAAGTCACTCATACTTTCAAAATTAACAAATGATCATATCTAATGTGAGATTTGCCCATGATAATTGTAGTACAGAGTTAAAGCTAATTTAAAATAATCAGTGTAATGCAGTTGATGTTACCTCAGAGAATGTATGCAAAACAGAAATAAGTATATCTTATAACTAGGAAAAAAGAGGATGTAATATATAGAGTGCACAGCTTTAAATATTCTAAAGACGAACTACTACAAAGATGTGCACGATGCATGCTAGAGACCTATCTACAGTTTCTGTGTCGCTTATAGTACACTTTGCAATCAACACATCACAGAGATCATCAAATGCTGTGCTGTATCAAAATGTACTAAAAAACTCTATTTAAGGTCACTTTTCATAAATGATCTGTGGAGTATGGCTGATATAACAAAATCCTTAAATGCTTTATAGACAGAGGTACATATTATCATCTGCATGCTGACTGGTTCCAGTGAAGTACTCTATGTACAATCATATAGTGTTCTTGGTAGCACAAAGGTCCATATCCCATACTAATATGTTGTGACCATGCAGAGCTGAGTAGTACATCAACGGTACAGTTAAAAAAACAAAGAAAAATCATGGCATGACATGAAAACTACTAGCAATGGATATTCAATGGTACCCCACACAGTGACACTAGTTATCCTGCCAATGGGAGCTCTAACAACAAGTGAACCTCTGACCATTATGTCTAATGAATGACAGTTCTTAATAAACTGCAGTTAGGCTTGACCATGGAGCACAACGCAGCATGCATCAAGTTAATAAGTTGTGTGCCTGGCATATTCCTTATTAACAAGCTGTTCAGTTTGTTATGCTGCACTTCATTACTTGAAATTCAACACACTGACTAAAATTGTTATAGCACTGGAGGCAATAGTCCACTTTGTGTACTACTTGTTCATGTGTGCCTTTATAAACACAGACATTTCTGTGTATGACAACATTTATTATGATTACCCGTGGTACAGAACACAGGACTACTAAACATAGTGCAGAAAATGATAGTCTACATGCATACGTTATGTTTATGAATCCCAGCATAAACCAGTAACAGGGGCAGGCCTATATAAGTAGTACATTTAAAAGCTTCCAAGATGGGTAAAGCATACTGGTGAAATATTAATGTCAATCTACAGCTGCAGTTAATGTGACTTTAAAGTTTTTTTTTTTTTTTTGAGGATATAAGTAGTCATATTCAATAAAGCCTACATGGTCCAGTTACACAGTGTGTGCATTGCACCATGATGTGCACATGGTACACCATGGCATGCTAATTACAGCATAAGCAGCTGAATGTTATGCTAATCAACCAATCCAAGATGAAGGAGCTATTCAACAAGCTTTAAAGCAGATATGTAGACTCACTGCTTGTTTTTCCTGTGAATCCAAAAACCTATTGGAATACAGCCACATAAACTAGTCTATGCAGGAATTCTCCAACCTCTGTCTTCCTCAACTCAGACCCAGGGCAAACTGAGGGGAACCCATCCCAGTGGAGACAAAAGTATGTGTAGCACTTACAACCTTAACTACAGGTACCTTTCAGAGACCAACAGGGGACATGCTGAGGGTGTCACAGGCATCAGCATCCAGGATCCTCTATCAATTCCTGAATGCTATGCCCTAACATGCCAATAGCTACATATATTTTTCCCATACTCCTGAAGATAAGGCCACAAATATACAGGAGTTCTAATATGTAGCACACTACCCTGAAGTACTGGGTGCCATGGACTGCACACATAGAACTTAAGGCACTACCCGGGGAACAGGGTAGGATCTACATAAATAGAAAGGGCTTCCACTCTATTAACTGCCAAGTCATGTGTAATGCCAAGGGAATCATCTTGAAGATGTGTGCTGGCAACCCTGGCAGTTACCACAAATCACATATCTGGCACTTCTCCTAACTGTATCAGGGTATTGGGTATTCGCTAGGGGGGATATCCCACATGGTCATGTACTTGAGGTTGCAGGTTATGCACTGGAACTGTGGCTAATGACACCCATCAGAAATACTCACATACCTGCTGAAGAATGCCATAATGAAGCACACACTCAAACCAGAAATGTCATAGAGCATCTGTTTGGGTTACTAAAGTTGTGGTTCCAGTGCCTAGTTACATCTGGGGAGCCCTGCAGTACAATCCATGGAAATGCACTGAAATATTCACAGTATGTGCCATTCTACACATCACAATCCTGAGAAAACAGCTTCAGCAGGATCAGCAAGGGGAAGGGGCACACATGCCACCACCAATGCCAAGGTCACCACAGCAACAGGTAGATGGGGAGTCAGAGGGGGAAGCAGCAGCTGGTGTGGGTGTAAGCAGATGTAGGTGTGCTCAATATGCTCTTCCATTGGCTAAGAGATAATGCATAATCACTCACCACCTAAGAGCCTAAAACCTTCCTCCTACCCACATACATATACTAACGTTGATGCCAGGCATCTCTCACAACCTTTACCTTCCCAGGTATTGGCTGTGTACTGCTTGCATCAGACAGAAGCAGCCCTGAAATAAAACTGTTTCAACTGCTGCATTTACAAGGTAAGTATTCAACCTGGAGTGTATTGTGTAATAATATGAATGAGTGGCATATCTTTGTATTTCATTACTTGGTACTGTAAGCAAGTAAAAGGTGGGATATTTGTGCAGAAATGACCTTAATATGTGACAACATAGACGTATTTGACTGATATGTGCCTATTATTAAGAAGCTGGCATCAAAGAGTCACACAGCCATACCTCTCAAAACTACCGATGTTCACTGCATGCTCTCGGTTTAGCACCTTATGCTTGCACTGAAAAATCATTAAATAGAGAAGTTTAAAAGTAATGATACACATTGCAGTTTCATATTTCACAACCCTCACAAGATCATTCACAATACAGTTGGGAAATTCTGATCAACTATCTAACTTTCTAAGGCCAATATAAGTCAAAGGTGCCAGTTCAACATCACAAATGCAGACATACTAAGCACTAAGTCAGTTATGCACTCTGAGCATCAGATGCAAAGCTTATGTGTCACTGAATCCAAAAGGTACAATCAGGGATATGGCATAGTTATCATCACTTACACAGGGTGTTGTGTGTATGGGAAGGGGGAGGGGTCAGGAAGCCTAGGCTGATACAAAAGTTTGGTGAGTGTGTGTGAGTAAGAAAGAGAACTAGGCAGACATTTGGATAAACCAACAAATGTCCAGTGAGACAAATGCATTTTAATTTGCACAGGTGAACCATGTCACTGTTGTGTGTGTATATCTTTAGGGGTCCTCCAGGTGAAATTTGTGTGTGTCTGCATGAACATAACCAAGCTCTATGCTAGCTCTATGTTTTGGTATGTCAGACAGGTGTGAGCCATGCATAGTAGAGGTGGCAGTTCATCATTCTCATCCCCAACCATGACAACTGACTCTGCCAGCAGTTGCACTGGCACTTCCATGCCCACAGTCAGATGCACTGCTGCTACCTGAACATGACTGATGTCTGCTGGATGAGCTCCCTTATCAAGAGCACACATGACCATGAACCCATGGACTACCATGTCTGGGTGTGGACAGCTCATCCTTTGACATAACAGTGGAAGTACTGCCACTATGGGAGCATGATTGGCCATGGCCATATTGGCTAACACCAGATGATATGGCTGACCTATGCCCTTGAGCATGCCATGTCTCTCCCATCATAGACACCACTCATTCCATCCCAAACATCCCTAGTGCCAACCTGTCATTCATCTGATCCATTGAATCTGCAACACGGTGGAGGCAGTCATACATGTCAGCCTGTGCCACATCTACAACTCCGAGCATTTGTCTGGAACACCTATGGGAATGTGCCTGTATCTCCATGACAGCCCTAAACATACATTTTGTGGCACAGGAACAGACATCTGGACCAGGTGGAGGAGGGACAACAGGCCTCCTCCAAGCTCCTATAACAACCCTCTTGTGTGGCACCTCACTCACCCTTTGTCTATGACCAGAGTAATCAGGCACTGAAGCCATAGTAATGACACTTCCCTGATCAATGGCCTCACCCTCCACCTGTCCAATATCTGAGGGCTCACTGGAATGGGTAGGCCTACTGGTTGCATCTGACGGAACTGCAGGAGATGGCTGTATGTCAACCTCAGTGTCACATTCAACCTCTGCACCCCCAGACGGTGTCTCTGTTTGGCCACCATCATCATCAGTGTCAGCTGATCCACTGACATCAGGTGGTAGAAGACTCACACTTCCACTGTTAGGATCACCTGTGATAAAAAAGCAACAAACACAGGAACAATTATTATCTAAACTACTATACTCCAATATATGCTAATAAAACAACACTGCTGCCACTATTAGACACTACAGGAATACACACAACAGTTCTGACATCAACATCACCCATTAAAATATTTCTTTAAATTGCTCAGCAGTACTGACGTAAAAATGTTTGGCTTACCATCTGTAGATGAGTTTATCCTTTGCAAACCAGATAGTCATGGAAGAAGTTACGCAAAAGGTAAGAGCAACATCATCACAATTAACAGTGACACAGGAGGTAATACTTTTACTCCTTTATATGTTCATTAACTATACTTTCAACAAAAATTTAGATGACAACTCCAACCTAAGCTAATCAATCAGAATGTGTTGTTAACTGTAACAATCTTCAATCTGCCCCCCCCAAAAAAAAAATATTGCAAAACAGAAGCAACACATTGATTTCAATTGTTTTACGATACAACAGTATTCAACATCTGAGATACCAAAGCCTCCCTGGATGTTCCTCCTGGAGCATACTTGCTGCCCCTTAAACTGCTGCACTGATGTTGATGACATGCTGATCTACACTTTCCTGGGAGCTGTCTGGATTCCTGACAGTCAACACAAACTCTTTATTTGGTGTTTGTGGCAGCTGTATAACAGGCCCTTACTCTGTATCTATCCAATCACAGCCCACTGAAGCTGCTCTCCTCTGTGCAGATATGATCATGTCAGTGGCCCTATGGTGCACTTGCTCATGTGTCCTGCTCTGGCCACCCACATCATTAAAATTGTTCACAATCTCCCACCAAATCAGCATTATGCATGCCATATCTCCCCATCCCTTTTCAAGCAGAAAGACACCATGTTGCCTAAAAGCATTGATGGTCACTTGATTTTCAGCATCATTGAAAGGTGATTATCAAGGATTGAGATGCCCGGTGGCATAGTGCTAGGTGTCCTAAAATACAACAGAAAGAAAACACACATAAGTATCACATACCTGCAAAATAACTGTTCCTAGTAAAACAGAAAAGGTAGCAACTCAGTATTACCCACCGGAGAAACATAAAACAGTCTAGAGATTTAAAATATGTACAACAGGTGGAATGACAAAAAAGGAGAGTAACAATAGCAACATATCCTCATTTGTGCCATAACAGAAATGCAGCGTTGCCCCCCCCAAAAAAGAACAGACAAATGACGCATTTTGCAACAAATCATCTTTGAAATGCTAAAAGTGCTATCAAATGAACTGCCCATGAAACATTTCTACATATTTATCACAGAGCATTCTATTTTAAGGTATTGGTAATCATGTATACCAGTGAATTGCCTTGGCAAGTATGCCTATGGCATCAGTACACTTACAAGTAATGCATACAGATAAAAGTGTAAAAGCATTTGCTTCAGATATTTCTTAATTACATTCCAGCATATGCAGTATGCAGCTGACAAAATGCAAGCATACCTTCTGAAGTTCAGTAATTGTCTCTGCAGATATATTCCAAAGTAATAGCATCTGTTAAGTGTTCTCCATATAACCAAGTCTCCTCATCTTCAGT
The DNA here is from genome assembly GCF_019279795.1 of Protopterus annectens. Taxonomy (NCBI): domain Eukaryota; kingdom Metazoa; phylum Chordata; order Ceratodontiformes; family Protopteridae; genus Protopterus; species Protopterus annectens. The sequence goes on from NC_056733.1 coordinate 1,957,413,128, forward strand.
TGGCCTGGCTACACAGTTGCCTTTTTATATGGTGTAGATTCAGGGCTGTTAGCACAGTGAAGATGCAATTAAGGTGTGAACTGATTAGAATTGCTGAATCCCAAATACTTGGCTCTGTGTAGAGATAAAAATCATAGTGCAGACACTCCCTCAGTGTTTGTTTTTAATGGATTGCAGTTGTGAATCATTACTAGCTGGGAGAAGGAGCACACAACTGCACTGCAGGCTGCCCTACATCCAGTGGGTGTGTCAGGTTATACTTATAAAGTGTTAGATGTAATGTTGGAAAAGTAAGTAAGCAGCAACCTTCCCTTCACTTGTTGGCAACTGCATATGATATTATTTCCAGTTAATATCCTCACACATGTTAAGGCCAATGATATAGAATGGCTTACAGACTGCATGTCTCAGATCACTGGTCAGATAAGTGATGAATGTTTAACAAACACAGAAAGGTAAAAGAAGTAAGGCAGAGATGTATATTTGCAAACAATAATCATAACTGGTTGTGCAATCACTCAGTGCACTACATCCAAAAATACTGAATGTACAAATAACAGTTGCATGGTTTCATATTACCTTAGATGATGTTGCAGCTGTTTGTGTGCAGAATGATTTCAGATAGTTCCTACAAAGCTGTTTGTGTGGCAAAGAGGCAAAAGGTACCCATTCATGTGTTCTGCAGGTTCACTGAAGTGAGAGGTCAACTCCAGATCTATGTAGAAAAGTCTCATGGTGAATCAACATTTTCTAGTGTCTATGTCATAGATTGATTTTCCCCATTTAAACTACTTGTCCCTTTTCTTCTTTTTTCCCCTTGTCTTTCTTTTTTTATCTTGTTTTTGAAAAACATGGTAGTGCGTAAACTGGACAACTGGACCACCCAGGAAGCAGACAGGACCCAGACAGGCAAAAATAGAAACAGGATAAATTCAATTAATTCTGTAGGGCACTGCACAAACTCGCTCAGTGGCATTGCATGGCAGTTAACACAGAAACCTTAGGAATTATTAGTAAATTAGAGAATGTCATGTAACTAGTCCTGTGGCAGCAGGTGTATGTGTTGGATGGTCCTGGGTTCTAGTCCAGGATGTGCAACCTTTTTTTTACTTTTGCTTATAGCACTGAACTGAAACATAGACAGATTCTATTCAACTTTCTTGTGGCAACAGGCTTATGTAGGACTACCATACACATGGTTTAGGGTTCTAATACAGGGTATTTCATACACTTTTTTGTTGATCCACTCCTCATTGTTTTCACTTTCACTTATAACACTTTAAATAGTGAAGTTGATATGAATTATATGTATGAGGTATGAGACACCATAATTGTGTTTTCAGATATATGACTGAGGGTATATTGTGTACTATATTTCTGTAAGTATAATTCTGCTATCTGGACTTACATGGGCTTCAGATTTGGCTAAGACACATACACAACTGAATCTATATCCAATAACCATGTCAGGTCACACACATACATGTGTAACAGTTCAAACTGTCACTTGTATTTATGTATGTTTCCTGACTATGTCTGAGCAGTACTACTTCTGTGGCAGAGATGGAAAATCAACACTGTGGAAGAAAATATTTTGTCCCTTATGCCTATATTTGAATGCCACAGTGTAAAAATCAATTTTTTCATTGTATAAAAGTAAAAGTAAATGTGTTAGGTCATTACATTTATGCCCCCAGTGCATGTCTGCAAACCTACTCACCTAACAGTTAAAGGAACTCAGAGTGTAAAACAACTAGTAAACAAAAAGGCACTAAGGTAACATAACAGGTAACCTCACAAAACCTTTATTAATCCACAATTTGATGAATGAAGAAATAAAAAAACAGCAACTTGAACTGACTAAGCGCTTTCACCCTCATGGGCATCTTCAGAGTCAGTTAACTTCAGTAAAAACAACCTTTAAATACAGCTATTAATTAGTGCTTGATTAATCAATGATGAAAAAGCAGGAGGGTAGTTAAATTAAACAATTATCCCCTAAAGTTCCTGTTCACCAAATCTTAAAGTCCTGCTCAACAATACCTTGTTTGCTAGAATCTCAAGTAAGTAATAGCTACTCAGAATAAATAAATAAACCAAAATAAAACATCATAAAAAGCAGTGTGTGCAGTAATAAACATTCCATATAAAACAAAAAAACATATCTGTTAAAATATTTAAATTTACATCGTTTTATATTATATACAAGCTGCCTTGTATCTTAAAATACATGCTAGGGATAGTGCATCATTGATACCAGGAGCATTGCTGGCATCAAGTCTCAGTTGCCAAAGACATTCCCTTATTTCCAACATGGTTTTAAAGTCCGGGCCAAAATCCTTTGTATAGGGCCTGTCAATAACAAAAAAAATAAACTTTTTAAAGTTTGAACAATGATTCGTGTATACATACAATGAATTAGTGGTTTTCTTGTTTTTTATGTCCCTGTAATGTTCTAATATTCTTTGTCTCAACTTCCTGGTAGTCATACCTATATAGAACGCTGGGCAAGATAAACAAGTGGCAGCATAAATGACCATACTTGTGTTACAGTTGCAGTAACCAGGGCTCTTCAAAGTTCTCTTAAAATTGCCTAGACAAACATAGGGACCATCATTAATAAATTTACAGGCCTTGCAATTGCCACATTTGGCCATAGTAGCTGGTCTTTGTCCAAAGGATCTAGGGGTCTTCTCTAGTAGGTCTTTTAAATTTGAACCTCTACTATTAATAAAAGTGGGACATTTACCAAGTATGTTGTGTAAGTCTGCAGGGATGAGGCTTTCCCAAGCACCGTAAATAACATCTTTAACTTCAGGTGCTAACCTATTGTGTTGTAATACCATACCTGTTGTATTGTTTCTATCAGGCACATCTTTATTGTTGGTGACTTTGTCACATAACCTGTGTGTGTCATGCAAAGTGGAACAAAGTCAGTAGACCTTCTTCTAAATATTTCATGTTGAAGCGACAAAAGTATATCAATGGGATAACCTCTTTGGACAAATAAGTACTTCAATATGTCCAGTTCAATTTTAAAGACATCATCCTCACTAATAATGAGACAACCTGATCATTTGGCCCTTAACAACATTTCTCTTAACATAGGCAGGGTGACAACTACTATAATGTAGAAATGAATTGCTGTAAGTTTTCTTTCTGTATAATCTTGATTCTATTTTACCATTTTTAGTATATAATTGTAAATCCAGATAATCAATACTCATCTTGCCAACCTTGTGTGTAAATTTTAAGAATGTTGTCGTGTTGTTCAAATATAAAATAAATTCTTCCAGTTCGTCAAGTGTGCCCTTCCAAAAAAGCAAAATATCATCCAAAAATCTAAAATAGATAGGCATCTTAGCCTTATAATCAGATGTCAACACAAACTGGTCTTCCCATTCTGCTAAAACAAGGTTGGCATAAATGGATGCACATTTAGCACCCATAGCTACCCCTGTGGACTGTCTGTAATACTCATCCTCGAAACCTACAAAATTGTTCTCCAGTACCATTTGCAACAGATCCACCAATAGGTCCTTCTTGGCAAGTTGGTATGTTTGTCCAAGCTCTTCCTCAGTGTTGGTCATAATATGACATCAGTAAGATTCTTATTAATTTAAAGCTCTTTACAAGAAAACTGAATTTAAAAATATTTTTTAGTACTAAACACAGGGTTGACAGTGAAGCTCAATTATTTACAATTAGAAGAAGTAGCACATTTATACCCCCACACCATCCTGCTGTGTTGGCTTTTGAACGTTTATGTACAACACAAATTAGGCGACTTCTTGACAATAGACAGATAACATGTGACAACAACATAACATCTGCAGAATTATTTTGCTTAAAGGAACTTTCTGTTAACAAGGACTATAGGGTTATGAAACCGGACAAAGGTGGAGGAGTGGTTATTATGACCAACACTGATTATTTAACGCAGATGCAGAACATTCTAAACGACTCCGACACATATGAGTTAGCTTCTAAATTTGATGTCCAGAAGGCGTACACCAAAATAGACTGGATGCTTTATGAGTTGCTATGTGAAGGTATAATAGATGCTGAGGAATATAGATATTTATCGGTAGAACACCCGGTCATGCCCACCATTTTTGGCATACCCAAAATTCATAAAAATTTAGTTAACCCACCTTTTAGACCCATAGTTGCAGCCAGACAATCAAAAACTGAACCTCTAGCTTCCTACATAGACATTATGACCAAGGACATCCTGGAAAGGTTGCCATATATCTTAAAAGATTCATGGCACTGTTTGGACTGCCTCAGAACTTTGTCTCATGATGATCTGGGGGATTTTTTGTTGGTCACAATTGATGTTATCAATTTATTTTCAGTGATCCCCCATGATTGTGGGCTTGACTGGTTTAGGAAGAGCTTGGACAAACATACCTACTTGCACCGGACCAAGAAGGACCTATTGGTGGATCTGTTGCAAATGGTACTGGAGAACAATTTTGTAGGTTTTGAGGATGAGTATTACAGACAGTCCACAGGGGTAGCTATGGGTGCTAAATGTGCACCCATTTATGCCAACCTTGTTTTAGCAGAATGGGAAGACCAGTTTGTGTTGACATCTGATTATAAGGCTAAGATGCCTATCTATTTTAGATTTTTGGATGATATTTTGCTTTTTTGGAAGGGCACACTTGACGAACTGGAAGAATTTATTTTATATTTGAACAACACGGCAACATTCTTAAAATTTACACACAAGGTTGGCAAGATGAGTATTGATTATCTGGATTTACAATTATATACTAAAATGGTAAAATAGAATCAAGATTATACAGAAAGAAAACTTACAGCAATTCATTTCTACATTATAGTAGTTGTCACCCTGCCTATGTTAAGAGAAATGTTGTTAAGGGCCAAATGATCAGGTTGTCTCGTATTATTAGTGAGGATGATGTCTTTAAAATTGAACTGGACATATTGAAGGACTTATTTGTCCAAAGAGGTTATCCCATTGATATACTTTTGTCGCTTCAACATGAAATATTTAGAAGAAGGTCTACTGACTTTGTTCCAATTTTGCATGACACACACAGGTTATGTGACAAAGTCACCAACCATAAAGATGTGCCTGATAGAAACAATACGCCAACAGGTATGGTATTACAACACAATAGGTTAGCAACTGAAGTTAAAGATGTTATTTACGGTGCTTGGGAAAGCCTCATCCCTGCAGACTTACACAACATACTTGGTAAATGTCCCACTTTTATTAATAGTATAGGTTCAAATTTAAAAGACCTACTAGAGAAGACCCCTAGATCCTTTGGACAAAGACCAGCTACTATGGCCAAATGTGGCAATTGCAAGGCCTGTAAATTTATTGATGACGGTCCCTATGTTTGTCTAGGCAATTTTAAGAGAACTTTGAAGAGCCCTGGTTACTGCAACTGTAACACAAGTATGGTCATTTATGCTGCTACTTGTTTATCTTGCCCAGCGTTCTATATAGGTATGACTACCAGGAAGTTGAGACAAAGAATATTAGAACATTACAGGGACATAAAAAACAAGAAAACCACTAATTCATTGTATGTACACACGAATCATTGTTCAAACTTTAAAAAGTTTATTTTTTTGTTATTGACAGGCTATATACAAAGGATTTTGGGGGGGACTTTAAAACCATGTTGGAAATAAGGGAATGTCTTTGGCAACTGAGACTTGATGCCAGCAATGCTCCTGGTATCAATGATGCACTATCCCTAGCATGTATTTTAAGATACAAGGCAGCTTGTATATAATATAAAACTATGTAAATTTAAATATTTTAACATATATGTTTTTTGTTTTATATGGAATGTTTATTACTGCACACACTGCTTTTTATGATGTTTTATTTTGGTTTATTTATTTATTCTGGGTAGCTATTACTTACTTGAGATTCTAGCAAACAAGGTATTGTTGAGCAGGACTTTAAGATTTGGTGAACAGGAACTTTAGGGGATAATTGTTTAATTTAACTACCCTCCTTCTTTTTCATCATTGATTAGTCAAGCACTAATTAATAGCTGTATTTAAAGGTTGTTTTTACTGAAGTTAACTGACTCTGAAGATGCCCATGAGGGTTGCTGTTTTTTTATTTCTTCATTCATCAAATTGTGGATTAATAAAGGTTTTGTGAGGTTACCTGTTATGTCACCTAACAGTTACTTTCTAATTTCCAATATATATTTCCAGGCTACATCAGCAGATACTCCTCAAACTAAGGCCAAGTGTCAGATTGATCTTCCAATTCCAATTATTTACTTCCTTACTGAATGCACTGCTGGCTTTTTCTTACTATTGTGCAAACACATTGCTCAGGTGTGCGCACTCCTAGTAAATGCGATAACTGTAATTGGCAGGAAAACATCAGTCTCTATTGCACAAGACCTGCTGATAAACATAGCTGGCATTAGTGAGAAAAGTGCCAAGTTTAAGACATAGATGTGAAGTGTCCAGGAGTCCAGGATATTTATTCAACTCCTGGTAAAGCACCACAGACTTTACACCAAAGGCTTCAGCAGGGAGGCTATTCTGGCTCCCAGTACAAGTCTATGGCATGGAATAGTTTGATATAGGCTGTATCCAGTGTTAGTGGTATCCAGTGCTAGTGGTATTTCACATACTGAAGAGCAATGTTGGCATGATTTTAAGTGAAAATCAAAGTCAAAGTAAATTTTATTGTTGGTCAATCTACACCGCAGTGTAGCTGAACTAAATTGTGTTGCTTTGTTTGCAGTGCAAAGACATACATACAGAAAAATATTTTAGTAAAAAGTAATTTGACATCATAAAAAAAGCAAAATATAAAAATATAAATAGATAGAAAAACATATAGATATTACACAGTGTATAGTGCCCTCTCTTGGAGTTCTCTTATCAGGGTACAGGTAAGAACAGGCAGTCAGACTTATACATTCAGTATGGACATTGACTATCTATATTGCACATGTATGAACTGTGTGAAATTAATGAAATTACTATTCCTGATCAAGCAGATATATACATTCCTAGATGATTGGGGAGGTTGAACGAGTGTCTTTCTTCTTGTTCACCTGTTGGCAGAGTTTAACAGTCTAACAGATAAGGGGAAAAACTGTTGTTTAGCCTGGAAGTCTTGCAGTGCATGATTCCGTATCTTCTACCTAAGGATAGGTGGGAGAACATGTCATTTGCAGATTGGGTAAGGTCATTTGTTATCTTTCTGGTTCTTCCTGTGCAACAAGTCTTGTGCAAGTCTTCCAAGGGTGTAAGTGAAGAACCATTGATTTTCTCTGATGCCCTTACAACTCACCTGAGACCTCTACAGTTGGAGGCATTACAGTTCTCATACCAGACTATGATGTTGTTGGTTAACACACTCTCGATGGTGCCCCTATAGAATGCTTGAAGGATAGACTGTGATAAGTCTATTTTTCTCAGTTTTCTTAAGAATTGTAACCTTTGCTGTGCTTTTTTGACAGTGTAATTAGTATGCTTTTACCAGGAAAAGTCCTCTGAGATGTGTATTTCCAGAAACTTCATGCTCTTGACCCTCTCCACTGACTCCACTTTTATCTCCAGAGGTTTGTGTTCTTCCTACCACCTTCTTAAGTCCACAATCAGTTTTTTTTGGTTTTGCTGACATTCAAAGATACTTTGGTTTGGACATGAGCTGAGGAGGGATGCTGAGTATTTATTTTATTTATTATTTATTTGCAGTTGGTTTACCAGGATAGTCCATATTATATTGGGAAAAAGATGCTAAGGATGAAGCTACCAGGTAACAGGAAAAGAGGAAGGCCTAAGATAAGGTTTATGGATATGGTGAGAGAGGACCTGCAGGTGGTTGGTGTGACAGAGCATGATGCAGTGGACAGGAAGAAATGGAAACAGGTGACCTGCTGTGGTGACCCCTAATGGGAACAGCCGAAAAAAGATGATGATGATGTTGCTATCATACCAGCCTATGAGATGCTCCACCTCACTTCTGTAGGCTGTTTACTCACCATTTCTGATTAGACCTATGATTGCGGTGTCATCAGCAAATTTGATGATTTTTTTTGGACTCCTGTCTGGCCACGCAGTCATGTGTCACCCAAACAAACCTTTTGAAGCCTATCTGTGAGGAAATTTAGGCTCCAATTGCATAACAGAGTATTGATACTCAGCTGTATTAGTTTCTTTAGTAGATTCTGAGGGATGACAGTGTTGAAGGTAGAACTGATGTCAATGAATAACATTCTGGCATAGCAGTTCTTGCATTCCAGGTGGGTCAAGGTTTCATGGAGTACAAGAGATATGGCATCTACTGTGCAGTGGTTTCGTCTACAAGCAAACTGCATTATGTGCAAAGTTACTAGTATGCTTGAGGTTATGTGGTTTTTAATCAGCTTTTTGAAACACTTCATCAACACTTCATCACTGTCAAAGTCAGAGCAACTGGTCTCTATTCTTTTAGACTTGTTGGCTGTGATTTCTTGGGTAATGGGATGATGGTCATTTTCTTAAAACACCTTGGTACACTAGCTAGTTGCAGTAAAGTGATGAAAATGTCTATGAGCACCGATGCTAGTCCTGTTGCACAGTCCTTCACTACCCTGCCCATGATGTTATCAGGGCCAGCTGTTTTTCTTGGGTTGACACTTCTCAAGGTTCTTAGGACATCTATTGTGTTTAGCTGAAACACTGCTTCATCCTTACTAACAGGGAGTTTGCTTGCCACCATTTTGTTATCCACATCAAACCTGCTGAGGAAATTATTCAGCTCATTCAAGAATACAGTCAAGAATACAGTGCTGTAATCACAAGAGGCTGATGCAGGTTTGTAGTTAGCATTGGCCTGTATGCCTCTCCAGAGACACCTGGAATCATTTTGATCATTGAAGTGACCCTTTCTGCTACATGTTCTCATTGCTTCCTTTATACATTTACTCAGTTTGCCTCTGACTACTTTTAGGGCTTCTATGCCCTTGGATCTGAATTCTGCATTTTATGCTTCATACACATCTCTGGTTAACCATGGCTTTTGGTTTGCTTGTATGGTGATGCACTTGGTGATAGCTATGATGTCATCTACACATTTTGAGATGTAAGCTATAACTGACTCTGTATATGCTTAAAGATCAATTTAGTTGTTTGACAGGGCTGCATCCTTAAACACTGGCAAATAGCCATAGCCTTATTTGTTCCCTTCCTGGTTTGCCAAATTTTTGCCGTGGCTTATATGCAGGAACCAGGATGATTGCAAGATGATCAGAGTTTCCAAGATGTGGATAAGGTGCCGGCAAATACATCAGCCTTATGTTGGTGGATACCTTATGCAGTATATTTACATCCCTCATGGTAAAATTCACATATTAATGGTAGTGGGGTAGTATCATCTTTAAGTTGATCTGGTTAAAGTCCCCTGCAATTACCTGTGCAAACTCTAATTTCCTGTTTTGGAGATCACTTATGGACTGATACAGAGTAGACACTGGGTGGGATGTAGACTGCCATAAAGCATACTCCATTAAACTCTCTAGGCAGATAGTATGGTCTGCATTTTACAGACAGGAATTCAATATTCTCTGAGCAGAAGGAGGTAATCAAGTCATAGTTACTACACCAACTGTTGTTCACATATATATATTCTCCCCTCCTCCGGATTTGACACATAGTGATTAAATTTGATCACATTGGGCTGGGAGGATGGCAGAATGGTTAAGGTGTTTACCTTGCAGACACAAAGTGCAGGGTTTGATTCTCACATGGGGTAATTGGCTAGGCTTAAAATGGCCCACAAGGGCAATTAGTCTAGTACTAATCTATGAACTATGAATATCTGAATAAAGTCATTTCCTCTACATTTACTGTGCTGTTATTGATACCGGGACTTAGCCACATATTGGTAAATACAAATAAGCAACTGTTTCTCACCTTGTTTTGTGAAGGGAGTTCTAACCTTAAGTGATCCATCTTACTTTCTAGTGAGTGTACATTAGCCAGAAGTATGGAAGGGAGTGCAGGCCTGTGAGGATTAGCTTTTAATCTATTAGAAATTCTTGCTCTGGTTCATATTTTTCTTGATCTTGCACATTTTTCCCTTTTAAGTGGATTCCAGGTGCTATAAATGTGTAATTAGCCACATGTTTACATTCCCAGCCATCTTCAAGGAAAATGCCCCAGCTTTAAGAGTTCTTACAGGCCTCTCTACTAGTAGCTCATCATACTGCTCCACTGGCTCCAGCACCAATGCCCAGCACATCTGGGAGCCAACCTTGCAGCATTGCCTCAGCTGGTCATCCATTACATTTGCCCTTAGGTAGTCCTGCCCCAAAGGCTGGTCCTCTGGTACTCTCTGGGAGTAGTGGCAGAGGTGAGAGGTGGAAATTCCAACACCCGCAGTGAGTTGCCAGGGATTGTGCATAGGGTCATTCACTGCAACATTGGTGTATGCCTAATCTGGATGAAAAATCTGCTCTCCCTCATGTTCCTTAGAAGGAGGATGAGATGTCAAGTACTCCAGCCACCAGTAGAGTAAGGTGACAGTGATGACAGTCCAGTGGTTGAGGGCTCAATTTTCATAGTCTCCAGGCTTGATGGTCATGGGCCTAGGCTGTCCCTCCTTCACCCTAATCATGGTATCCCCCAACATTTTGTGTCAATCACCATCCCTATCTCTTGTCTTGTTTGCCTTGTATGTTTGCAATTGCTTCTTCACTTATCCAACCTACTTGACCCAGACATACCTATGTCCCTTCCCCAACATTCATCTCTATATGAAATAAAAAATAAATAGGCACCTCTCCCATAGAAAAAAACATCATCCCATACATAGCTCTCCATATTGCACAGGTGTCTTCTTGACACACTTGATTGGGCCCAATTTGTTATACAATATGATTGCTTTGTGGTCACCCCTCTTTGTGAAGGTGACAGTCCAAATTCATTTAATAATCTGCACATATTTTAGTTTACACTGCTAAAAAATGGATAGCTATGGTTTTTCATACCTCCTTCATGCACATTCCTGCCCTGCTTTCCCTTTGTTCTTCCCTCTGCTTGCTGTCCATTTCAGTATATTCTATCTACCCATTTTCACCACTTGAATCTGGACAAAAAATAGAATCACGCACAACACACGTTTGTGAGTAGGTGCATATCATGCACCAATAGACAGAGATGATAAGTGGCAGAAAATGCTGCAGTTACCTCTGTGCAATGCTGCTTAAACCCGCTGTGCTCTGCAAATACACAACACATCTACTATAAAGAATGCATGTCAATGCATTATCCATGTGACATTCAACACACTTCACTTGAGCCATGTCACTTCTGTCAAGAGTAGATCTTGCTTATTAACCCTAGTGGACTTGTTAGATATGACCCCAAAGACCTGGATGAGGGATACCAGGACATAACATCTATGATGAGTTATCCAAAGCCTTTGACACTGTTTCCCATTCATGTATCATAGAGGAAATCTCCCATCTGGGAATTAATCCATATATTACTAGATGGATAGCCATCTGACTCACCGACAGAATGTACACTGTCAAAGTTGGGGACTGCATCTCCAACACTAGATCACTTACCAGTGGAATATCATAAGGATCTGTGCTGGTCCCTGACCTGTTTGGAAACTATTTCTATGAAGCCCAGGCAAAGGTAGATGATCTGTGGTTTACCAAGTTTGCGCATAACTTTTAAATGGATGCAGTCACATAGAGTCTTCCAATGATGGTAACATATTACAGAAGGGGCTGACACAGACAAATGACTGGTGCCAAACTCACGGGCTGAACCTTTAAGCAAACAATGCCTCATTGTCTCCTTTAGCAATGAAGTAACCCTGCTAATTATGATATACATGACACCTTTCTAATCTCAACACAGTGTTGCGAGACTTGGAAACATATATTGATAGCAATCTGCACTTCAATCACTATGTGTCCATAGTGGTGGGACACACATTCTACATTGTGCACCTCATGAATAAGGCCATCACATCCAAGACCAGGGAGGTTATAGCTCTGTTCTACTCTATGCATATCAGACCACTAACTGAGTACAATGATCCCTTCTGGCTGTACCTCACCAAACACCTGTAGCAACATGAGCAAACACAGAGGTTTGTGACCAGGAGAATCCAGGGCCTCCAAAACATGACATAAATGGAAAGACTAAAAGACCTGTCACTGTACACAGTATCATGTGGGCTGCTGAAAGGTAACCTATGCCTGGCCTGCCGTACTGGAAATGTTGGATATCGGCAAATCAAATAGGACAATAATAACTTGCTTCAGGTATCTTAGCCTAGCTTGCTACATAAACAGATCATGTTGGGGAGACAGATATATCTCTCAACGATTTAACCTCCTCTGTAATAGGGCCCCAGTACACATGAATCAGTGTTTTTCAATGAACCTATTCAAGTGCAACCTTGACATCTGGATAAGTGATTGTACATTCATCCCTGGGGTGACACATATGTCCCTTGGGGACATGGCCAGCGACTGCTGCTCACAAAGTTCCTCTAACAATGACTATGCTCAGTAAGGGTGCTTATGTTTTTACACAGCTAGGCTTGAAAACACCCTAGGGCCATTAGGCTAGCAACATCCTATAAATGTATGAAGCCATGAACCTATGCAGACCTCCCAACATCTTCTCTCCAACATGGCCTTTTGATGTCTCCCACTAAAGGTTGACCTGCAGTCTTGTAAAAGTCAGGCATGTGCTGAGCTGCTTGCACAAATGCTGAGTTCTTTAGTCTGTGTACTTACGTATGGGTTCTGTTATCACTGCAATCTACTGGGTGCATGTGTGTGTGTCTAGACTGAAGAGCAGAATTGTGTATCCTACAGTTACTGCTCCAATGCCATAGACTGACAATATTTTGATACTTGCACATGCCTACACATCCATTTCAAGCAGGCCTCCAAACATCGTCTTTCCAACATGGCCTGTTGATATCATCCACTGTAAGCTGACCTGCAGTTTTGCATAAATCAGACTTGTGTCATGGTGCTTGCATACATTGCTGAGTTCTGTGTACTTATATAGGCAGGTTTTCTGTTCTGACTTCAGTCAACTGTGTGTGTGTGTGTGTGTGTGTGTGTGTGTGTGTGTGTGTGTGTGTGTGTGTGTGTGTGTGTATGCTCTTGCTTGACATTACAGACAGCCTTTTACACTAGCATGAGGGACACAATTACCATATTCTCCTCAAAGACACCACTGATGTCATCAGTTATAAAGTGTTGTCTGAGACACTCCAAGTCAGACATGACCTGTAGAGCTTGACTTAAATACAGAGGTCTGTAGTCTATGTACTTAGATAGGTAGGGGTTCTGTTTTCACTGCAGTCAAGTGTGTGTGTGTGTGTGTGTGTGTGTGTGTGTGTGTGTGTGTGTGTGTGTGTGTGTGTGTGTGTGTGAGTGTGTGTGCTCTTGCTTGCCATTACAGAGATCCTGCTACACCAGCATGTGGGACACTGTTATTACTATATTTTCAACAGACTCTGCTGATGTCATCATCTACATCTGATTTGTAGGTTTGCACTATTCCCACCAGAGCAGGGTCAGAACCTGGCCTGGAGGCCAGGCTGAAATGATCTCATCCTATATGGCACAGATTACAGTGACATGGCTTTCAGTCTATCCACATACATGATGGCATGGATTGTAGGTCTTGTGTTTTCTTGATGAGAATAGCCTGTGTTCTCTCCAGCTGCTGCATGTGTTGGGAGAGGTACATACAAAAGAGAGCATTATACTCTATTTGTATTCTGATGAGGTTTGAATACAGTGCTTTCGTACAATCCTATGATCTGAATATGACGGCATGACTTATGATGTGTCCAACATAGGCTTTTAATTCCAGTGTGAACACTTGGAGTTCGAAGTTCAGATGCTATATATGTATGTTCCCAGTGCTTCCATCACAGGGATTCCACACAGCACGACTGTTGCCAGTGCAGTAATTAGCATTGAATTCCACTTTTTAGAAAGACAACATAAAGACACGTTTCTGCATTTATTTGTAGATCGTGTGGTTTTGTCACCAATCATTTGTCTGTGTTAGCTCCTCCTGTAGCATGTTATCATCATTGGTGGACTAAATGATTGCACCCAATCTGCAATAATCAGCTAACATTTTAAGCTAAAGCCCATATAGTTTAGCCTATACTGTTGAGAAACAGATTCCAAACAGTAGAGGGGCAAGCACAGATCTGTGGGGTACACCAATGACAGCTCTACTGGTACAGGTGATTCACCAAACTTCACGTATGTATTCTGTTAGTGAGCCAATTGGTTACCCATCTAGTGATGTAAGGGTTAATCTCCAGCTGGGAGAGTTTGGCAATGATATCTGCATGGGAGATTGTGTCAAAATCCTAGGCCAGATCATGACAGGCAGTATGCACTGTCTTGCCTTAATCCATTTCTAACACACAGAATCAATGGGCTATGACAACATCACAGATCACCTATGGCATGACTCAGCACATACACCTTCCTGTACATCAATATGCATCCATCTGAGTTGTAGGGACAGCACCTAATGCATGCATGCATAGACATATTCTGACACTCCTCAACTGTGAGGTAGACCAAAATGTCATCATGGGCCTTTTCTAAATGGAAACTAGTAATATCCTGTCTGTGTGCAATAGGCCTGTGTGAGTTGTTAATGCCACATAATGTGTGTTGCATCTGATATATGTCCTCAAAGAGGTTATCAAAGGCATGCACGATGACAACACTATCATCTTGTGGAACTTGACAAGGTAAAGGCATTTGACACAAATCCACACTGAGTTATTCAATCAGCATTGTCAGATGTGGCCATAAACAGCTATATCACCAAGTGGGTAGACCAGTGTATCACATACATGGCATCTCACTATGTTGAAATGTGTGAATTGCCTTATATCTCAGGTCCAGTGATCAGGTCTGTACATCAGAGCTTGAAGGCTACAACCGAGACGTCAGAGGAAAATAACTTGTTACAACAAAACCTTTGGATCACTGCCTAGTTGTAATTTGCTGTTTCTTAGTGCCTGGTGGTTGCTGCTGTACATCAGAGCTGTCTGCTAGGCCCTTTCCTGTCCATTAGTTAAGTGATGGACATCACAGATGACATTCTGTGTCCAAACACCTGCCTGAAGGACTAGAGATTGTGGGCAATCATTAACTCCAACTATGATATTGGTATAATATAGACACTATCAACACATACCAAAATTTGCTGCCACAGCCATGACAACACCTGCAATGACAAGAAAAGATTGGGAGGTTTGTTAAGTCAGAAAAACAAACACACACCCCAAGTATAATGTTCACATCACACCCGATAATCAGATCAATACATATGTGATCTTTGTCCTGGGATAGATGATAAGTGGAACATCCACCAGCATGTGGTCACAGTGCTGACTACTCCCTAGTATGTAACACAAGTACTGAGTATGTGAAGGACATTCACATTCGAGGCCATAAAGTTATAATAACGGTAAAACAAAGTGTTCCCTTCCAAGCCAAATTCCCAATGGCAAACATACCCAGAGTCAGCAGATACTGCAACTTATCTAATGACTGGGTCCTGCTTAATTTACAGGGACCAAAGTTATTATAAAGGAAAAATAAATTGTTCCCTTCCAAGACAAATTCCCAATGGCAATCCCACCCAGAGTCAGCAGATACTGCAATCTACCCAATGACTGGGTCCTGCTTAATTTTTGGGGAACAAATAAATTATGAAAATAAAGGAAAAACAAAGTATGTCAATGGCTTTGGGTATAATAACAATTACTGTGTAACTGACGTATATATTGGAGCACACCCTCCCAGGGACATCAGCAGTCAAAACCCCTATTCTATCCTTTTTTTTAGTACACCCACACCCTGTTAATAACCATAAGAGCTGATCCCCTGACCATCAGCAGAGCAACCATTACTATCTATCCACATTGCTTTAGAGTGCTGGTCTTTTTTTTTTTGTCTATGTCTAGTAGCACCTGAGCAAATAAAGCGCTTAGTACAGTGGCAAGAACCTGCTGAATGTGTTACTATTTTTCTGGTATAATCTCTAATCCAAAGAAGTTACCTTCTCTGAGTTGCTGCATACTTCCAATTTCAGGTACAAGGTTAGTGATAGTTTTTTTTTTTTTTGCACACTGTCCACATTGAGGACAAGGGCTAGCCCACACTTTTTTTTTCTTTTTTCTTGGTTTGTGCACTAACTTCAACTTGTACCTGTGGTGGTTCCTCTCCCTATTACCTAATATCTGTAGCTAAATTATATTAGTCTCTGGTAGCTACGGGTGCCATATTTAAATATCCCTACTCCTGAGCATCCTTGTTGTGTGGTGTGCTCACCAAGTAAGTGCTCTGTGGCAAAACATTTAATGGATTTGTAATCTAAATATTGGTGTCCTCATAATCACATCTTCTATACTAAGACTACTTGTGCACCTGTTTTGCTGTAAATACAAATGTCTTACATCTTAGCTTACCTACATGTATGTACTAGACAGATTCACTCACTCATATGTTTAACTTAGTAAGTGATACAGAGGCATAGCTTACCAATGTAATAGCCATGTAACTGTGCATTCCATATGAAATGGCATTCTATTGATGTCAGCTTTACTGAATACTGCCTACTAGCTACTAATATTAGCATTCCTAGTCCCTGGTCTTTGCGTATTACCATAATATGATTGTAAATGTCACTCATTAACAGGGTTTCTCTTGTAGTCATACTACAGTTTGTATATCAGAGTGCTATTTAGCAGTGCTGAACTAAAAGCCTTGTAAAGTTTTAATGAGATGCTACCTGCTCGTATATGTATATCATATTACATGTGTTCCAAGGAGAATATACCTATTACCTATTACTTCTGTTTACCAGTCCGGGGAATATAGCTGTTATATTCGAGCAAACATGTCCTGCTTATCTAACTTATGCAATGTGATACTGAAATGGTGTAATGTTTTTTAAGCCATCACATTTTTGGATTATCTTACTGCCCTATTTATTTTTAGCATTGATTTTCCTTGAAAGGCAGAAGGTGGTTTACTGTCTGTAATGTATTATATTTGTGATTATTTTGTTGCCTTAGGTGCTACTACCATTTTTCTCCCAGTTTATTTCCACACTCTTCTAATCCCTTTCTCTCCTATTTTCTTTACAGTTGTTCCCTTCAAGTCAAATTCCCAATGGCAAACCCACACAGAGTCAGCAGATACTGTGAATGATCTAATGACTAGATCCTGCTTCATTTTCATGGAGCAAAGTTACCTTAAAGGAAAAAACAAAGTGAGTCAATGGCTTTGGGTCTAATAACAATTACTGTCTAACTGACATATACTTATTTATTTATTTTTTTTATTTTTACATTTGTTAACTGGGAGAATCCAACTGGATATATGTCCATTTTCAGTGGAGGCCCAGAGAGAAATGCTCCAGAGCAGTAAAATCATTAACAAGAGAAAGAGAAAGACATGTTAACCAAAAGGTTCAATTAACTAAAAGATAGAGTACACAATCATTATACTTCATATAGAAGTATAGTACATATAAGATGCGTTAACCAAAGAGTGTATTTGCCAGCATTCACAGGCTACATTAATATATACATGTTATAGAGGTGTTTAACAGCAAGTATAGCAGAAAGATAGAGTAGATATATATTGGAGAGCATGCTACCAGAGACATCAGCAGTCCAAATCCCTATTCTATTCTTTTTTTTAGTACACCAGCACCCTGTTAATAGCCAAAAAAGCTGATCCCCTGACCGTCAGCAGCCATTACTATCTATCCTCATTGCCTCAGAGTGCTAGTCTTTTTTTGTCTATGTCTAGAAGCACCTTAACAATTAAATCCCTTAGTAAACAGTGGTGATAACCTGTACAAAGTGTTATTATTGTGCTGGCATAATCTCTAATCCAAGGAAGTTACCTTCTCAGAGTTACGGCACTCTTCCAATTTCAGGTACAAGGTTAGTGATAGTTTTTTTTACATACTGCTCATGTTGAGGACTAGTGCTAGCCCACTCTGGTCAGACTCATTATGCTCTGGCTTACTCTGTTCCCCTCCCTTACCCCCATATCTACCCACCCCTGACATCATTTGATTTATAATGTATCCTCATTAACTACTCTCCACCTCTTTTACATCATCCTTCCAATTAAATTACTTGACCTAAGTGCATGCCACATCCATCACACTCTTCCACTACCTTTTAATTAGTCTCAAGCTTGTTTATAATCAATAGTCCCCTCCACTCACACTCCCAGCATCATGTCATACTTCTACCTAAGTATTCCACTGTTCATCCTACTTACACAACCCACCTCATACCACAATAGACTACACTATTCAAACCCATCCCCAACTCTTTTCTATTCCCTTAACAACCATAATATAACCTACTCCTTCTACATATCTCCATCACTCTTCACCACCTCCCATTTTCATCTGTACAAGGTCAAAACATTCACTCACCCCCCCCCCCCAATTAACACACTTAAAGTCCTGTTCCATAGCCTGAACCCACTTCATCCACATCCTACATTATTCACAATGACTCTCCTCCTAGCTGGTGACATTCACCCCAACCCCTGTCCCTCATCTCCTTCACTCAACTCCAACATGCACCCATTCCCACCCTTACCTCCCCCTAACACATTGTTGCCTCCTCCTTATTGCTCTACCCCCAAAAACCTAGACATGCTTTCAATTAACTTACAAAGCCATCTCAATAAAACCACAGACCTGCACTCCTGGATAGTCCAACAGTCTCCTCATAGTTTAACCATAACTGAAACTTGGTTAAATCCTCATATAGCTAATAATGAAATTCTACCACCTGGTTACAACATATTTCGATTAGACAGATAAACAAAAAAGGTGATGGTGCTGCAATTCACTGCTCTGATATTCTCAATCTCTCCCCCTTACAAACACCATTACCAAGTTTCCACCCAGATGAACTATTGTAAACTGTCACTTGAATTCCCAAAAAAGTTTACAGTAGCTTTGATTTATATCCCACCAGGAAATAACATTCCAATCCTAGAAAATATAGTGTCATGGCTGTCTGACAATATATCGTATAAAACTACAGATATGACTATTAACCTGCATGGTTTCAAACAACTCATCATGACCCACACTTGTATCAATATAAATTCTAGTTCCAGCTCTATCCTTGACTGAATACTAACTACAGACCCTAATCTTTACCACAACACTCGCATCCTTCTCTACTCAGTTAGTGACCATCTGCCTATTCATATCCAAAGACACCCTACCCAAATACCTAGATCCCACACATACAGAGACTGCCATACATTTTCCTCCTTTCATACTGAAATATTTAACGCTAAACTATCATCCATAAACTGGACCTCCCTTTACTACTGTCCCTTTAATGGAACTGTTAAAAATTTAGCCTGATTTTCCTCTACATCTTAGACTCACTTACATCTTAGACTCACTTGCTCCCCATAGAAGAATTAGGATAAAGGCTAAATATGTACTTTGGTTATCAAAACAAACCTGCTCCCTCAAGCACACAAGGGATAGTATCTGGAAAACCTGTCAGAAAACCATATCTCCTATCCTACAACAAAACTACAAGGAAATCAGAAACCTTACAAAAATGCATTTACCAAGACAAGAAAAAGTTTTATAATACAGCACAAACTAAACACCTCTTAAACCCCAAAAAATTCTAGTCCGCTATCACTAATATCCTTCACCCTAGTAACCCCACAATCCCAAATCGCTTCCCTAATAACTCAGCTTTGGAGACTGCTACCTTACTTAATGACTACTTCATAGACAGTATACGCAAACTAACTCACTCAGACCATAACTTCAATCCCCCATAGTCTTCCAGTTCTCCTACGGATAATAACAAACCCCCTTTCTCTCTTAACCTATCCCCACCTCCTATATCAAATTTCTTCTTTATAAACTTAAACCTTGCTCCCCATCTGCTGACAAACTACCCCCTTTTCTCAAGCTTGCTGCTAAATCCATAGCCTTCCCTATTTCTATACTAATAAATAGATCAGTTCAAGAAGTCACAGTTCCAAACATCTGGAAATCTTTCTACACAATACCACTGTACAAAGGAAGTAACTTCACTGGCCCTCTAATTATAGAACAATAGCCATCCTATTCCCACTTTCTAAAATTCTTGAAAAGTGCATCCACTCTCAACTGCTTAAACAACTAATCCATGAAAACCTCTTAACCCTGACCCAACACAGCTTCCAGCCAAACCACAGTACTGCTACTGCCCTCTTATCTTTTACTCATACAGTTGCTGAAGCCAGAGATAATAATTAACTAGTGTCCTGTCTCTTTCTTGATAAATGCAAAACATTTGATACAGTATCTCACTCTAAACTACTAAAAAAACTAACTGATCTTAACCTCCCTCCTGCCACTTTGCAGTGGTTCTCCAGCTACCTTACTAATAGACTTCAATCTAGCTGATGGCTCGCTTCCTGCTCCCCTTCTTGCCTGTAAAAACAGGGGTTAGAAAGGTTTCTGTCCTAGGCTCCCTTCTATTCAATATCTTTATCAACCACCTCCACTTTGCCTGCAGTCACCCAACTCTTATCCAATATGTGGACAACTCGACCATCATCACCAGCTCTGACATCACATCTCCATTCACTTACACAAAATGCATTCATCTCCTTAGAAAAATGGCTTAATGAAAACCAGCTTTTCCTAAACCTTAAAAATAAAATGAAACTCTTACTCCTTTTACGAAAATCACTCTCACACCACAAATCTACCTTTTCCATCTCTTCGCTAAATGACACAATTATCGAAGTGGATTCACATGCAAAACTCCTGGGCACCATAATATATGACTAACTACAATTTGATCAGCATATTTATTAGTGTATCAAACAGACACATCAAAAAATGGGATTACTGTATCAGACCAACAGCCAAACTATCCCTAGCCAGAGCTTTCCTACTGCCATGCCTTCTCTATGCTGCTCCCATCCTCACAAACATACAATCCACATTAATCTCCCAACCAGAACAAACATATAATAAAATCATTAGATTTGGAGCAAACTGATCTTATAAATCACATCAATGAATTGCATTAAAAAACGGCAATGTCCAGAATTTCCCCATCAACTTCTTATCTCACAGCTACAAATTGCACATTCCATCCTACACAAACCTACTGCCTGCCCCTCACTTTCTTCCCTTGTTTCATTGTACACCTCCACCGCATTACTCAGAAGCTCTGACCAATAACTCCTCGACATACATAAACTCAACAAAAATATCAGTAAATTACTTCACAATTGCAATGTGTCTTTAGCCTTGAACAAAATTCTTAACTCCACTAGACACATCCCAAATACAAATCAATTCAAAAAGCAACTAAAACTTTTCATCTTAAGCTCATGGATCTGCCCTTACCAGGAACCTACATGAATCCTCCCACCTCTCCAACCTTTTTCTCCCTTCCTCTAATTCACTTCTCTTCCTCTCAAATAACCTTATGGCTACTTTTCTTGGAATCTTCCTTTCAAATAATTTTAAGTAGCTTTACTCAAGTAGTAATGTGATTACTTTGTATTCACTACAACTAATAACAATGTAATTATACATGTATATTTTTGTGGTCACTGACACTCCTATAGTTCATTGACTCCAATTTGCCTTTTTTTATACATTCCATGCCTCATCTATAAATACATAATGTGCATATTTAAAATTGCCTGATTATGTTAATTTGATCTCATTCTATTAATTTATTGTATCTGTATTTTTGCTTAACTTTTTTTTGCTATTCTGTATGACTTAAAATATATTTTTCTATGTTATAAGAATATTTGTACATAATTTCATGGAGCTTTTCTCCTCGGGTCTCCACTGAAAATGGGCTTCTAGCTCAGTTGGACCAACCCAGTTAATAAATGTCAAATAAATAAATAATACATCCATAGTTCTTAGCTTTCATCACACTAATAACTGACTACAATGCAGTCTTCTTTGTGTACTTTCCCACACATCTTCCATTGATGTGCAACTGAAGTGTACGATCTTTGTCATAGTGAGCTGTCACACAACTTATTGGTCATACCTAGGTATAGGTTTTGTGGCATAAACATGACTGTCTGATGGTGCAGAACACCAATCAAGTTGTTATACCAGATGCATGTATGCTACTTGTTCTGGTGATGCATACACTAAATACATAGTTTGACAATATTAATGGACAGGATATCATTCATGACAGTGTGGATTGTGCTCTCTCTCTATCTCTCTCTATATATATATATATGTGTGTGTGTGTGTGTGTGTGTGTGTGTGTGTGCATGCATGTGTGCGTGTGTGTGTGTGTGTGTGTGTGTGTGTGTGTGTGTGTGTGCCATGCACACAGATCAACTAGCCTGTATTGCTCAGAATTTTGCATACAGGTATAGCAGTGTCCCTCCTAATACCTCCAGCAGATGTTACAGTGCCAGGACAGTATACATGATTGCCCTCATAGACTGTGCACATATCATAATAGTTGTGCCAGTGTGTTTGTGCAGATTCATCTCTTATCACTCTATATCACATATGTTATGTCAGAGGCATGGGATTACTGGTGTTAATATTCTGATATTGTCCATGATTGTGGTTGCTTCTTTTCATGTTATCAGTGAGCCTTTACCCATGTCCCACTTGCTGGAGTCCTCTAATGAGATTACACTCATATTCAGGCAAATCAGTTTGCACAGCTTCACAATATGCACCCTACCCCAATTGTATGTCAGATACCTGATAAATGTCCTCTGCATTATTCAGGTAGGGATGCTTATATCACACAGACGTCCTCCACATTGTAATGTCACCATGTATGAAAGTCAAGTAATACACATTTTCAATGTGCAGCCCCTACTGTATCATAAAGATACATGACTGGTGTTGCTGCCACAATCATCTTCCATTGACATGCCCTCATACATACCTCTCAACATCTTAGAACAAGAAATCTGGACAAAGCCACAAATAATTGGGGAGGGGGGGGCAAAGGCTCAAAATAGGGACAACTATTAAATATTGCTCTTACAAACAGGTTTTACATTAGCATGAATTTTCTAAAGGGTATGAAGTCTGAAACTCAAATGTCTGTCATTATTTTCTGACTTTGGTGTTCTGTGATTTGCCAATGATTTGAGAGAAAGCCACAATTTTATGAAAAATGTATAAAAAAACTCAGGCAAAAATATGCATAGTTGAGAGGTATGCCCTCATCTGCTGTACATTAGATTGTTTCATCTGTCCTATTTCCCTGCGTTCATTCCTACAATACATCTATATCCCTATTCAATACATACTCTTCCCCTGAGTGCTTATTTTATATTCCTGTCCATGTAACATTACAGATCATTTACACAACATCAGAACAGAAGGCCAGGAATGGGATTTCACAATACTCTGCACTGTAGATACACTGTCCTGTACTGTGTTTGGACCATATACTTTGCATTCATACCTCTCAACTCATCTCCAGATATTACCAGGATGTCCAGATGTGTTCTGTATCAAATTTGTAGCTTTCTGCCACATCACTAGGATGATCTCAGGACTGATGTGACTCGACTGTGGATATTTTTGCAAAATGTCCTCATTTTTGTATCACATTGTTTATCTTTTCCTCATAAAATTTTGGTTTTCTGGCAAATCATTGGCATGTTATTGCAGATTGAAGTCAGAAAATAATGACAGACATTTGAGTTACAAACTTCATATTTTTCAGAAAATTCATGCTAATATAAAACCTATTATTGAATCAACTTTCTATGTTTGTAAAAGCAATATTTCAAAAATGTCCTTATTTTTTGGCCTTTATCCCCCACTATGTATGGTTTTGTCTAGATTCCTTGCTCTAAGAGGTTGAGATGCATGTTTCAGTCTCATACTTCAAATCATTCAGAACGTGTATCTTAACACAAACCCCTGGTAATTCTAGCACATTTCTACAGGGCATATATGTCAAATTTGTCCTTATTTCTAGGTTATTGTCCCCATATTACGTGAGCCTTAGTGCAGATGTCTTGCACTAAGAGATTGAGAGGTATATGTGAAGCCCTGGTGAGCATTGTGGCATACTATGCAAAACATCAGACCATCAATGCTCTGGATTCAACAGGTGTGCTATCCATTTTTGCTTACATGGTTTCCGACCATGAAACCTTGCTTGAACGCAGTGTGTTGCATGAATTGGCATTGCGCACTGCTGCTCATCATGCACCACCACATACATGTAAACTCCATGTAATCTTTGCATGAAGCCTACATGGCGTTTATTGAATCCTGGGAAAGGTCTTTTCTTCTGCGGGACATAAATCAGGTTGTGATGTAGTCCATTCCAGAGAAGCACCAAAGGGATACTGTGCATGTTCAAATTTATTTCTAACATTAGGACATGAAGTAATTTTCCAACAACTGTACATAATAATGACAAGCAGCGAAGGACAGCTTAATATGTACATAAGTGTGTGAACAAATCTTTGTATTCAAGATGTGATCGGGTAAACTTCAGCTAGTATAAGTCTCATAATGACAAAAACTTATACAACCTGTGATAATGACCAATAGCAATCTCGGTTATTCTCTTATATGCCTGTTGGTCTTTATCTTGGAAGAATGGGTGCAGTGCATTTGGAAGCTGAACAGAGTACAAGATGGTAGGTAATAAGAATTAGATGTGGTCAACCTAACATTGTATGAAAGAAATACATGGCTTTTCTATATTCTTCCATTTTTGATTAGCCTTGCTAACAACATCAGTCAATTGCAAGACAGATTATAGTTGATTGTTAATGATGCAACCAAGAACATTTTCACTTGGCTGTCATCTTGGACATAGAAGGTGTCAAACAAAGTGATATTAAGAGTTTCATTGGCTTGGAGTATCATGATTAACGGGGTTAGGAGATGCAGCTCCAACAAAGAGATTAAATTAGGAGTAAACCACGTGGATATTCTTTTACCACAACTAAAATGCAGTCCATTAGAATAGAGTGGCAACTGCTTTACAGTTTTATATTAAAGGAATCTGTTAACTAGTTATCTTAGATGACTGTAGGACCATCAGTGTATAGGATTAGATTTTATTTATTACAAAAAGTGTCCAATTCAGTTTCAAAGATTGTAAAAGGAAGAGGACCTAGGACAGAACCCTGAAGAACTCCACCATACACTGGCAGCAAAGGAGAAATAATGCTCTCACTTTCAGATTTGTGTCCTTGTTATCTGCTATATGGATAGTCAGTCAACTGTTTTGTGACACTGGAAGAGGGACCATGATGAAACCAATTCTCTGTAACGTACAATGTCACACAAAGTCAAAATTTTAAGCTCCTGATTGCCTCCATCACCTTGTCTTAATTATATAATTTCTTTACAAGTTGTCCAACTGAGCTATTCATTCCCACCTGAGCAAAAAACACAGGACAGTTTGTTTTTGGTTTCACTTAAGTGTGTCAAATGCTAAGAGTCCTAATATCTATGACACACCGAGTGATTTTTATGTTTATGTTCTACTGTCCTGCAGAGATTGAAGTGCAAGCATATCCTGCTACTCCATCTTTTGCATAAGTTTATTTCAACACACATCTGCTGCCTTGTCAGGTGCACATCATCAAATTATCAGCTACTGACAGTAATCCTAGCCTCTAATAAGTGTCTTCAGTACAGTGGACCAGACTGCCCCCTCACCCCTCAAGGATGGGTATATGTGGCATCTACCATACAGCTGCATCTCCCTCACACTCTATTTTCTTCTCTGGCATCTGTATCAATAGCTGATGCTTCTGTGCCATAGGGTCAACAATGCAAAACACTTTTTCATTATGTATGAATAGCATGTCATGAATTTTATTACCTTTTAAGTGACTATGAATATACACCGCAACATCCAGAACAGCTGCATTAGTGTCGTAGTTTGGCTTAAAACTGAGCAGCGAGATTGAAACCATGCTAGAGTTCTTTTAACTATTGTCATACTTGTGAATGTATGTAAGGTGTTGGCAGAGGTGGTAATAATGGGTAAATAATTGCTCAGTATGACTGAGGGGCAACTCTTATAAGCAAATATTTCCAGGCAGTCATGTCACATCCTACTTTAAAAGAATGATTCGGAAGAATAGAATCATCATCATAATGGCACTGTCTGACTTCTTCAGGATTTCAAAAAGGAAATTAAAATAACAATGGATCCAGGTTTTAGTTTAAATGTATACTAGATCTAAAACACTGCCTAAAGTGTAAAGCTAGACTGTGATGATGAGAAATTACTCTAAAGGCAGCTATTATTGTACTTGACATGAATTTATGACAAAGTCATGAACGTGCAAAATAACATGTCTATCAGTCTTATTGTCAGTGATGCAAGAAAAGGGCAAATAGTTCATGATATGTCCAAGCAACAGAAGTCGGGCATTTAAATTGAAGAACCTTTTGAGTATGTTCTTTACGGAATAGGCTTTATAGTTCTAGATTATTATATCAGCACTGTCAAAAAAAAAACTTAAATCAAACCACAAATCGGCTGCTGGAAATAAAAATCTATTAAATGCCATGTGCTTTGGCTTGAGCATGTCTTCAAGGACTCAGAAAATGACAAACACATATGAGTAGACACACACACACACACACACACACACACACACACACACACACACACACACACACACACACACACACAAAACTAAAGATACCCCATAACTAAGATATGTTCATCAAATAAAAATTCCAATCAATTAAACAACATTAGAAGTTACAAATTACAAAATTATAAGCCGCCAACTGAAATTCAAAATTAAGTTGTATCCCCTTTGTAAGCAAAAGCTTTTCCAATGTTGCACTTTTTTAATTTCAGCAAACGTTGTAAAACACATACTTTAACTCTATCAATAGTACCTGCATTGATTACTGATATGACTAGCCATTGCATTTTCAAATGTACAATTCTTAACATTATTTATATGCTCCTGAATGCATTGCTTAACTTCCATTTAGTTTGTCCAGTATATATCAAATCACGTATACAAGAAATAGTATATACTACACCAAACTTGTTCCATGTTGTATGCTTTATAATTGATCTTCCTTATATTAATAAAATCTATTTTCCTGTTTATATATTTACAGTCATTACACAGACTGCAGTGAAAGTCACTTGTGAAGTGATATGTTCTGTATGGGGTAAATATGTTGTTCAAAGTAACTATATGTCAGCAAATCACCAAAACTCTTATTATAAGAAATAAATACTGTCACCATGTTATCCCATAGTATACTGTCTTCAGATAATATATTCCAAAGTTATTTTACCAGATAAGCTGATAAATCATCACATATATATATATATATATATATATATATATATATATATATATATATATAGTTTGTTAAGAAACAGAGATTGCATTTATATTTATAAGTTTTACTGTGGTATTCATAATGCACCATCAACTTAGTTGTTTTCAATTGTTTTCAATAACCGCCTATTACGTACTTGAAAACTTTTGCAGCATGACTTCATATCACATCAAGAAACATCTCCACAGTCAGATTAATAAAATGAGGCATAATGGAAGATTTTTTCTTCACTTTTTTTTTCAAAATAAATATTTTCATTATCTCCCTCAAAATCATTTACAAAAGAACAGAAATGAGATATCTGATTTTGATAAACTTTGTTTACTTATTTCATTACTATATGTTCACTAACAAAATGGACTGGTCTACTGACCCTTTTCAGCCATGACCTGAGCTCATTGAAGCAAAAAAAAAAATCATCATATCCTTTCTAATCAACAATACTATAAACAAAATGAGTACATAATAAAAATCAGAACATAAAGGTAAAATTCAGTGGAGATAGTTTAAGATGAAAAAATCCTTTTCGAGTGCACAAACAGAAAAAGAAAAGATGTATATAAAATGCAAGCTAAGATATGCAAAAAATACAGTGTAATCGTACATATAATTCATAGAGTGCTATATACATGTGGAATATATCTGTATAAAATGACACACTAAGATGCAGAGAATAGTTTCTTAAACATATTGCATTATTCATGATGGTAGCAGTTGCAGGCAGATTCAGTAAAGAGATGCTCTTTAAGTACATCTTTGAAGCTTTAAGTGGCATCTAGATTTTTAATGTATGTAAGCAGGTTGTTCCAGGTAGCCGGTCCCAGTGTAGTGAAGACTCTCACACCTGCAGTAGTTTTATGTGGAGAGTATATTAGAGAAATTGTTGTCCTGTGCACTTCTGAGTACATGAGCATTGTCTTGTAATGGCAGTTTCACTCTTAAAGGGCAGAGATATATTTTAGGGTTCATGCTATGTCCATGTTGCAAAAGTTGGGCAGTCAATTGGGGAACTTTCTGAAGTTGTTTTTAGGACCTTGTAAGTTAGAGTACTTAGAAGAAAAGTGTCTCTATGAGTCATTGAAAGCCAAATGGAATTCTTTAGCAAATCGCAGTGGTACATCCAGGTGTCTGTTAATAGAATGAAGCTGCAGATTTCATTCTCAACTGTCTGTATTCTCCGAGAATTGTGTGCTTAATGCATAATGAGAAAGGGAAAGCTATATTTCAGTTTGAGTACTAAAATATTTTAGCAAAGGCCCTGCCAGCTATCGGTGAAAGCAGGTGACTGATCTTGTACCAAAATTTTAAGTGAACAAGGACTTTATTAGTCGCACAATCTGAATGTGTGGAAAAGGAAAGGGTTGGGTCAAGTATCAGGCATAGGCAGCTCTGCTCACTGGCATTAGGTGTTATGTTCCTATTAAAATCTAAGAGAATAATGGGATAGTAGGTCATTTCTTAGCTGAGACGCAGACCATGACATTGGTTTTCTTAGTTTCATTAGTAGTTTCATCGCATAATATATTTGTGTCAGTATTTCTTCCACATTCAGCAGCTCAGAAAACCATTTTATGTTGTGATAACTAAATGCAGCTCCACAGTCTTTAGCAGAAAAATGTCTCTGTTAAAAATTTTGTTGCTAGGGAGGATTAAATTCCTCCATGTCTCTCTTTGTTTTCCTGACCTGCACATCTTCCAGTTATGATCACATCTCCTACTTCTGCTAATCTGTTCCCTCCATTAACCCACATAAGAACAGTTACTGCTACCACTTCAGGCACTTGCTCTCACAATATTTTCTTTATTTCTTCCCTTGTTGCTTCTATAAAAAAAAAAAAAAATATATATATATATATATATATATATATATATATATATATATATATATATATATAATCACCCAGATCATAATACAGATCTGTGTGTGTGTGTGTGTGTGTGTGTGTGTGTGTGTGTGTGTGTGTGTGTGTGTGTGTGTGTGTGTGTGTGTATATATATATATATATATATATATATATATATATATATATATATATATATATATATATATATATACGTGTGTGTGTGTGTGTGTGTGTGTTTCAGAAGCTTAGGCTAAGTTTTTAGTAGTGCAGGCTAAGTGCAAGCATGACATGACGGGTGTGGTTTAATCTCATATCTTTTACTGCATTACTATTTTAATGTTGTCACTCAGTACAGATTTATACCCATTCAGTTGCATATTTTTGTAAATCTGATTGTTGTCTATGCTTAAATCATTTTTCTACAGGATCTTTATCATCAGAAAGTATTTTGCCACTCCCTGAGACTTGGAATAATGGTTAAAGTATTTACCTCACAGTTACAAGGTGCAGTGTTTATCACCTTTGAAAGTGAAACTGGCTAGGTTTAAAATGGCTCTCAAGGCAACAAATCTAGTACTTACCTAAGAGGAGCAGTTGGCATAATGTCAAAGGTCTTTGTGTGATTAATTCATCGTACAGGGTTTAATTCTGACCTCTGGTTATTGGCTAGGCTTGTAATGGTCTGCAGACTAATAACCTAGTATTTAGCTAAGAACCTAAATGCTCTCAAGCCCTTTGGAGACTTGTGAAATAACTTGTGTCTTCACATATTATAATACACAAAAAAAGTTTTCTTGTCATTCAAGATACCACAATCACATTCCTTCCTGACTGACATGTTTCTCTGAGTTTGGTATAATCACACAGCATTGTTAACCTAGGGTGAACCTACCACAAATGTCTTCTGTCTCTCAATCCAGCATAACTCTCAACTATACAGTTTTTTGCAGAATGTCCAGATTTTTGCCCATTATTTTTGATCCATTTTTCATAAAGTTGTGGTTTTCTGACGAATTAGTGGCAACTCATTAATGATTGAAGTCAGAAAATAAAGACAGACATTTGTGTTTCAGATTTCATACCCTTCAGAAAATTGATGCTAATGTAAAATCTACTATTATATCAACTAAGTTTGTAAGAGCAATATTTAAAATTGTCCCTATTTTTGGACCTTTTCCCCATGTGTACTTATGGCTTTGTTCACATTTCTTGCTCTAAAAGGCTGAGAGTTTGTTGACACCGACTCACCCATCCTGGTGGGAGGGATGATGCTGAGATTGACTGAAAAATAAACATTAAGCTCTTGGTGAGTTTCATACTGTAAACAACACATTACATTGTTGGGAGTTTGCACATGAGCAGAACTCAGCATCCACTTCCCACTGGCAATCACACAACTGCTATATGGGGTTGTGATGTTAGGCCACACCCCCCAAGAGTAGTATAATACTGCAACAGGGTCCTCCGTCTTCCCATTGGCCATGCATGTGGGTTAGGTTACATTCTGGGGAGGCTTAGGCATGTCCAGTGCACCCAGTGAACAGCGGTTCAGCTGTCAGGAGTCAAGGAGGCAGAGAAAATATATGTCCAGCTCTCATCACAGTTGTAATGGTCACAGTAGGTTTATGGGTTTAACCATGCTTGTATGCTGAGGTACCATGTTGTTTAATTTGCTGTGAAACAACAACAAAACTGGCATGATAGTAAGCCTCATGTAATGAAACTATGATCAAAGTACCCACTGTAAAAACTTTTAAGACATGACAGAAAGTGACTAGATTAAACTTTCTCATGTTCCTAGATAATAAACATTTATGAATCTTATTATTGTCAGAGATTCTATACAGTCAGTGTTGAAATTCTCAGCAATTATATGTAGCATGTCTGCAGATAGTACAATATCACCCAGAGTGGTAGTAAGCACCTGGTCAACATTACTCTCAAATCCAGAGATTTTGTCTGTCTGAGTAGTAAGTTAAGTGTCAACATTTCGTTAGATTCAGCATTTCCTGGTGAAATAGAAAAAAACAAGCCAGTGATACATTTTCTCTGTTTATTTCAGTGTTAGCAATATAGTCTAAATTTTCATTGAATATGGAATCTATATTTCAGATTTAAAAAAAAAAAAAGTATGGTTGCCAAGATAAAATACAACCATTCCACTAATGCCTTCGTAGTCTCTATTTGCTTAAAGTATACAGCAAATAGGTGTAGAGATCTTTTTATCTTTATCTGCCAGATTTAATCAAGTTTCATGGAATGTTAAGGCATTAGGCCAGCTATGGACTATGTATAGGTTAATTGACATCATCTGGTATTGATGTGATCAATTCTTAGCCCTTTTATTTTTGCCAAATCACTTTTAGCTTGTTCTAGTATAATGCTTTTTTGCCATGAAGAAGGAATGGGATGAATATCATTCAAGAGTAAGACAGTTAGTAGACAGGGGGGGTCTATATTTGAAGATGGTTTTCATTTCCTTTAGTAGACATGAGAAGCCTTAATATTATTAAGCAGCAGTTAAGTCCTTATTATGACATTACTTAATATGGCTCATTATGGTTTTCATTTCAGTTATTTTCAGTGTTTTGATTATATAAAGGTTCCATTCATTATGTGCCTCCATCATGTTTCTTTTATGTCACAGGCTTATCTTCTTAGTAATCATTTTTTTTCAAAGTAAGGTTGAAGGTATACCAGCAGGCCAGCTGGCATGCACAGACTCCCTCCCTTTTATAAAACAAACTTTATTGCACCATCACAGCAGTCATAGCAAAACACTGCATCAAATGTTTACCCAGTGTAAGGCCCATTTTAAAATTTGATCCTAAAACAACACAGTAAGTCTTACATACTTAAGTTCCAAATTAGCAAACTTCAGTCGCAATATTAAAAAATAACAGTATTAATGTCAGAAGATGGAAAGATGTAAAATATTTGATAGAACTTATTCTTGAGACAGTTCCTAGTTTAGATCAGATAACAATGCCATAACACATAGAACGCTGATTCCTGCGAGTATGTGTTGACCCTTTTCTGGAGTACATAAATAATTACCTGTAGGCAAAGAAATGTTCAACTGTGAGTGAGGAAGGAAAGATGACATATCCACCAATGGATTACAGGAAGAGGGGAAAATATAAACCTTCATTTTAAACCAACAATAATGTATCCTTCTACTCGAGGATGATAGCTTTCTACTAGATGTGCATGCAGTCATGGTTTGGAAAAAGTGTGATAAAAAAATCAGTTTTAAAATTCTAAGAAATTGCTTTACTTAAAATACTCCTGGTACCGCAGCACTGTTTTCCCTAAAAAACTTGATTTTAGATCTATATGAAAATGTTAAGATCACTGAGCTTCTCTCTGTTATGCTGCCGTGTCCATTCATAAATTCAGAGAAGCTGTTCATAAGTGAGGGTAGAGAAGATTGGAATCCTGACCAGTGGGTGGATACAGCACCATCAGAAATGGACTGTGGTGGTGTAGCCAGGGCTGACTTATATGATGAATATCTCAGTTTATATCCCTATCCTACCATACCCTAATGTCATGTGATTTGAGTAGTGCTCAAATAGATGAGATAGCTGATATGGCCAGTTGAAATGCTACCCCTTCATATGGGTACTCAGTCTCAGTAAAGATTGTGAGTTTTTTTCAGGTTAGGAAATCAGAAAATAAATGTTATACTCCTGCACACTAAGAGGAATCAGTAGAGGTAGTCTGAACATGTTGTGCTGCAGATCATACTTACATCCCAGAAGGTGCTGAGCACAACCCAAGGAAGATACACCAGGCAAGGCTTTATGTCAGAAGGTCCTGAGTACATCCAGCAGAAGGTGGACCAACCAAGGATCTATGCCATAAGGTCCTGTGGCAGAATCAGAATATCTTAAAGAGATTATATCTTAAAATGCCTGGAAATTTCTGGAAATGGCTGTTGATGCTGTTGGATAAGGAGGGAAATGACTTGATATCACAACAGATCTCACCAGGACAGGATATAAAGCAAAAGGTGAAATGAATGGAAGGCTTGATAGATTGTACAATTGATATATGCATGCGTAGTTTGGTCCCGATCTGTAATTTCATAAGGTGTGAACTGCACAATGAGAGTGGCATAATTCAAGAAGGGATGGTCCGTAGATAAAGTACTGGGAATCTGGGCTTAAACTGTTCATAGGTTCATAGGTTCATAGGTTCATACTAGGCTATCTGCCCTAGGGCATTTATAAGCCTAGCCAGAGTATGTTTGGCTTTCGCCACCCATTTTAAATTAATTTTGCTATGCCCTTTTTCGAGGTTAGTATACTGTGCCTCTGTCTAACAGTGACACAGAAGTGATACCCGGGGTAAACCTACAATCTCCCATCCACTCATCAAGATTCCTCTTGAAGAGAGTCAATGAGGGCCTCTGCCTAACCTGGACTGGGATTTTATTCCAGAGTGAAGGGAGCCTCTGGGTTATGAATCTGTCCCTCCAGCATGTCCTATTTATTTCAGTGTTGAGGTTCAAGCTCTCAAGCACGTAGCTCGATGGGATTTGGATTTTTTGAGGTGCAGCATGTCCCTTAATTCCAGGTTGGACAGGGCTTTATACGTCAGGCACAGGTCGCCTCTGAGCAGGCGGTATGCCACTGAGTAGAGCTGGAGTTTCTTTAACCAGGCAGCATATGGCATCTGTTTGAGCCCTTTGATCCTCTTGGTGAGGTACTTTTGGGGTCTTTCCAGTTGCTGCAGGTGTTTGGTAAGGTACATCCCAAAAGGGGCATTGTACTCGATTATGGGCCTGATGTGGGAAGAGTAAAGAGGCACGATGACCTCCCCTAATCTAGATGTGAATCCCTTCATGATTAGGTGGGCTATATAAAATGTTTTTCTAACCACTTTGGCCACATGGTTGTCAAATGAGAGATTGCTTTCAGCTTGGATCCCCAGATCCCTAATTACTTCTTCTGTACTTAATGGATTACCACCTATGTGGTAATTTGTGGGCACTTTGTTTTTGCCAAAGGGGATGACTATACACTTTTTGGCATTTAGCTTGAGGCCATGGCTCTGGCACCAGTTGTCTGTTTCTATGAGGCCCTTTCGGAGGATGCTTGTGTCACCTGGAGAGTCGATTATGACACCCAGTTTGCAGTCATCTGCGAACTTGGTCAGCCACAGTCCTTCTGTGTTGGCCTGAACCTCCAAGAAATATATACCGAACAAAAGAGGTCCCAGGACTGAGCCTTGTGGGATGCCACTTACAACTGGTTTGGAGACTGACATGGCTCCAGCAATTCTAACCATGTGGGTTCTGTCCTTGAGCCAGTTTGCAAGCCATCTAGTGACATAGGGGTTTATATTTAAGTTGGTGAGCTTATCTATAATGCCCGAGTGGGGTATTGTATCGAAGGCTTTTGCGAGATCCAGGTAGGCTGTGTGGACCACCTTCCCTTCGTCAATGGTCTTGGTGACTGTTTCAAAGAAGTTGACCAGGTTTAAGAGGCAGGATCTGCCCTTAACAAAGCCGAACTGGGTAGGATCCAGTGTCTGTAGGTCCCCAATATCTTTATTTATGAGGTCCATGATGATCCTTTCCATAGCTTTGCAGACCAAGCTAGTCAGGCTTATGGGGCAATAGTTTCCAGGGTCCATTGAGGCACCACCTTTGTGGAGAGGGACCACTGTTGCTGTACGCCACTCTTTGGTTACATATCCTGTAGTAAGGCTGAGATTGAACAGTAGTTTTATGTTTGGGTTTAGCTCTTCTAGGAGATCATGTAGGATGCAGCCCGGGACACAGTCTGGTCCCATTGACGCTGTGTTTTTTGCTTTGGAGATTGTGGTTCTTATCTGAGCATCAGAGATGTCAGGGGGGCAGCACTCTGCTGGGATATTTGCCCTTTTGGTGGGGAGGGGGGGAGAAGTTTGTGCTGAACCTGTCAGCAAGGATGTTGGCAATGTCTGTGGGTTTGGTGTATTTTTTGTCATTTTGGACTAATTCTGAGCATATCTGGGAGTTCCCACCCAGGTTCCTAACATAACTAAAGAAAGCCTTGTGATTATCCTTAGTGTCATGTGCAATTTTTCTCTTGAAGCTGGCCTTAGATGATTTTATGAGTGCCCTTAGCTTTTTGCTAATACTGATCAGAGATGCCTTCCCTTTTTGGGATTTTGCTCTATCATGTAGTAGCTTCCTCCTCCTATTGCATAGTTTGTTTATGGCTGGGGTCTACCACACAGGATGTCTGCCTTTGGAGGATTGGGTCTTGGTTTTATTTGGGATTGCATGATCCATGCATTCCTGAAGGTGTTCATAGAATGCATTTATAAAGGATTCTGCGGTCTGGGCCGAATTTTCCACAGGCCTGGGGGCTTTGAAGGATTACACCTCGGTTTTGAGGAGTGTGAAATTTGCTTTAGAGAAGTTTGTCACTGTGGTTTTCTGGGCAGGGGGTGGGGTCGGGATGTGAATATCCAGTGAGATCAGTTTATGGTCTGATCTTACCAGTGAGGGATACACTTCTGGTCTGGAGCATAGAGTCCCCATGTTGGTGATGATCAGGTCCAGTATGTTTTCCCCTCTTGTGGGAGTGGTAACATGTTGTTCCATAGCATTTGAGTTTATGAATTCTAGGAACCTTTGGGCTAGGGTGTTGGAGCTAGAGTAATGCTCCCAGTCTATGTTTGGGTAGTTGAAGTTGCCCAATATAATGGTGTTTGGAGAGACCTTCATATTTTCCAGTGTTCTCAGGAAGGCCGGGTGGGGTTCCTGGGTTTGGGAGGATGGTCTGTAGCAGGCTATAAACTGGAAAGCAGTTTTACCCACTGTTAGTTGCACATGGATAGTCTCTGATGCTCCGTGCTTTGCCACCAACCTGGAGGTGTGGATATCTTTGATGAATATGGATACTCCCCCTCCTTTTGTGGTTCGGTCCAAGTTTTGGGGCCAAAAAGCATGGTATGAGGTATAACCTGGTAGTGCTGGGGTGCTCTCGGGAGCCCTGAACCAGGTTTCTGTGACTGCACAGATATCGATGTTCTCCATGCTAAGGAGAGTTTCAAGTGCATGCATCTTGAGGTTTAGACTTCCGGCGTTGAGTAGCATTACTTTTAGTTTCTTATCCCTTGCGATATCTAGGGAGGTGGGTTTGTCTTTTGAGCCTTGCCTAAAAAAGGCACTATGGGGGTAGCAAGACCCTTTGCCAGTATCTGAAAGCGCAGGGTTGACAGGTGCAAGCCGTCCCTAGCGAAGCATCGTGGCTTGTCGAGCATATCATCCCAGGCAGACAGGCATTGGATCCCCTTTGAATGACACTAGTACTTGAGCCAATTGTTGAAATTGATCATCTTGTCTTCATATTGTGGTATCATTCTTGGCGAGGGTAAGATGCTACTCAAGGTCAGGGTCATACCGGCCTGGGCTACATGCTCAGAGAGCTCCTCTATGTCTCTTTTCATGTAGTTCAGGGAGGTATGTCTCAGGTCATTCACACCAGCATGGACAATGACTGAGTCATATTTGTACTTGCCTTGGAGTGACCTGAGTGCTTGTGTTATGTGACGGATCTTAGCACCCGACAGGCTGCTCACCATGACCTTCTCCTTGTTCAGCCTGGTGAGCGGGACGTCAGTGAGCCTGACGATAGAGTCACCTATTACAAGTGTATCAGGTGTGTTGTTTAGCCTTAAGGGTTGTGACTGTTTGGCACACTGGCTTTGTGAGATATGTGTTGCACGTGTTTTGTTTTGGGGTAGCGGTTGCTTGGGTGTCTGCTTTGGAGGTCTCTGCTGCTTAGGCAGATCTTTATTTAGAGCCTCCGAGTATGTTTTTGTGTGATTATGTGTTTGGTTGCTGTCGTGGTAGGTCTGTGTGAGACTGGAATTGTAGTGAGTCTGGTTTTCTTCTCCTCCTGACTGGTTATGCCAGTACTGAGTTGAGAGAGCTTAGCCTCCAGTTTGGCTATATGGTTGCATCTCTCACATGTTTTGGAATTTGTTGCGAGGAGGAGAGGGTTGTCTGTGTACATGAGGCAGTTGTAACATTGCCTCAAGATTCCCAGGTTCACCAGCTGGACCAGAGAAGAGATTGACAACTGACCTTTGGACATGCTAGAATAATATTGGGAATTCCTTTATAATTGAAAAACAAGGGCCAATGGGGAGTGAGGGTGTAGTGCTTTTAATTTTTAGTGCTGACTTATATAATTGCTTTAGTGAGCAAGCACCAGGTAACTTAATTGCAATGTGTTACAGGTAACTTAAATGCAAAAATGACAAACAGTAACTTTCTTTCAAGTGAAACAAGGAAATAAGTACAGTAAGCAATGCAGATATCACTAGGGATCCACAGAAGTGCTGAGAAGCCGCGTTTTAGGTGGAATTAGCGTTCCAGGGAAATAACAAGCAAACAAACAACAAGCATACAAACAAAGCTAGATTCAGCCGGCCTGGATCTAGTCTATGCTACAGCAAACAAGGAGCACCAATTTCAGTAAGAAACAGTTCAGATATGCAGGCACTATAAACCTTTAACCAGAAATTCCCAGCTCAGAAGGGCAGAGTCCAGCCTCTTCTCCCACATGAGTGCAGACCATGAACCTTCTTAATGTAAAATAACTGGTCTGAAGCCCAAGTGCATAAACCAGAACTAGTACACTTTAGGAATAACAGACACTGAGCTCTCAATCAGCAGTTCCCAACTTAGAAGGATGAAAGCTTCCTGTCCTGCCACCACAGTGCATGCCACAAACCTTCCTAATGTAAAACAACTGGTCTGAAGCCCAAGTGCTTAATCCAAAAGACTTAGAATGATAGCTACACTTTAATGAAGTTACTACCAAGCAGTAATAAATACAATTGAATACTTTAAAGAATGCCTGGATTAGTGCTCAAGTTATACAAACAAAGCTAGATTCAGCAGGCCTGGATCTAGTCTATGCTACAGCAAACAAGGTGTACCAATTTCAGTAAGAAGCAGTTCAGATATGCATGCACTATAAGCCTTCAACCAGAAAGTCCCAGCTCAGAAGGGCAGAGTCCAGCCTCTCCTCCCACAAGAGTGCAGACCACGAACCCTCTTAATGTAAAATAACTGGCCTGAAAGCCCAAGTGCTTAAACCAGAATTAATACACTTTTAGAATAACAGACACTGAGCCCTCAATCAGCAGTTCCCAACTTAGAAGGATGTAAGCTACCTGTTCTGCCACTACAGTGCAGACCACAAACCCTCTCAATGTAAAACAACTGGTCTAAAGCCCAAGTGTTGAAACTAAAAGGCTTAAAATGAGTTACACCAAGCAGTAATAAATACAATTGAGTACTTTTAAGATGATGCAAAAGCAAAATAAAGTAGGAAGAAACACAAGTACAGTAAAATAAATGTACAGTAAAAGAAAAATTAAGAAATGTTTTATGCTATAACTTTGTTAAACATTTCCTTGCAATGATATTATTATGAGCAAATCAAAATTACAACGTACTATTCACAAGATCCATGTCACAAATTAATACCAACTGTTGTATAATTCTGTCTCAAAAGGTGGTTTACTCTTTAAATATTTGCAGCTGCTCCATAATATATATACCTTTGCCATGGTACTATATGGTAATAGTGCCATAATATTTCAAATAATGACCTAAGATGATGCCCAGACATTGAAAAAATATTTATTGCTGACAAAGTTATGAAATTATGCTCATTTACACAAATATACATTTATAGCTTTTGAGTATATCTTGATATAAAACTCAAAGAATATAAATTTCTGTTGACAGTTTATTAAATACAACATTCAAATTTGAAA
This sequence comes from Protopterus annectens, assembly GCF_019279795.1. Classification (NCBI taxonomy): domain Eukaryota; kingdom Metazoa; phylum Chordata; order Ceratodontiformes; family Protopteridae; genus Protopterus; species Protopterus annectens. Next base: position 1,957,452,184 of record NC_056733.1, read on the forward strand.
TCTAGGGAAAATTTTGATTTGCTACTTAAAAGTTTGACCCTTTGGTACTCTAACAAACTTTAAGCCATTGCAGTATAAAACATTAAATTTAATAGTCTAAATAAGTAATAAAGTTTAATGTGCACAAAATCTAGAAGACCGTATATAAGCCCAGTAAGGCACTACAGGATCTATAATGTGACGATATTACTAAAGCCTGTGTATCCTTATAAACTGATTAACCTTCATATGTTACCCTCAGTACACTTTTGAGGCTAAGACATTTTTCTGTGTCATGCATGTCCTGCCATAACTTGTCACCTCCATATCAGAGGTTTTTCCTTTTTTTTTTTTTAGTTAAATTAATATTACCAATTTGTTAACCAAGTAGGCCCATTTTTAGGTGTGACCCAGAAGCAATGTCTGGTAAAGTGACTTGTCCTTTGTCCCACAATTAGCAAATGAGAGCTGATGGAATCAAACCCAGTACAGTAGAAACTACACCTCACAGTCTTAATCTTATGTGCCAACTGCCAGGCAAATTTTCACATATAAAACTCCTCTGCCTGTATTTCTCTCAAATCTCAGTGTGATGTACCAAACCAAGGCTTGAACACAAAATGTGTAGATTATAATCCAGTATCTTGACTACTTTACTACAGAATCTGTAGTAAATGATATTCCAACCTTTGCTTTAGTTTGGATACAGGTATAAATCTAATGTTTCTTTTCATTACATTCTAATTTTTTAGCTGCATAAAGCAGTTTAACCAGCATTAACTAGCTAAATATTCTTTCAACTGATAAAACGGTTCATTCACTATATTGAGATGTATCCAAATGAAAAAACTGGATGCTGCATTTGTGTCTAAAATTCCAAACTGTTATACAATTAATAATCACAACTCTGCTGTGCTCAATGCTGTAGTTTTCTTCAGCTTATTGTATCTTTCTCATTAGAGTAAAAGCAGACTATGCAAATTCTGTTTGCTCATTTCAGTCCATTTCTAGCCATATGAGCAATGATTATTGTTAGTTGCAAAGAGATGCAAAAAATGACTGCGGAGTTTGTGAGAGAACTAAGGCATACCTACAATATGTTCAGCATCTCCAAATAAAGAACACTTCGCAGGTTAAAGAAAACAAAAGCCAAAAGAAGAAACACATACATATTTTGTGATTTGTACAATGTAAAATAATATGGAATAGGTCATGTCCTGAAGTAGCTGGAATAACAAATACATTTATTATTTATTAGTTTGTCTCTATGTTTGCCATTCCATTGGCCTAACAGTAAAACTAAAAAAAAAAAAAAATTGCTATATAATTTAGGGCATCTCCTTCCTACTTAGAAGCAGAATGCATTTCCCTGACATTGATGAACCTTGGTTTCAAGTAAAAAGCCTTAGCTTTCCATTTGCATTGCATAAATATTAATGTATTGGTTACAATTTATAAACAGAGAACAGCATGCCCTAAATTTCAATTTAAAACTAAAAAGGTTAGCATGTAGCAATTAATTTGTATGACAACATATAATCAAACAAGAGGGCCTTTTATTGTTCTTTACCAGTGATGATAGGTACGGTGAGCAGTCTGGAGCCTTAAGGAGAAAAGGCAATTACCGCTGCTTCCATCCAAAATATTCTTTAAGAAATGTCAATCACTGTATGCAAACCACTTTATCTTTCTAGCTTTCATGCATATTCAGCGCATGTGGCATTTCCATTAATTGCAGTTGATGAAAAAAATCTGTTTTGTTTTGCTGTAGCTACCTAAATGGACCAAGATGAATAAAACATTGTCATCACTCTGACTTTTAGCACCTGCTCCTGTTTGTCAAGGCTGTCCTGATATTGGCATTTAGCAGCATTCCTCTTCCCACCTTTTCTCTTCTAGCATCACTTGTTGCTTACTTCTTTAAGGCTGATGTGTTTTCAAATAATGCTGGTATTTCAGCTACTCATGAGACTTAATTAATTCTTTGGCTAAGGTTCACATGTCTGTGTTTGCACACAACCTTGTTTTTTTTCCATGTTAGCCATTATTTTTAATCTAACATCTGCTGACAGATCTACATGTAAAAGCACATGCATATGTTCTGGGATTTAGACTTCAACCTGCTGATATGAAACTTTAGTCTCAAGTCCATGTCATGGTCTTTTCTGAGACTTCTGCTTGTTGCAAAATGAGTGGAATACTCAGAAAAAGAACTTTATAAAGAAAACATGCCTGTGTACTTTTCAAAACAGATTTATGGTGGGTATTGGGTTTATTCACTCTCTTTACTAGGTCTCAAATAATACAGAGGCAGATCAAAGAAACTCAGGTTGTAAGTTGCTTAGAATCAAGGAAATAGTTTTGGTTGCAACTAGCTACACTGTAAAGAGGTTACACTAAAAGTATTGTAACTGACAAACTGCTTTTCAATGACTATGTTATCTAACTACTGCTACTTGGTATCAAGGATGCCAGGTGGCATATTCTTTGTACACATTTCAGTACAGTTTATCTGGAGTGTGGTGGGTGGGGTGGATCTAGCAGGCACTAGGACCCAGGAGAAGAAAACGGAAATGTAAGAAATTAAATAAATTAAAATAGTCAGTGGTGGCTCGTGGTATCGGATTGCTAGACTGCAGCCCCCCCCAACCTTCTCCAAAAAAGAAAAAAGTTTAATTATTAAACTTTACACATTGGCAAACTGCATGTTAGTGTGTGCAATTCCAGGCGGAACTTGGAGCAGCTCGCATGTGTGCTCGAGTTCCGTTTAAAAAAAAAAAGAAAAGAAAGAAAAAAATATATATCTTTTTTGTCTCTGGACTGTTTTAGAAACAGTCTGGACTGGGAAGAAAGCAGGTATCAAAGAAGATGCCCAGAACTCATTGCGGATTTAACCACAAGAAATAGGAAGCTGACTGACAGGACTGTGAAGTCAGCAATCTGTCATTTACTTAATATGGCTGCTGATAAGTCCTGTTACTCGCGTTCTCTTCCCTTGCTTTTGTTGAGAGGGAGAGAGGGAGAGGGTGAGAGAGTGAGAGAGTAGTGAGACAGTGATTGGGTTAGTGTGTAAGGTAAGTTCTCATTTGTTTTCCTGGTAGGGCTAACCAGATACTTTCTGTATGTTTTTTTCCTGGAAGCGTTAGCCAGATAACAGTGGTCTGTGTTTTAGTGTTGTTGATGACTTTTTTTTTTTTAATATATTATATCCTGGTAGGGTTAACTAGACCCTACGGAAGCAATGTGTTTTGGGGACTGTTGATGTTTTTTTTTTTTTTTAAGATTATACACTGGCAGGGTCAACCAGATTCTAGTGGACTGTGTGTTTTGGGGATTGTTAAAGACGTTCTTTTTTAATTTAGTATCCTGGCAGGGTTAACTAGATATAAGGAGGCAATGTGTTTTGGGGACGGTTGACAATTTTCTTTTTTAACATCATACACTGGCAGGGTCAACCAGATGCTAGTGGTCTGTGTGTTTTGGGGGCTGTTGATGACTTTCTTTTCTTTCTTTCTTTCTTTCTTTCTTTCTGTTTTTTAAATATAGTATCCTAGCAGGTGTCAAAGAGATACTAGGCATGTAGTGTGTTCTGGGGGGCCATTTGTGGGTGACATTTTTTTTTCTTAACCTAATAACGTTTTACAGCATTAGTCAAGATGCATTAGGATGGTTTGTCAATGTTTTGTTGAAACAAATTCTACTCTTGCATGAGTAAAGTATGTATAGGTGAACTGAAATATGATCTTGTGCAAGTTCCTGGCTATGTAATGTGAAAAAATACAGTAATGCAATCATGGTCTTTTATTTTCATTATTTTAAACCTTGTAGGCTCAAAGCAGATTCCCTGGGTAGGCATTTGAGATGGGGCGATGCCTATGTGTGAATGGAATGACTGCAGTTCTGGCTTGCTATGCAAGAGTAATGTGCATCTGAGTGAAGTAAGATCGACCACAAGCTCTGAGTTCTGAGTATTGTTTATGTAAAAAAAAAATAATACTTATCTCAATGACAGTGTTTTCATTTTTTGTTGTTGTTTTTGTTTTTGCTTTTAAACTTGCAAGATCAAATCAGTTCTGTTGGTGGGGTAGGCCGTGAAGAATGGGGCTATGTGTAAAAGAAACATCTGGTCCTAATGTTTACTGTTGTTGTAATTCCAGCTTTGCAAAACTGTAATACTTTTCTGTTTGTACTTTTAAGATTAATGTAAAATAATTAGCAGGTTTATGAGTAATTCTTAATGTATGTTATTTCATATCTATTCATGTATATAGTGAATGTTTAAAAATGTTTCTTTATGTGAGAGCCTTTCTTCCTGGACATACGCTAAAAAGTTATTTTTTGTTTATTTTTTTTTACTTAAGCCAGTTTCAGAAACCTGAGTAAACAAAAATAAAATAAATAAAATGAAATGTGTATTTGTCTGGCAAACACAACCTGCAACTAATGTTTCTGTCAACAAAATAAAAATAATGCAAGTATGCAACCCAGCTGTTACTATTATTTCTACTTTAATCTTGACAGGGTAAACAGCAGCTACTTTAGTTAGGTAATGAGGGTGTTTGTGAATGAAATGAGTTGACTAGCTTTGCTGTTTACTGTTGTAATTGTGGCTTTGCAAGATAAATGTGTATTTGGGTAAAGTTAGCTGTTATACAAGCCTGTAACTACTGTTTCTGGGCAACAGAGTAAATTAATGCAGTCATTGCTGTTTTTGTTTTAATCCTGACAAGGTTGAAGCAGATACTTTAGGTTGGCAATTGATATGATGGCTGTTTGTGGATGAAATGTTTGGCACGTAGCTTTGGTGTAATAATTCTGGCTTTACAGGACTTATGTGCATTTGGCTGAAACAAGATAGAATGCAAACTCTATGTGCATGTTTGAATTCAATACTATAATGAAAACATTATTACTGATGCTAGCAAGGCCAATCCATCTAATTTAAGTATGGGGGGATTGTTTGTAAGATAAATGATTGGTTCTTGTATTTAGTGTTATAATTCTGCCTTTGCAAGACTGCTGTATACTATTTGATAAAGTCTTGGTATTTCTATTTAACTGGTATGCATGTGAGGTGTGTCTGTGTGTGTGTGTGTGTGTGTGTGTGTGTGTGTGTGTGTGTGTGTGTGTGTGTGTGTGTGTGTGTGGTGTATATGTGCGTGTGTGTGATTAGGGTAAATGGGAAGGTATTTTGTTTTTTGACCCATGAAGATGTACTTTTGGAATGAAATGCTCACACTGCTTCATCATGCAAGTAATTACCATCCTGGATAGGGTTGCCACCTTTCGTCGTGGCTAGAACCGGAGTAAAGCCACAACCCTCACGTCACCAGTAACCCCGCCCATACTACCCCTCTCCCGCTCACATAATGCCTATTTTGTGACATCATGATGAAATCACCTGGCGGGAAACGCAATCTTTTTCCATTCCTGCTGCCTGCTTTCAGCTGATTTACTATGTTATTCCGTAAGAAAGCATAGTAAATCAGCTGATTTACAAATTTCGATAGTCTGTCTCCTTTTTGAAACAGAATACCAGAGTTTGTACAGTGTTTTATGGACTGCCGTAGAATCAGTTTGCTTTCCGGATAGTCCGGAAAAAAATGGAGGGGTGGAAACCCTAATCCTGGAATATGGTTGTCAGTGATCCATTCAGAGAGCAGCATTGTGAAACGGGTGTGGCTTGGTCAGCAGTTTAAAGAAGTGTGTTGATATGGGTGTGGCTTGTTGGGGTAGCAGTCTGGGAGCTGAGTACACATCTGAAAATCCTGCCTGCACCCCTGCTTATGTAATGCATTTCTCTTATTTTTACACTTCTTTATGATGTGTTTGTTCCCTGCACTACCAGAAATTACAATTTTTCTATGTATTTGCAACTATCCTGTTCTGTTTGTTTACTTGTAACCATCTTGTTCTACCTAATACACTTGTTTCTGCTACAGTTATCTCACGTTTTGCTGAAATTACCAGATTGTGCCTGGAATGGGTTCTTTGTTGATCATCACACATCCTGATGGATAAATATAATACATAAATTTCCATTCTTCCATACATACATAAATAAACAAACAAATAAATAAATCACATAGCTGTTACTCATGATGAAGTTATAATATTATAGTATGATCACATAGAAAATTGTGCTCAGATTTGAGATAAAAATTAATCCAAAGAGCGATGTGTGCCGGCAGAAAGATGCAAAGTGATGTCTCCAAAGAAGATTGCTGGTGTGTACAAACAGACTGAGCACTGTAATGCAAAATAAGGTTATACTTTATCTACATTTCGAACAATCATGAGAAAAAATAAAGCAAGAGATATTCTAAAATCATAGGATTATATTACAATGTGGTTAGATATGACTAGATTTCATCAGAGTGTATACAAGGAGGTAGATAAACTGAATAATGCAACAAGTAAACAATGAAAGTTTAAAGTAGCTCAGCTGTGGATTCGGTAGAGGAAAGTGGCAACTCTCCTTGTTAATAAGGAGAAATTAATCATAGGCACTAAACAGCCTATAATTGCAAAGTACCTTGCTAAGGTAAGGAAAAACAGCTCTTGTACTTTACAAAAAAAAAGCACCAAACCAGGCATGTCCAAGGGTCAACTTCCGGTGATTTCCCCTGTCCACCTGGTGAATCTGGGAATACTGGGGCAATGCAGCAATTGCCTCATGTATACAGGCAACCCTCTTCTCCTACCATCCAACACCACAACCTGTGAGAGATGCACTTACATAGTCAAACTGGAAGCAAAGCTCTCTCCACCCAAGCTAGACAGTCAAGAGGAGAAGGTTAACACCTGCATTACACCTCAAGCAACATATAGCCTTACTAAACCCACATCACCAACACCCACACATAGCAATACTAAACCCACATATGTGGAGGCCCTTAACAGTAATCTGCCCAAGCAAAATGGACCTTCAAAGCTAAAATGCAAACAAACACCAATCACAACCAAATTGTCACATAGCTCACAACACCAGTGTGCCACGCAACAACACCTAAGGCAAGATAATGTACCCAACACTTTAGTCATAGGCGACTCTATAGTCAGGCACACTGATGTCCCACTCACCAGGCAGAGCAAGGAGAAAATTACAGTCAGCTGCCTGTTGGGTGCCAGGATCGCCAGATAACGCATGCACTCAAGTCACTCCACAACAACTACAAATATGACTCTGTCATTGTCCATGTTGGAGTGAATGACTTGAGATGTACCTCCCTGGACTACATGAAAAGAGACACGGAAGAGCTCTCAGATCATGTGGCCCAGGCAGGTATGACCCTAGTCCTGATTAGTATCCTGCCTTCACCCAGAATGATACCACAGTATAAGGACAAAATGATTGACTTCAACAATTGGCTACGCTTCTGGTGTCATTCAAAGGGGATCAAGTATCTGTCTGCCTGGGCAACATGATCGACAGACTACGATGTTTTGCCAGAGATGGTCTGCACCTGTTGCCCCTAGCATTCAGGTTACTGGTTAAGGCTCTTGCCAACCCTATAGTGTCTTTTTTAGGCAAAGTTCAAAGGACAAAACCACCACCTTAACAGGTGCAAGCATGCAAAATCTGAAGGTAATGCTACTCAATGCTAGAAGTCTAAACCTCAAAATTCACTCTTTTGAGGCACTCCAAAAAATGGAGAACATCAATATCTGTGCAGTAACTGAGACCTGGTTCAAGGCTCCAGACAGCACCCCTGCAATCTCAGGCTACAACTCTTACCACACTTTTCAGCCACCAAACCAAGACCGAAACACTAAAGGTGTAGGAGTGTCCATATTCACCAAGGATATTCACAACACCAGGCTAGTTGCCCAACACAATGCGTCTGAAATTCTCCAGGTGCAACTAACACTAGGTAAGACTGCAATCCACATTGAAGCTTGCTACAGATCCCCCACCATGCCCCAAGATTCTCATTACACCTTTCTAAGCATACTGGAAAATATTAAAATACAACCAAACATCCTAATACTGGGTGATTTCAACTACCCTGCCATTAACTGGGAAAACTACTCATGTACCAACACCTTTGCCCAACAGTTCTTGGAATTCATAAATTTCAACACCCTGGATCAACTAATCCTTAGTCTCACCAGGTGCTCCAATATCCTACACCAGGTCATTACCAACATGGGAAACCGATGCTCCACACCTATGGTTACCCCCTCGCTGGTCAGGTCTGACCATAAGCTAATCACCCTTGATATCCACATCCCATCCCCAACCCCCAGTAAGGAAACCTCCGTAAAAAACTTCTCCAAAGCCATCTTCATGCTACTCAAGTCAGAAGTGAAAAACTTCATGACAGCCATGCAGATGGGAACTGAAAGTTCGACTGCTGAATCCTACCCTAAGGCACTGTATGAGCACATCCACTTGTGCATGAATCATGCCATTCAAACAGAACCAAGACGCTGTCCTCTAAAAAAAGGAAGCCAATCTGGTGGTCCCTTACCATAAACAAACTTTACAACAAAAGGAAGAAACTGTTGCAGAAAAGAGGAAAATCCCAGGATGCAAAAACTCCCTTACCAGCCTCGGTAAGAAGCTGTGATCCCTCATAAAATCCTCCAAAGCTAGTTATGAAAATAAAATTGCCAAAGATTCCAAGGACAGCCACAAGGCATTCTATAGCTATGTCAAGAATCTAAATGGCAATGCTCAGATCTGCTCTGAGCTACAACAGAATGGCATTAAATATACTGAACCCAAGGATATTGCCAATATCCTGGCAGATCGATTCAGTGCAAACTTCACCCCCCTCTCATCCCTAAAGGACCCATCGCAATACCGAAAGATTGCCAAATTCTGGTAATAATGGTCACACAGGTAAAAAATGCACTCTCCAAAGCTAAGAATACAGCATCCATGGGACCAGACAACATCCCAGGCTGTGTACTACATGAACTGCAAAATGAACTGGCACCTCACCTAGGTGTCATGTTTAATCATAGCCTCACCTCAAGCTTTGTGCCCACTGAATGGCGCACAGCTACAGTTATCTCACTCCACAAGGGGAGGATCCACCTTGGAAGCCAGGAACTACTGCCCCATCAGTCTGACAAGCCTGATCTGCAAGGCCATGGAACATACTATCATGGTACTTATAAACAAAGACATTAGCAACCTTCAAACACTGGACCCTATGCAGTTTGGGTTTGTGAAGGGCCGATCTTGTTTCCTAAGCCTGATTGACTTCTTTGATTCAGTCTGCAGAGCCGGGAACAAGGGTAAGGTGGTCCACACAGTCTATCTGGACCTCGCCAAGGCCTTTGACACCATCCCCCACTTTGGAATCATAGATAAATTTACTAAGCTGGGCATTAATCCCTACATCACTTGATGGGTTGCCAACTGACTTACTGACAGAACCCACACTGTAAAAGTAGCCGACTCCAAATCCATCTCCAGACAAGTGACAAGTGGAGTACCTCAGGGATCAGTCCTGGGACCGCTCTTGTTTGGCATCTACTTCTCTGAATTACAGGCCAACACTAAGGGATTCTGGCTAACAAAGTTCACAGATGACTGCAAACTGGGAGCCATTACTGAATCCCCAAATGTTGTGGATATTCTACAAAAGGGCCTTACAGAAACAGATGCTTGGTGCCAGAGCCATGGGCTTAAGCTTAATGCCAAGAAATGTATAGCTATCCCCTCTGGGGAAAAACATGTACTCATGAATTATCACACAGGTAGCAGTACACTAAACACTGAAAGTGTGATAAGAGATTTAGGGACACAGGTGGACAGTGGTCTCACCTTCGATAACCACTTTGCCACAACATTCAGGAAATAATTCTATGTGGCACACCTTATTACTAAGGGCTTTTCATCCAGAAAAAAGGAGGTCATTGTCCCACTGTACTCATCCCTCATTAGACCCATTATAGAATACAATGCCCCATTTGCTATGTACCTCTCAAGACATCTGCAACAACTGGAAAGGCCACAGAAATACCTCACTAAAAGAATCACAGGCCTAAAGCAGATGCCCTATGCTGACCATCTAAAAAAAAACTTCACCTATACTCTGTCGCATATCATCTATTCAAGAGGCGATCTCTGCTTACCATACAAGGCCATGTCAAACCCAGAGCTGTTGGTCATGCTACACTTAAAGAAATCCCAATCCCTCAGAGACACGCTCCAGGGATCTAAACCCTGTCATCACAATGAACAAAACATGCTCGAGGGATAGGCTCCTGACCCAGAGACTCCCCAGACTCTGGAATAGACTGCCCATACATGTCAAGCAGAGCACCTCTTTGGCCCTCTTCAAAGGAACCTTGATGATTGGATGGGAGATAGGAAATTCACCCCGGGGATCACGTCAGTCACCCTGCTAGACAGCGGTCCAGGGAAGTAAATAGTGTGGGAAGAAATAGCTAAGGAATTGTTATGGCTAGGCTTGTATAGGCCCTAGGGCTGATAGCCTAGTACCAACCTATGAACCTATGAACATGCATAGACTATGGCCCCGATTCCAAAAAATAGCCCTCAGTGTAACTGAGTCCCTGTAGTTTGTCTCTTTATAGATAGGTCTTACGTGCAAACTAAGTCACTTGCACTGAGAGTAGGTCTTTTGAAAAGTATCCATATGTATGTGTGCTCCTTTCTAATTTGCTGAACATAAATGTGGTTCTGGAAAATGAAAACAATCAGTTTATGCCCTTTGAAGTTCCTTTAATTAAGAAATGGGGAAAAGTAGAGTCATTTCTGCTAATACATATATGGATTCCAACATGTGCTGACAGAGGGTACATACAATTAAATTAGATAAGCAAAACTTCAATAGAAGGGAAATTTCCTTTTTATCATATAGTAAAGCCTATTTTAGTATTCAGAGAGAAGATGTACATCTTACAGATGTAAGATTTTTGCTAAAAGTCAAATGCTGCATGCTTCATTACTATATATAAAACATGCTTTTTGTAGTTTCCTGTGTGACAGTTTCTCTTTATACCTAACCATGTCACAAAAAGGCATTTACTCTATTATATCAGTTGTTCAAATCATTCTCAGCTGCTCTTTGTTTATAGCATTTTGTTAAACAAAGGCACCATAAAGAATATACAACTACTTTTCTTAGGAGTAAGACCAAGAAGCAGAGTTTAAATATAAGACAATTACTCTGATTAGCAATACACAGCATGATTTGGACGGTGCAGTGCTGCAGCGGTAGCATTGTCATCTCACAGCAAGAGGTTATCCAGTTTGATTCTTTGCTGGAGGGCCTTCTGTGTGCAGTCTGCATGTTCTCCCTGCATTTGTGTGGGTTTTCTCTGGGTACTCCGGTTTCCTCCCACTTTACAAAGACATGCATCTGGAGTATTTTTCCCGGGCCTCCACTGAAAATTGGCTTCTTTCCAAGTTGGACTTTCTCGGTAAACAAATGTTAAATAAATAAATAATTGTTAAAAAAATGCCAGGCCCAGGGTCCAGAGGGTTGCAGCCATGGTTGAAATCTTGGTGACATGATAGCATGCAGCAAGCACAGCTATCACATGAGTTTTCTATGGTATGGGAATGAGTAGCCAATTTCCAGCTCACGCATCACTGTAGAGAGTGGCTACATATCTGCTCACTACTGGGCTAGCACCTGGGTGGTGGTCAGGAAATGGATTATGATGGCACCAGCCCCTCAGAAATTAGACAGTGAGTACATTTATGGAGAAATGCAGCATGGCAGCATGTAAACATGCAGCTCTGATGTTAAAGGCATTCCTACTGACTTGAAACCTAGGGGTGTGGTTAGGTGACAATACAAAAAATCCAAACCAGTCGTAAATGACTGACTATTGACACCATGCATATCTGCAATGCCTACATATAAAGAACAAGTTAGCAAAGAGACCCTTCACTGATAAGGAGCTACCTTCCTTGCTCGGTGATGCGATCTAAAATTAGAAGGGCTAGAAGAGTAACTGGAAAAATATAGAGTCAGCAGAAGCTTGATATTCAGACTGCTAAGAATTACTTAACACACATCAAAAAGGCTGTCTTTTGAAATTACAGTACTGATTGGATAAAGGCCTGCTACAACAAACAAATAACAACACAAACAAATCAGTCAGAGAAGTTATACAAAATTAGACACGGATGTGTGCTATATATTCAAATTAAACAATATCTATATCTATTCTATATCAATTATATCTACTGAGATATATATATATATATATATATATGTGTGTGTGTGTGTGTGTTTGTGTATATCATTTATTATAAATCATCACTGCCAGCTGTGTTAATTACATCATCCAGAAGCTTGTGTTCATCCATAACTTTCAATGGGTGAGGTCACATTAGACTTAAATGCAGGGAACTTTAGCAATGATTGTGTGTGTGTGTGTGTGTGTGTGTGTGTGTGTGTGTGTGTGTGTGTGTGTGTGTGTGTGTGTGTGTGCGTGTGTGGTAGGGGTAGCTGCCATACCTATAATGCTTCAGATTTGGGAGGTATTTGCTGTTGTATCCAGTGCAGGTCATAAACCATATAGCTCAAGCTACTGCAGCAGTGATACAATTATGAACATCAACAGGTCTTGCAGAACACAATATAATAATATCCAAATCCACATGCAAAGTTAATACAACACAGACTTTGAAGTATGAAGCAACTAAGGATAACAAACAGATATAAAAGTATAATGTCTGCCATTACTGACTGATTGTAATGCCCCATGACTTATGAAGGCTCAAGGCTTCAGGACAAAGCTGGGAAGGGAATAGTAAGAGACACCAGAGAATCTTCCTAAATATTATTCTATTCCACTTAAATTCTTAAAAAAAGTAGCAGGCCTTTATTATGATGCATTTCAGAGCAATAAGAAAAATGAAACTCTAATGTATAACATTATTTGCTAACTGTAATCGCTTGCAATTTATGACGGACAGGAAAATATAAAAGACCCCAAAGTGTGGGTAAGCAAATGAAAGGATGTCTTTGTCAACATAATGCATGGCTGCCAGTGGTAACTACCAGACAAGCAGCAAGAAAGGGCTTGTTAGCACTTTCTTTAATAACTGAACGATTCACATACGTTTCCTCATAGCAGCCAATGTGTCTCAAAATCATTGATTTCCATGATCAGGCTAAAATACTTTTTTTTTCCTGAGACTTACCTCTCATGGCCAGACCTGATTCTGAGTCCTGGCCTAGGTGTGTAGACATTGGAGTATGTGATATTACAGAAGAATGGAACTCAGACAGCATGATGGTTACTTGATACTTTATTTGACTTGCCCATGAGGTAACACAAGGCAAAATGATTATGCTTTTTATTTTAAGAGGCGAAATGATTATTCTCCTTATTATAAGCAACTATAAAATAATAATATAAATAATAATTGTTTTTCTTTCAATTAAACCATGCAACTTCTTCTTCTTCTTCTTTCGGCTGCTGCTGTTAGGGGCCACCACAGCAGATCAACTGTTTCCATTTCCTCCTGTCCTCTGCATCTTGCTCTGTCACACCAACCACCTGCATGTCCTCTCTCACCACATCCATAAACCTTATCTTAGGCCTCCCTCTTTTCCTGTTACCTGGTAGCTTCATCCTTAGCATCTTTTTCCCAATATACTCTGCATCCCTCCTCAGCACATGTCCAAACCAACGTAATCTTGCCTCTCTGGCATTGTCTCCAAACCTTCCAACCTGGGATGACCCTCTAATATACTTATTCCTAATCCTGTCCATCCTCGTCACACCCAGTGCAAATCTTAACATCTTCAACTCTGCCACATCAAGCTCTGACTCCTGCCTTTTTGTCAATGCCACAGTCTCCAACCCGTATAACATAGCTGGTCTCACTACCCTCTTGTAGACTTTCCCTTTCACTCTTACTGGTACTCGTCTGTCACAAATTACTCCTGACACTCATCTCCACCCACTCCATCCTGCCTGTACTCTCTTCTACACCTCTCTTCCACACTCACCATTACTCTGAACTGTTGATCCCAAGTACTTAAACTCATTCACCTTCTCCACCTCTACTCCCTGCATCCTCACCATTCCTCTATCCTTCCTCTCATTCACACACATATATTCTGTCTTAGTTCTGCTGACCTTCATTCCTCTTCTCTCTAGAGCATATCTCCACCTCTCCAGGGTCTCCTCCACCTGTTCCCTACTCTCACTACAGATCACAATGTCATCTGCAAACATCATAGTCCACGGGGACTCCTGTCTGATCTCATCTGTCAACCTGTCCATCACCATTGCAAATAAGAAAGGGCACAGAGCTGATCCTTGATGTAATCCCACCTCCACCTTAAACGCATCCGTCACTCCCAATGCAGACCTCACCACTGTCACACTACCCTCATACATATCTTGTACCACTCTTACATACTTCTCTGACACTCCCGACTTCCTAATACAATACCACAACTCCTCTCTAGGCACCCTGTCATATGCTTTCTCTAAATCCACAAAGACACAATGCAACTCCTTCTGACCTTCTCTGTACTTCTCCATCAACACTCTCAGAGCAAACATCACATCTGTAGTGCTCTTTCCTGGCATGAAACCATACTGCTGATCACTAATCATCACCTCCCTTCTTAACCTAGCTTCCACTAGTCTTTCCCATAACTTCATGCTGTGACTGATCAGCTTAATCCCTCTGTAGTTACTACAGCTCTGCACATCACCTTTATTCATAAAAATAGGTACCAAAACACTTTTTCTCCATTCCTCAGGGATCCTCTCTCTTTCCAAGATTTCATTAAACAATCTAGTTAAAAACTCCACTGCCATTTCACCTAAACACCTCCATGCTTCCACAGATATGTCATCTGGACCAACAGCCTTTCCGTTCTTCATCCTCTTCATAGCTATCCTTACTTCCTCCTTGCTAATCCACTGCACTTCATGATTCACTATCCGCACATCATCCAACCTTCTCTCCCTCTCATTCTCTTCATTCATCAACCCCTCAAAGTACTCTTTCCATCTGCTCAACACACTCTCCTCGCTTGTGAGTATGTTTCCCTCATTATCCTTTATCACCCTTACCTGCTGCACATCTTTACTAGCTCGGTCCTTCTGTCTAGCCAATCGGTAATGGTCCTTTTCTCCCTCCTTAGTGTCCAACCTTTTATACAGCTCTTCATACGCCTTCTCCTTAGCCTTTGCCACCTCTCTCTTTGCCATGCACCTCATCTCCTTATACTCTTGTCTACTTTCTTCATCTCTTTGACAATCCCACTTCTTCTTCGTCAGCCTATTTCTCTGTATACTTTCCTGTACTTCTTCATTCCATCACCAGGTCTCCTTGTCCTCCTTCCTCTTTCCAGATGTCACACCAAGCACCCTTCTAGCCACCTCTCTTACTAGCTCTGCTGTCGTTACCCAGCTATTCGGTAACTCTTCACTGCCACCCAGTGCCTGTCTTAACTCTTCCCTGAACATCACCTCACAATTACCCTTTTTCAGTTTCCACCATTTGATCCATGCAACAATGAGTTTCATACCTTGGTATGTGTGCTAAAAAGATCACAGTTATTTCATCTTCTACGTGGCTAATTTATAAAATCCTATAACTGCAAAAGCAAACTAACAAAGCATCAAATCAGTGACTCTCAATGTTTCTGTTACTGGAAGTAAAAGCTGAGGTACCTCTTTCTCTGTACTTACTGCAGACAAAAATTAAGACTGCTGTTTGTGATCTCTTGCAATAATTCTGTGGCATATGCAGATGAATTATGTCATGGTCTCAGCATGCAGCAAAGAGTGCACTAGTTGGTATTCGATAAACAGCTCTGCATTTTGCTCATAGCTTCAAAACAAGGTTAAGCAGGCAGAACATCTGGTCAAAAAATAGAATCACACATAACACACATGATCAGAGATGGTTCGATGTTCTCTCTTGGGTCTCCCACAACATATCCTACGAAACTGTAATTCTTGGGGACGTTAACATAGACTGATCCAAACTAACAACTGACTACCCACTACTCAATATTAATTTACATGGATTCCACCAACTTGTCACATTCCCAACACACATACACAAAACTTCTGCCAATACAGTCCTTGACTGGATTCTTACAAACACCCCGAATCACAATGCCACTACCTGCCTGACACCTTAAGTGATCATCTTCCAACCCACATCCAAAGATACTCTCTCCAAGCACCTAAAATGTACTTATACAAAGACTAATTTAAATGCTGGCATATTTAACAACACATTATCTAACATTAACTGGCCTGTCCTTTGGCAACTCCCTCTCACTGAAGCCATCCTAAAATTTAATCAAATCTTCCTCAATATTCTTAACACCCATGCCCCGTCTAGGAGAATCCAAATTCAATCTAATTATGATCCCTGGCTCTCTAAAGAAACTCACTCCCTTATGCATAAAGGTGATAGTATATGGAAATCTTGGGTCAAAACTAGAACACCTTCTCTGCTCCAAAACTACAAAGAACTTAGGAACCATTAAAAAAAAACAATTAATAAAGATAAAAAAAAATCTTTTTCAACTCACCCCAGTTTGACAGAAAATCCAACCCACAAAACTTCTTATCTACCATAAATAAAATTCTTCACCCTGGCAACTCTTCCACTCCCAGCCCTTACCCAAATAATATCCCTCTAGAAACTGCCACCCTTCTCAACCACAACTTCATAGATACTATCCAAAAACTTACTCACATGAACCACAACCCAGACCCCCTTCCCACCTCTTCTAACCAATGCAACAAAAAACATTTTCCCTTAAACCAGTCCCCACTGCCTACTTCCAATCACTGCTGCTCAAAATGAAACCCTGTTCTCCTTCTGCAGATGACTTACTTCCCATGTTCCTCAAACTAGCTGCTGAATCCATAGCATAGCCTATATCAGTACTAACCAATAGATCTAGCCAAGAATCGACACTGCCAGACATCTGGAAATCTTACTACACTATCCCACTGCACAAAGGAAGAAATTCTACTGATCCATCTAACTATAGACCCATAGTCATTTTCTATCATCTCTCAAAAATTCTCCAAAAATGCATCCATACTCAGCTACTAAATGTTCTTATCCAGGAAAATCTTGTAACTCCCTTCCAGCACAGCTTCAGGCCACACTACAGTACTACTCTTTTACCCACACTGTGGCTGAGGCCAGAGACAACAACCAACTTGTATCCTGCCTTTTCCTGGACCTCTCCAAAACCTTTGATACTGTTTGACACTCCTTACTTCTATGTAAACTTTCCAATCTAAATCTTTCTGGGCCCTCACTTGCCTGTTTTGCAAGTTACCTCTCTAATAGCAACAATCAGTCAGGTGGCTCACTTCCTGCCCCCTTCCTATCCATTAAATCAGGAGTCTCCCAAGAATTCATTCCTGCCCCCTCTTCTTTTTAATATCTTCACTAATGACCTCCATACTGCTTGCAAACAGTCCTCCCTTATTCAATATGCTGATAATTCTACACTCATCTCCATCTCCAAAAATATTTCCCATCTCCACATTTATACCCAAAATTCATTTCTGTCCATTGACAATGGCTCTCTGACAATCAGCTAATTTTAAATAAATAAAAAAATAAATAAACTATTGCTATTCCTTCCTCGATCTCTATCTCGCCATAAATCAATCTTTCTCATCACATCCTCAGACAAGACCACCATTAAAGCAGAACCCAACACTACACTTTTAAGCACCATTATTGATGATGAACTAAAATTCAACCTGCACATCCAGCATACTATGCAAAACAAAAAAAAAACACCAAATCTAGGTCTACTCTACAGAAATAAGATATTTATTACCTCTAATGCTAAACCCTCACTAGCTCAAGCTCTCCTCTTTCCCTCCCTCCTATATGCAGCCCCAATCTTTACTAACATCCAATCAACACTTTTTATCAAAGTTAGAACAAACTTATCACAAAATAGCTAGATTTGCTACTAACTCACCACATAACTCTCACCACTGCCTTGCTCTCAACATACTTCAATGGCTAGAATTCCCCCAACAACTCCAACTGTCACAATTTCAAATCATACACTCATTTCTCTACAAACCTACATCCTGCCCCTCTCTCTCCTCCCTTGTATCCTACAACACTCCCATCAAAGGTCTCCGTACATCCAATCAACAACTTCTTGATACCCATAAGCCTAACAAAAACATTGAAAAACTACATTACAAATACACTGTAGCTCAAGCCTGGAATAAACTCCCTTCATCCATGAAAAACATCTCCTACCCCAAGCACTTCAAAAAAGAACTAAAACAATATCTACTTAACACAAGGACCTGCCCTTGTCATGACCCCACCTAATTCCTCTGCACCCCTCTATTACCTATGTATTGTACAGGAATACTATATTTTCCTACTCTCAATAACACCATTTTACTTTTTATAACTCCATGAGCTAGGCTATTATAATCAATGTAAATATGCATATAATTAGTTATACTTCAACTTTCCATGTCTTTTCTTATTTACATGCTCTACCTTAATATCTTCTCGTAATTATGTCTTATACTAACACTGCTCTCTATCTCTAACTTTCTTATACCACCCTTGTTATCTTATTAAAAAAAAAAAACAAATATCTCACAAATATTTTCAACTGTAATAACATTTTTCTTCCATCTTACTGCAACTTTAAATATTGTCAACTTTAGCAATCTTGACTTCTATTTTTCTGCAATTATATAAATATTTTTGTGTATATTCTACAATGATTTTTTTCTGTATAATCTGTGAAACTTTTCTCCTTGGGTCTCCACTGAAAATGGACTTCTGGACCAGTTGGACCAACCTAGTTAACAAATGTCAAATAAATAATAAATAAATAAAGCTTCAGTTTTGTTTCTTCACATTTGCACAATGCTTGGCATTACACACCAGTGGTAAAAGCCAATTAATGGTGTTTCATGTCCTATAGGAAAAACTGAAGATTTTAATTGCCAGAGCATTAGCATGGTTATCTGCATTCAGATGTGCTTATCACCACTGTGCTATAGAAATACAGACTGATAGAACTATTGTGAGACATTTTACATAATTGTTAGGCTTCTGGATGTAATGCACATCTTTCGGGATTCTACACTTGTCACTACTGTGCTGAAGACTGATGCCTACATTCTTGTTTCAATCTCTTGCCACTGTCCCTTCAAATGTGTGAGTTTAACTTTGTGAAGTATAACTTCTCATGTACTGTGTGCAAATAATGCTCAGGTCTGCCGAATGCTTTTTGCATTATGTTAAGGATTCAAATCCAGAAGTATAGCACACACTTAAGTGTTTCATATTAATATTAGGTGCTTTACTGATGGCAGCATATGTTATTACAATTCCAATTCCTTGCTTATATCTTAATCATGTTTCTGATTTCCTTCCCCTGTTTGCTCCACATTGGAAACGTAACTGTAAGAGAGCATGACAAAATAATCATGATTAAAAGAGTTACCCACTACAAAGGTAGCCAGAAATGGTCCATAAGTAAAACTATGTTTATGTCTCTGTCTCTACTCCCCCCCCCCATCTGCCTCATCATTCCTTTCCTCAGTGTTCATGATGCCTGGCATTGATAAGCAATTTTAACTTATGGCAAATGACAGCCAACGTCTTGTAGCAAAAACTGATGTGTTTCCCAGCAGATGCATTAGTCCGCTGACTCTTGCACTACTGTGTTTAGTCTTGTTGCAGTACATAAAGACAGAATAATAACACAGTGAGGAGACAGTTATTATCATATATTGAACAGGCTACAGAGTTGAATGTTCACCATATAGGGATGTCTCTATTGTTAACATTGCTGTGAAGTATGCTGTGCAAATCTTTCTTGCTTCATAGTGTTTCATAGTCTCTTTAAACGTCTGTGCTTTAGCACCTGGCATTTGACTTCCTTTGTGGACTGATCAACCATTAAACACATCTATAGATTGTCAATGCACATTTCCAGTGTCTAAATTCAGTAACAGATCTACAGATATTAAACATTATTATTTCCCATTAATTGTCAACCTATGGATTCATGCATACACACATGATTTCACTAGCATTGATATGCTCGGTCTCTTATGTGGTTCATAAATAGCTCCCAAATGCTCATACCTTCTCAGAAATAAAAGCAAGGTGTCTGTTACAACTAATGATTTGTGGGATACCAAGCATATTAAACTAGGCAGGTGCTAGGATGAATTTGTTTGCATTTCCCTGCATTTTTTGAAGTCTTTCATTTATGACATGTTATCATACAGTGACTATAGTACTTAGAGATGTCATACAAATGCACACAATTTCATAATGATCAGTACAACATGCTTCAAATGCATGGACAGTAACCAGATATGAGGACAGTCTAACTGTCCACCTGTATTATCCTTACAATGAGTACTAAACTGCAATTCCCATGAAAAATGTGTAAATCATGACACACAAAACATTAACGTAACATGCATCTGTTCTGAGCTGGTTCAGAATCAGAACTTATTTATGTCTGTACTTCTTATTTGCATGAAGGTTAGCATGGAATACCATAGATCACGGTTAATTCCCATTTTAAGTTGAAAACATCAAAATATAATTATGCATGACATCATTCATGCAATTGTGCTTCTCAATGGTGTACTTCTGGAGGTGATTTAGGAAACAATTAAGTAATCTCAGTGGCTTGCAGTACTTGCATATGCTGTAATAGACTGTTGTACTCAAGTATGATGAGTTAACTGTGATGCAGTATAAATTCATTATGTAAATATATATCTGTATTACAACAGATTACACACGTAAATAAAGTACAATGGTGTGTTATCTTTGCATACATACTTGCTAAGTCATATACTTTTATATGTTTGACCTGTATGCTTGTAGTTTACACTGCTCATTGTCCAAGCATAAGTATATATTGAAAATGACACACAAAGTGACTACCCATTGCATATAATCACTTTGAGCTGAATAGTCAAGAATACTCGGTAGGCTATCCACTGTTTCATAAGTCAGATTATCATGAATGCACATTACTTTGAAATAGCTACGTCACTCATATGGCCAGAATGTACATGAATGACAGGGCAGATAACCTATCTGAGCAGTATGTAAGCCCTTGCAATCTGAACATTTCTATTTTTTTCTGCTTGCCAAGATACATTCCTTTTCACACAAACCTGTGATGCACACTATTTTCTCTGCAGCATACTGATGTGGTAATCCTTACAAATCTGAGATATCTTACATCCACTTGTGGTTGATACAATGTATTCTAGATTGTGCACTTAGGAAGATGTTCAGACTCAGTAGTGACTGACTAGCATGCGCGTGTGTGTGTGTGTGTGTGTGTGTGTGTGTGTGTGTGTGTGTGTGTGTGTGTGTGTGTGTGTGTGTGTGTGTGTGAGTGTGTATGAGCACATGTGCATGCATGTCTTTAGTGATAGGTAGGATAGGTAGGACTGGCTTCACTCAAACATCCTTTGCGGTTACTTCCATTCATGTGAAACATTTCCACTGAGACAGTGCTCCCCATCAATTTCTTCCAATTTTAGACAAGACATCTACATTGTAATACACTGATGAGCTCATCCTATCAAATGTGCTCTGTCTCACTACTGCAATCAGACTTCTTCTCTGGATCTTGCAGCTGATACTGTATTCTCTAGATTTTGTAACTAGGTAGATATATGCTTTGAATCCAGCAGTTAAAATTAGTATGAGTGTGCTTGTCTCTAGTTTAGATAGACATGGTTTTAACAACAGATTTTATGTGTACAATTACATTGGGGAAAGGGCACCCCCATCAAATTCTTCCCCTTCTAACACAAGCAATTGTTCTGCTACATAATGGTGATGTAATCATTTCTAATGTGCACACTTGTTTTTTTTTAATTTCTCCAAATCTTTTGGGTTTCTATTACCATGATGGGAATGGACCCTATTCCTAAGTCAGAGTATAAAGTTCATTGAAAGTAGTATTGTTTCAATCTTTGATGTCAGCCAGAAGTGCTCTTCGCAGAACCAGCATTGTGTCCAGTAAAAATGCCTTCTGCAATTTGTACAGAGTTATGTGTATTGGTAACATACCTAAATACAATTGTAGGTTCTTTTTTATAAGACCCGTTGCTCCTACTACTATTGGAACTGTCTGGGTATCTTTTTTCCACATTGCTCTTGTTTCTGCTGCAAATCCTGATATTTTATGACTTTGTGTCTCTCTGTACGCAAGACAATGTAGTCACTGAGTGTATCAATTTCAAAGATCAATGCTACTTTTGTCTTCTTTCCAGTTTTCTCACATCTATCTTTTGAACTGTGGGTAATGGGTGATAACATGTAATGTCGACTTCATCATTTTCTATGATTTTTGTGGCTCACGTTTCCAGTGTTTTTCAGCTACTTCAATATTATAATGTTTGCAAAATCCCCAGTGCCACAGTCTTGCCACATTATTATGCCTTTCAGTATATAGTCCTTATGCCATTTGTATGTCACAACCAGCAACAAGGTGTGCAACTGTTTCCAAGTCTGTTTTACAAAACCTACATTTGTCTGGTTTTCCCACATGTTTAATGGACTTTGTAAACCAATGTGTACGTATCCCACTATTTTGGGCTGCCAATATTAACCTTTCATCTTTTGGTTTGAATTTGCCTCTCCTTAACCATTCCTGTGTTCAGCCCTGATGAAGATGAGGTTCATCCAGGAGTTTTCTATACTTGCAACTATATTTATGCATTTTGCACATTTCTTACCTTCTCATATGATCCTTCACCTTATATTCTTTCTTTTGTTTTTTGGCACATTCAGTTGTTGCCTGATTTTTATCTACTTCTGGTTTGATTTCTATTCCCGCTTGACACTGATATGCTTCTGCTAGACTAAGAAGGGACATCATCTTAGATTTATTCTCCTCATGTTTCAAAACTTTCACTATGTTTGGGTCTTTTGAGGTCAGCAGATATGTATGCAGTCCCACGATTGCAGATCTATACGTGTAATCAATTTCAAGGAGGCCCAT
This sequence comes from Protopterus annectens, assembly GCF_019279795.1. Taxonomy (NCBI): domain Eukaryota; kingdom Metazoa; phylum Chordata; order Ceratodontiformes; family Protopteridae; genus Protopterus; species Protopterus annectens. The sequence continues at coordinate 1,957,475,157 of NC_056733.1, forward strand.
GCCTCCTTCAGAAAGGGGGATATATAATCTTGGTATGCCCTGATTTTTATAAATCATTTGATGAGCATGAAGCATCCTTCTTGTTTTCTTGTCTAATCTATCCAACACCGTTTGGGGACAGTCAGTCACTCTAAAACTGTAAGTTAGGACAGGAAGAGCAAAGTGGTTTATAGATTGAAATTTGTTCCTAGATGTCAATGCTGTTTTCAGGATTAATTTAAGTCTTCTAAAATATTCCTTACTAAACTTTATTCACATTTGCCCATGTTTTATTGATGATCCTTCATCAGTTCCAAAATATGTATACACTCCCTCTTGCTCAAGTTCTTTTATATCACATTCTTGTCCCAAACTAATGTTTTCTTGGTGCTGCAGCTTTCCTGCTTTAAAGGTTGCTTTTGCACATTTATCAAGACCAAATGACATTCTTATTTCTTCTGAAAAAGTTTTGAATACTTGGAGTTGTGCTTTCAGTTCCTCATCTGATGAGCTTTACAGTTTTAAATCATCAACAAAGAAGAGATGAGAAGTTTTTACACTTCGTTGCTTTCTGGGAGCCAAATTATAGCCATGACCTAATCTATTTAGCAGACAGCTTAATAGGTTAAGGGCAAGACAAAAGAGCAGTTGTGACCGAGAGTCCCCCTAGAATACAGCCCTTTGGATATTCCTGGAATAATAATTTGCCCTTTATCATGGCTTAACTGCAAAGTAGTTTGCCACTTTTTCATGGTCTTAGTGATGTAGTTTATCAGTGTAGGGTGTATCTTATAGATTTTTAATCAATCTTTTCTCCATGAATGTGGGTTACTGTCAAATGCTTTCTTGTAGTCAATCCATGACATACTTAGATTCTTCTCCTTTTTACAGTTCTCCACTATGACTTTATTAAACAACAAATTATCCTTTGTTTCACAAGACTTTCTTTTAATGCCCTTTTGTTCTTTTGCCATAATTGAGTTTTCTTCTACATGACTATAAACTCTGTCAGCATCAATTCCAGTATATAGTTTATACATAGTTGGAAGGTAAGTTATTGGCCTATACTTTTTAGGGTTGCAGGTTCACTCTTAAGTAGGAGCATTGTTTTTCCTGTTGTTAGCCAGGTTGTTGTCTGTCCAGGGAGAGCATATAAATAGTTCTTAACTCATAGGTTCATAGGTTCATACTAGGCTATCTGCCCTAGGGCATTTATAAGCCTAGCCAGAGTGTGTTTGGCTTTCGCCACACATTTTAAATTAATTTTGCTATGCCCTTTTTCAAGGTTAGTATACTGTGCCTCTGTCTAACAGTGACACAGAAGTGATACCCGGGGTAAACCTACGATCTCCCATCCACTCATCAAGATTCTTCTTGAAGAGAGTCAATGAGGGACTCTGCCTAACCTGGACTGGGATTTTATTCCAGAGTGAAGGGAGCCTCTGGGTTATGAATCTGTCCCTCCAGCATGTTCTATTTATTTCAGTGCTGAGGTTCAAGTCTCTCGAGTGCATAGCTCGATGGGATTTGGATTTTCTGAGGTGCAGCATGTCCATTAATTCCGGGTTGGACATGGCTTTATACGTCAGGCACAGATCGCCTCTGAGCAGGCCGTATGCCACTGAGTAGAGCTGGAGCTTCTTTAACCGGCAGCATATGGCATCTGTTTGAGCCCTTTGATCCTCTTGGTGAGGTACTTTTGGGGTCTTTCCAGTTGCTGCAGGTGTCTGGTAAGGTACATCCCAAAAGGGGCACTGTACTCAATTATGGGCCTGATGAGGGATGAGTAAAGAGGCATGATGACCTCCCCTGATCTAGATGTGAATCCCTTCATGATTAGGTGGGCTATATAAAATGTTTTTCTAACCACTTTGGCCACGTGATTGTCAAATGAGAGATTGCTATCAACTTGGGTCCCCAGGTCCCAAATTACCTCTTCTGTACTTAATGGATTACCACCTATGTGGTAATTTGTAGGCACTTTGTTTTTGCCAAAGGGGATGACTATACACTTTTTGGCGTTTAGCTTGAGGCCATGGCTCTGGCACCAGTTGTCTGTTTCTATGAGGCCCTTTTGGAGGATGCTTGTGTTGGCTGGAGAGTCTATTATGGCGCCCAGTTTGCAAACATCTGTGAACTTGGTCAGCCACAGTCCTTCCGTGTTGGCCTGTACCTCCAAGAAATATATACTGAGCAAGAGAGGTCCCAGGACTGAGCCTTGTGGGACGCCACTTGTAACTGGTTTGGAGTCTGACATGGCTCCAGCAATTCTAACCATTTGGGTTCTGTCCTTGAGCCAGTTTGCAACCCATCTAGGGACATAGGGGTTTATATTTAAGCTGTTGAGCTTATCTATAATGCCCGAGTGGGGTATTGTATCGAAGGCTTTTGCGAGGTCCAAGTAGGCTGTGTGGACCACCTTCCCCTCGTCAATGGCCTTGGTGACTGTTTCAAAGAAATTGACCAGGTTTAAGAGGCAGGATCTGCCCTTAACAAAGCTGAACTGGGTAGGATCCACTGTCTGTAGGTCCCCAATATCTTTATTTATGAGGTCCACGATGATCCTTTCCATAGCTTTGCAGATCAAGCTAGTCAGGTTTATGGGGCGATAGTCTCCAGGATCCGTTGAGGCACCACCTTTGTGGAGAGGGACCACTGTTGCTGCATGCCACTCTTTGGGTACATATCCTCTAGTAAGGCTGAGATTAAACAGTAGTTTTAGGTTTGGGTTTAGCTCTTCTTGGAGTTCATGTAGGACGCAGCCCAGGACACCGTCTGATCCCATTGATGCTGTGTTTTTTGCTTTGGAGAGGGCGGCTCTTACCTGAGCATCGGAGATGTCAGGGGGCAGCACTCTGCTGGGATAGATATTTGCCCTTTTGTTGGGGGGGGGGGAGTTTGCGCTGAACCTGTCAGCTAGGATTTTGGCAATGTCTGTGGGTACGGTGTATTTTTTGTCATTTTGGACTAATTCTGAGCATATCTGGGAATTCCCACCCAGGTTCCTAACATAACTAAAGAAAGCCTTGTGATTATCCTTAGTGTCCTGTGCAATTTTTCTTTCGAAGCTGGTCTTAGACGATTTTATGAGTGCCCATAGTTTTTTTCTAATACTGATCAGAGATGCCTTCCCTTTTTGGGATTTTGCTCTATCATGTAGTAGCTTCCTCCTTCTATTGTATAGTTTGTTTATGGCTGGGGTCCACCAGACAGGACGTCTGCATTTGTAGGATTGGGTCTTGGTTTTATTTGGGATTGCATGATCCATGCATTCCTAAAGGTGTTCATAGAATGCATTTATAATGGATTCTGCGGTCTGGGCCGTATTCTCCACAGGCCCGGGGGCTTTGAAGGATTCCACCTTGGTTTTGAGGAGTGTGAAATTTGCTTTAGAGAAGTTTTTCACTGTGATTTTCTGGGCAGGGGGTGGGGTCGGGATGTGAATATCCAGTGAGATTAGTTTATGGTCTGATCTTACCAGTGAGGGATACACTTCTGGTCTGGAGCATAGAGTCCCCATGTTGGTGATGATCAGGTCCAGTATGTTTTCCCTTCTTGTGGAAGTGGTAACAAGTTGTTCCATAGCACTTGAGTTTATAAATTGGGAAACCTTGAGTGTTGAGAGTTGTCAGCTTGTTAAAAAAAAAGGGGGGAAATAATATTGGTTAAAAAAATCATTTTCCATTTTTTACCCCAATGTTTCCCTTTTTTTTTTGTTTTTGGCACTTTATTGGCCGTTTTTACATTTTGGTTTAATTTCATTTTGCCTGTTTGCTTTGCAACAAGGGGTTTTGTTTTTTCTTATGTTTAAAATTTTCCTTGTTTGGGTTTTTTGGGCAAAAATTGAAGGGCCCCCCCAATTGCGTTTCTGTAACTTTAAAGGCCCTGTTTTCAAAGGGGGGGATTTTCGGGTAGGATTTTTATTCATTTGAGGAAAAACTTTTTTTTTTTTTTCCCTCAGCTTCTTGATTCCCTCTAAAACCTCCTCCAGTGTAATCGGTTTAATTAAGTCTCTATGGGACTCCTTATTAATATTCGGGAAAGTAATTTTCTGTAGAAAGTCTTTCCTATCTTTATCTTGCAAAAGTGCCTGCTGATCACCATAGATCTGATTAAAGATTAGTTCAAAAGTATTCATGATATCTGCCTTATTAGTATGTGTTTTATTATTATAATTTATTTCTGTAATTACTTGTGTTGATTTTGTCTGATTAATAATACGAGCTAACGCTTTCGAGGGAGTTTGAATATGATTTGCGTATTTTACTAAGTTTCTTTGTTCATAGAATGTCAATTTTCTATTATGGAGTAAAAACAGCTCTTTCTGACATTTTAATAAATCCATTTCTGTCTGTTTATTATAGTTCCTCATCAATTCCTGGTCCAATGTTTGAATTTTAGTTTCCAAGTCAAGTTGTTCCTTATTTTGCATTTTCTTATAGTAAGTAGCTTTCTGAATAAAGAGTCCTCTTAATTGCACTTTAGTTGTAGCCCATTCTATATCCATGGGGTGTCTATTTTGGGGAATGTTATGCAGTAACTGTTTGAGTGTCTCCTTAACTTCTTTTACTATATCCTCTTTAGTCAGTCAATATGGATTTAAGGACCAATTGTACCCTCGATGCCTCTTATTATTCATATTATTACTGTTTAGGGTTAAAGTGATCTTAGAGTGATCTGAGAGTTGTCTAGCTTGATTAGAAACACTAGGGTCAGCTGATATCAATACCTCTGAGATTAGAAAAAATGCATTTTGCACATTTCTTACCTTCTCATATGATCCTTCACCTTATATTCTTTCTTTTGCTTTTTGGCACATTCAGTTGTTGCCTGATTTTTATCTACTTCTGGTTTAATTTCTATTCCCGCTTGACACTGATATGCTTCTGCTAGACTAAGAAGGGACATCATCTTAGATTTATTCTCCTCATGTTTCAAAACTTTCACTATGTTTGGGTCTTTTGAGGTCAGCAAATATGAATGCAGACCCACGATTGCAGATCTATACATGTAATCAATTTCAAGGAGGCCCATGCCTCCTTCAGAAAGGGGGATATATAATCTTGGTATGCCCTGATTTTTATAAATCATTTGATGAGCATGAAGCATCCTTCTTGTTTTCCTGTCTAATCTATCCAACACAGTTTGGGGCCAGTCAGTCACTCTAAAACTGTAAGTTAGGACAGGAAGAGCAAAGTGGTTTATAGATTGAAATTTGTTCCTAGATGTCAATGCTGTTTTCAGGATTAATTTAAGTCTTCTAAAATATTCCTTACTAAACTTTATTCGCATTTGCCCATGTTTTATTGATGATCCTTCATCAGTTCCAAAATATGTATACACTCCCTCTTGCTCAAGTTCTTTTATATCACATTCTTGTCCCAAACTAATGTTTTCTTGGTGCTGCAGCTTTCCTGCTTTAAAGGTTGCTTTTGCACATTTATCAAGACCAAATGACATTCTTATTTCATCTGAAAAAGTTTTGAATACTTGGAGTTGTGCTTTCAGTTCCTCATCTGATGAGCTATACAGTTTTAAATCATCAACAAAGAGGATATGAGAAGTCTTTACACTTCGTTGCTTTCTGGGAGCCAAATTATAGCCATGACCTAATCTATTTAGCAGACAGCTTAATAGGTTAAGGGCAAGACAAAAGAGCAGTTGTGACCGAGAGTCCCCCTAGAATACAGCCCTTTGGATATTCCTGGAATAATAATTTGCCCTTTATCATGGCTTAACTGCAAAGTAGTTTGCCACTTTTTCATGGTCACAGTGATGTAGTTTATCAGTGTAGGGTGTATCTTATAGATTTTTAATCAATCTTTTCTCCATGAATGTGGGTTACTGTCAAATGCTTTCTTGTAGTCAATCCATGACATACTTAGATTCTTCCTCTTTTTACAGTTCTCCACTATGACTTTATTAAACAACAAATTATCCTTTGTTTCACAAGACTTTCTTTTAATGCTCTTTTGTTCTTTTGCCATAATTGAGTTTTCTTCTACATGACTATAAACTCTGTCAGCATCAATTCCAGTATATAGTTTATACATAGTTGGAAGGTAAGTTATTGGCCTATACTTTTTAGGGTTGCAGGTTCACTCTTAAGTAGGAGCATTGTTTTTCCTGTTGTTAGCCAGGTTGTTGTCTGTCCAGGGAAAGCATATAAATAGTTCTTAACTCATAGGTTCATAGGTTCATAGGTTCATACTAGGCTATTTGCCCTAGGGCATTTATAAGCCTAGCCAGAGTGTGTTTGGCTTTCACCACCCATTTTAAATTAATTTTGCTATGCCCTTTTCTGAGGTTAGTATACTGTGCCTTTGTCTAACAGTGACACAGAAGTGATACCCGGGGTAAACCTACGATCTCCCATCCACTCATCAAGATTCTTCTTGAAGAGAGTCAATGAGGGACTCTGCCTAACCTGGACTGGGATTTTATTCCAGAGTGAAGGGAGCCTCTGGGTTATGAATCTGTCCCTCCAGCATGTTCTATTTATTTCAGTGCTGAGGTTCAAGTCTCTCAAGTGCATAGCTCGATGGGATTTGGATTTTCTGAGGTGCAGCATGTCCATTAATTCCGGGTTGGGCATGGCTTTATACGTCAGGCACAGATCGCCTCTGAGCAGACGGTATGCCACTGAGTAGAGCTGGAGTTTCTTTAACCGGCAGCATATGGCATCTGTTTGAGCCCTTTGATCCTCTTGGTGAGGTACTTTTGGGGTCTTTCCAGTTGCTGCAGGTGTCTGGTAAGGTACATCCCAAAAGGGGCACTGTACTCAATTATGGGCCTGATGAGGGATGAGTAAAGAGGCATGATGACCTCCCCTGATCTAGATGTGAATCCCTTCATGATTAGGTGGGCTATATAAAATGTTTTTCTAACCACTTTGGCCACGTGATTGTCAAATGAGAGATTGCTATCAACTTGGGTCCCCAGGTCCCAAATTACTTCTTCTGTACTTAATGGATTACCACCTATGTGGTAATTTGTGGCACTTTGTTTTGCCAAAGGGGATGACTATACACTTTTTGGTGTTTAGCTTGAGGCCATGGCTCTGGCACCAGTTGTCTGTTTCTATGAGGCCCTTTTGGAGGATGCTTGTGTTGGCTGGAGAGTCTTTTATGGCGCCCAGTTTGCAGTCATCTGCGAACTTGGTCAGCCACAGTCCTTCCATGTTGGCCTGTACCTCCAAGAAATATATACTGAGCAAGAGAGGTCGCAGGACTGAGCCTTGTGGGATGCCACTTGTAACTGGTTTGGAGTCTGACATGGCTCCAGCAATTCTAACCATTTGGGTTCTGTCCTTGAGCCAGTTTGCAACCCATCTAGGGACATAGGGGTTTATATTTAAGCTGTTGAGCTTATCTATAATGCCCGAGTGGGGTATTGTATTGAAGGCTTTTGCGAGGTCCAAGTAAGCTGTGTGGACCACCTTCCCCTCGTCAATGGCCTTGGTGACTGTTTCAAAGAAATCGACCAGGTTTAAGAGGCAGGATCTGCCCTTAACAAAGATGAACTGGGTAGGATCCACTGTCTGTAGGTCCCCAATATCTTTATTTATGAGGTCCACGATGATCCTTTCCATAGCTTTGCAGATCAAGCTAGTCAGGTTTATGAGGCGATAGTCTCCAGGATCCGTTGAGGCACCACCTTTGTGGAGAGGGACCACTGTTGCTGTATGCCACTCTTTGGGTACATATCTTGTAGTAAGGCTGAGATTAAACAGTAGTTTTAGGTTTGGGTTTAGCTCTTCTTGGAGTTCATGTAGGACACAGCCCAGGACACCGTCTGGTCCCATTAATGCTGTGTTTTTTGCTTTGGAGAGGGCGGCTCTTACCTGAGCATCTGAGATGTCAGGGGGCAGTACTCTGCTGGGATAGATATTTGCCCTTTGTTGGGGGTTTGCGCTGAACCTGTCAGCTAGGATTTTGGCAATGTCTGTGGGTACGGTGTATTTTTTGTCATTTTGGACTAATTCTGAGCATATCTGGGAATTCCCACCCAGGTTCCTAACATAACTAAAGAAAGCCTTGTGATTATCCTTAGTGTCCTGTGCAATTTTTCTTTCGAAGCTGGTCTTAGACGATTTTATGAGTGCCCATAGTTTTTTTTGTAATACTGATCAGAGATGCCTTCCCTTTTTGGGATTTTGCTCTATCATGTAGTAGCTTCCTCCTTCTATTGTATAGTTTGTTTATGGCTGGGGTCCAACAGACAGGACGTCTGCCTTTGGAGGATTGGGTCTTGGTTTTATTTGGGATTGCATGATCCATGCATTCCTAAAGGTGTTCATAGAATGCATTTATAATGGATTCTGAAGGATTCCACCTTGGTTTTGAGGAGTGAAATTTGCTTTAGAGAAGTTTTTCACTGTGATTTTCTGGGCAGGATGTGAATATCCAGTGAGATTAGTTTATGGTCTGATCTTACCAGTGAGGGATACACTTCTGGTCTGGAGCATAGAGTCCCCATGTTGGTGATGATCAGGTCCAGTATGTTTTCCGTTGTTCCATAGCACTTGAGTTTATAAATTCTAGGAACGGGTGTTGGAGCTAGAGTAATGCTCCCAGTCTATGTTTGGGTAGTTGAAGTTGCCCAATATAATGGTGTTTGTAGAGACCTTCATATTTTCCAGTGTTCTCAGGAAGGCCGAGTGGGGTTTCTGGGTTTGAGAGGGTGGTCTGTAGCAGGCTATAAACTGGAAGGCAGTTTGACCCACTGTTAGTTGCACATGGATAGTCTCTGATGCTTCGTACTCTGCCACCAACCTGGAGGTGTGGGTATCTTTGATGAATATTGATACTCCCCCTCCTTTTGTGGTTCGGTCTAAGTTTTGGGGCCAAAATGCATGGTATGAGGTATAACCTGGTAGTGCTGGGTTGCTCTCGTGAGCCTTGAACTAGGTTTCTGTTACTGCACAGACATCGATGTTCTCCATGCTAAGGAGAGTTTTGAGTGTGTGCATCTTGAGGTTTAGACTTCTGGTGTTGAGTAGCATTACTTTTAGTTTCTTATCCCTTGTGATACCTATGGAGATGGGTTTGTCTTTTGAGCCTTGCCTAAAAAAGGCACTATGGGGGTAGCAAGAGCCTTTGCCAATATCCAAAAGCCCAGGGGTGACAGGTGCAAGCCGTCCCTAGTGAAGCATTGTGGCTTGTCAAGCATGTCATCCCAGGCTGACAGGCATTGTATCCCCTTTGAATGACACCAATACTTAAGGCAATTGTTGAAATTGATCATCTTGTCTTCATATTGTGGCATCATTCTTGGTGAGGGTAAGATGCTACTCAAGGTCAGGGTCATAGTGGCCTGGGCTACATGCTCAGAGAGCTCCTCTATGTCTCTTTTCATGTAGTCCAGGGAGGTATGTCTCAGGTCATTCACACCAGCATGGACAATGACTGAGTCATATTTGTACTTGCCTTGAAGTGACCTGAGTGCTTGTGTTATGTGGCGGATCCTAGCGCCTGACAGGCAGCTCACCGTGACCTTCTCCTTGTTCAGCCTGGTGAGCGGGATGTCAATGTGCCTGACGATAGAGTCACCTATTACAAGTGTATCAGGTGTGTTGTTTAGCCTTAAGGGCTGTGACTGTTTGGCACACTGGCTTTGTGAGCTATGTGTTGCACGTGTTTTGTTTTGGGGTAGCTGTTGCTTGGGTGTCTGCTTTGGAGATCTCTGCTGCTTAGGCAGATTTTTATTTAGAGCCTCCGAGTATGTTTTTGTGTGTTTATGTGTTTGGTTTGCTGTCGTGGTAGGTCTATGTGAGACTGGAATTGTAGTGAGTGTGGTTTCCTTCTCCTCTTGACTGGTTACGCCAGTACTGAGTTGAGAGAGCTTAGCCTCCAGTTTGGCTATATGGTTGCATCTCTCACATATTTTGGAATTTGTTGGGAGGAGGAGAGGGCTGTCTGTGTACATGAGGCAGTTGTAACATTGCCTCAAGATTCCCAGATTCACCAGCTGGACCGGAGAGGAGATTGACAACTGACCTTTGGACATGCTAGAATAGTATTGGGAATTCCTTTATAATTGAAAAACAGAGCCAATGGGGAACAAGGTACTCAAGGGGGGTTTGTGAGGGTGTAGTGCTTTTAATTTTTTAGTGCTGACTTATATAATTGCTTTATTGAGCAATCGCCAGGTAACTTAAATGCAATGTGTTACAGGTAACTTAAATGCAAAAATGACAAACAGTAACTTTCTTCCAAGTGAAACAAGGAAATAAGTACAGTAAGCAATGTAGATATCACTAGGGATCCAGAGAAGCACTGAAAAGCCGTGTTTTAGGTGGAATTAGCATTTCAGGGAAATAACAAGCAAACAAACAACAAGCATACAAACAAAGCTAGATTCAGCAGGCCTGGATCTAGTCTATGCTACAGCAAACAAAGTGTACGAATTTCAGTAAGAAACAGTTCAAATATGCAGGCAGTATAAGCCTTTAACCAGAAATTCCCAGCTCAGAAGGGCAGAGTCCAGCCTCTCCTCCCACAAGTGTGCAGACCACAAACCTTCTTAATGTAAAATAACTGGCCTGAAGCCCAAGTGCTTAAACCAGAACTAATACACTTTTAGAATAACAGACACTAAGCCCTCAATCGGCAGTTCCTAACCTAGAAGGATGTAAGCTACCTGTCCTACCACCAAAGTGCAGGCCACAAACCTTCCTAATGTAAAACAACTGGTCTGAAGCCCGAGTGCTTAATCCAAAAGACTTAGAATGATAGCTACACTTTAATCATGCTACTACCAAGCAGTAATAAATACAATTGAATACTTTAAAGAATGCCTGAATTAGTGCTCAAGTTATACAAAGAAAGCTAGATTCAGCAGGCCTGGATCTAGTCTATGTTACAGCAAACAAGGTGTACCAATTTCAGTAAGACACAGTTCAAATATGCAGGCACTATAACCCTTTAATCAGAAATTCCCAGCTCAGAACGGCAGAGTCCAACCTCTCTTCCCATAAGAGTGCAGACCACGAACCCTCTTAATGTAAAATAACTGGCCTGAAGCCCAAGTGC
>NC_056733.1:1957491168-1957518668 GCF_019279795.1 Protopterus annectens
GTCCATAGTTCTTCTTCAGATGTCTCCTGATCTTCCTGTTTCTCCTTATTTTGGGGACTCATTCCATTATGCTGTGATGTAACCTGTGTTAGATCTTCTACATGAAATCCTTCACTTTTCAGGCATTCCATAACATTAACTTCTATTTTTTTTTAAATTCTACTTTACTAATCTTCTTTTCTGCATTCCCTCTTTATGATACTATTTTTTTATTGTGAAATTTTTCATATCTGGATGCATTTTCCTGTATTTCTCTTTGAATATCTTTGGGGTTGTCTTTTTTGTATTGGTTAATTTGGCTTTTGACTTCGCTTAAATATTGCACCATATCAAATTTCTCTTTCTTTCTTCCCCATGTCCATATTTCTTTGTTTATGCTTTTTAAAAACCTCTAGGTTTTGTTGTTTATTTATTTACAATTCCTCAGATGCTTCTTTTTCCAACAGATTAAAGTTTCTTGGTCTCTATAATGTTTTTCACAAATGTGTTGTATTAATAAATGCACATTTTTATTTGAATTTTCTGACAGTTTTTCTTGTAGAAGTATTTTTCTTTCCTCTAAATTTTCTCTTAATCGTTTTATATATCTTGTGTCTGGAAATTCTGGGCTTTTTACAAAATAGTAACAATACATAATTTCTTTCTTATACGCAATAGTCCACTCTATCGTCTTTATGGCTCTTCTTTGGCCTACCAGTTTTTGTGATTTTTGTGGACTGTTACTTCCTTTTACAATGGTGTGGGGGGGGGGCATCCTCCGGGTCTATATCATATGAGCGAATCTTACAAATTGCGAATGCCCATAATATTGAATGTACCAGACCTCTAAGTGCTTTTTCTGAGATCACGGTGCAGTGAAGAATGGGATATTTGCCCGTTCCTCACTGTAGAGCGATCTCGGAGTTGGAATATATATTTAGAGGGGGTGTGGGGGGCACAGCCCTCCACAATAGGAAGTTCGAGGTCCGGTACATTCGATATTATGAGCGTTCACAATTTGTGCAATTCACTCATATGATATAGACCCAAATCCACCCCTAGGCCTGACCTGGCCTGGCCCGATTGTAGGCATGTTTACATATTTTGAGGATTCTACACTGTCATTTTTTTCCAGTCCTGGCACCAGTGCATCTACCAGGGCTGGACACTTTTTTATCCTGGGTCTTCTGCACCCAGATATCTTTTTTAATGTTTTACCAACTTCTATCCATGATACATCCTATGTAAAATACTATATATATATATATATATATATATATATATATATATATATATATATATGTGTGTGTGTGTGTGTGTGTGTGTGTGTGTGTGTTGTCTTTGTGAGATTTTGTGAAAAACAGGGTTCACCTCATGAAGGTACTCACCAAGACTTGAGGATGAATTCAATTTCAGAAATACTACTCTCCTTTTCTCGTTGACTTATCATCTTTCCAGTCAAACCCCTTGCATTATGACTTTTCCTTGCATTAAGACTTTTCCTGTAGTGCTTGAGGTTGATTTTGTTTTCTTCAGATGGTATAACTAAATAGGTAAGGCGGTTTGAATCCAGCAGTGACTAACTACTCTGAGTCTGTGTGTCTTTTTAGTGTTAGGTAGGAATAGCTTTACCCACCAATCTGAAACATGCTTATGGTAGGAGTGGGCTCTCAACCACTTTTAGCACATTATGCTATAAAACAACAGTGATATACTACTATCAAATGTGCACTGTCTCACAGCTGAAACTGAATTTCTCCTTTGAGATTTGTGATTCATGTAATGTAATCTAACTTATAATATTAGGAAGTCAGATTGAATCCAAAATATTAATCTATATACTCTGTGTGTTTGTGTGTGTGTGTGTGTGTGTGTGTGTGTGTGTGTGTGTGTGTGTGTGTGTGTGTGTGTGTGTGTGTGTGTGTGTGTGTGTGTGTGTGTGAATGCACAGTGTAGGTAGGAATGGCATTGCCCACAAATCTGATTTGTAGCTGGTGAGGGCTCATTCTCTCTGTCCTGTCCATGTTATCACAGACACCTGCTTTGTTAAATACTGATGGATCCATTTGTTGAAATGTGATTTATCTCAACCATATAGTAAGGCTGCTGTTGTGACATTAGGAAATGATACAGTGTTCTCTACCTTGTGGACTTGGTAAGGCAGTAAGTTTGAATCTGGCATTCCCTAAAGTGGTTTGCATGTGTGCACTTCTACTGTCACAGGACTCACTGGACTATGCAACACGTGGTTAGATACAGCTACCATTATGCAAGATTTTGAGACAAATCACATCACTCTTTCAGCCAGTTTAAAGCTACACATATGCCTTGCAGCACTTTGATGATACCATGCCTTCACATATATCCAAACATTTGTAGTAAGGCTGCTCCTGTGGTACTTGCAATCAGTGCAATATGCTATTCCTTGTGCAGATAGATAGGAAGGTGTTCTAAACCCCTAGTAACTGACTAGTTTGAGTGTGTGTGACTCTAGTGCTAGGGATGAATGACATCTGCCACTGCTCTAATGTGTTCAATTACAGTTCGAGAGGGCTCCTTTATTACTTTAAGTCAAAAGAACTGAATTGTTCAGCAATGGTAACATCATACCTTCAAATATGTTCTGTCTCACAGTTGTAATATTGTCCTAAAACTTAACCTGTGGTGCATGTGGTTAATACATAGTTTTGATGATGGTGGACTTACTATGGCAGCAGTTCAATACCAGCAAATAACATCACGATGTGATTGTACTGATATGACACACGCACTATTGCATCAATTTATTTCTAGTTCTAATAAAGCCCTTTTAACACATTGAATTTCATACCAGGCAACTAGGTGTTCCATGAGATTTCTCCAGTGATACATGGAGATAATACTGACTTCTGTAACATGTGTACCCAGATAGGCATTGCTTAAACTCTAGCAGCGTATATGTGCAAAACAATAGGGATAGACAAAAATGTCTTATCCAGCAAACAATTATATGGAAAAATCACACGTGCATGACCAAGGTTTGTTTGTCTTTCGGCTTTTTCCGGGTAAGGGGTCGCACAGCGGAACTCCGGTCTGCTAATGATTGGAAGTAGATTTTTATGAAATGCCAAGGTGCCAGCTCGACGCCCAACTTTCAATGAAGGCACGCCCATTTACGCACGCATGTCTTTCGAACGCTACCCAACCACGGGGATGACATGCAGACTCTACACAGAAGGCACTCCCAAGCCAAGCCGAGAATCAAATAGGAGAACGTCTTGCTGTGAGGTAACAACACTACCGCCATACCACCGTGGCATACATCACATATGCACGTGCATGACCAATAACATTGCTAAATCCTTTTAAACCCTCAGAATAATTTGTATTGAGTAAATGGCCATCAAATCTTTTCTTAGTTCACATCTTGAAGTATGTTGTTTGTGACAAGTATGTTGTTTGTGACAAGTATGTTGTTTGTGACATCCTCCATTACTATCTCCTCTGGCAGACACACTTATCTCACAGCTATGTATATTGTGCAGCATGACAGGCAGGTGTTTTAATCTGGTAAAGTCTGTCTATCAGGTAATTGTGACAGACAGAAGTGGCTTAGTCAAAGACTGAAGATATGAAACAGTAAGAAAGATACTTTTTTTTTAGATACCAAACTCCAAGTTAGAGCAACCATAACCATTTTAATGGGCTACTAATGTAGTCCATTCAAGTGTGTTGTTTGTTACACTTCATATATGCTTCTTTCTGAGGAGTCAATGGTTCATACTCCTCTCTCTCATCTGTCTCAGGTCTAAACTCAGCATTTTTCAGAGTCGGGCAAACATGACTGCTGAGTATGTCAGAGAATGCCCACCGGCATTACTTAGTTCCCCAGAAATACTGATCTGCCTCTTGTAACAATGCAAACATTTACATATACATTTTAGTACTTTGTTCACAATGCAGGGATTTAAAGGAAATGAGGCCTTATTCATCATTTCCTAAAGAGTGTCATGCTGCAAATTCATCACAAAGACTGAATGGGCCCTTGTTATGTTACTTTCTTTTAGTTATGTGTTGGATACTTAATGTTATTGTAGTCCACGCTGTACTTCCTTGGAGCATGCACAGTACAATGATGTGTTAGATATGTACCGTTTAGCACAAAGAACATCAAGTACTCAATGTTAGTTGATAGTTCTTGTCATTTGTACTACTTTGTCAAAAAGTAACAGAGTCTCTGGAAGGTTGGCTTTGGCAATGTACATGCAACAGAGGTGTTTTCCTATGAGTGGAGGATTCCACTATTTGTCACAGGCCAGTGTACACCTGGTGAATCTGCAATGAGAATCTTCAACAGGTCACTAAGGTATTACATGTTAATATTGTACCTGGGTGTGGCTTGCGTTATTGTATTGTCATAGAAGTATTACAAATGTATTTAACAAGGCTAACTTCAGGACTAAATGTCAGGCACAACATGGTGCTATACTGCATTTGCATCTGTACTTTGATAGACATTTTTATTTCATATATATGGTTTGGCAGTTGCAGTAGGAAGAACATTTTATGTGATTGAGTACACTCCCACACATATATCATACTCAATTAATTATACCTTGACATTTGATACATTTCCCCTTTAAACCATAAAGCTCACGTGTAATTTTGTTTTGCCTAAGTCTTGTGTGGACTACCTATCCCTTAGTGTTATACACACATTTACATACATACATCTTATGTATAGTGTTATACATATGTAATGACATTGTTCCACACACAACCCATTTGTCAAGGGACTGAGTACACATGAGATTTACTACTGATTTGTGTGTGCGTCAATATATGTCAAATGACTATACTTCTCATTTTATAAAAAATAATGCATCTCACAACTGCTATAGTTAGACAACTGAAAGTATGCATACCAGAACATTATTCTGTTGATATGCTAGTCAAAGTAACAGCTCTGTGCATGTTTTATGTCCCTCTAGATTGCATTACATACATACATATGTATGAACAGTCACCTTTTCTACCACCCTCCATTACTATCTCTGGTGTAGCTACTACAAATGTTTTTTTTTGTTGAACTAATGCTATTATTGGAATGATCTTACAGGTGTCTATTAGTCCTCAAAGTATTTCTACATTGTTACTGGTGTGTACATTACCATTACATCTTCATTACTGTTTCCTTCATACATACAAATAAATGAAATGGTTACAATTCTTTAACCTCAATGTATGTTCTAACATCAATCATGTGGATGTAAATTATTTCCTTTGATTACTCACACAGTATACACCACAATGCCAGATAAGGTCCATACAGCTGCATCACAGATGTAGCTAGGCATTCTCAATATACTCATGTCAACATGTCGCAAGAAATGTATAGTGAAAATGTACAGTGTATGTTATAACTGTTTAAAATATTGTATAATGTACATTCATATGCAACACATAATTTGTTAAGACAATTTTAACTTTATAATGGCCTTTATATGGTTATGAATGCCAAAGTGTGACAATAAAAATATTTTCTGAAGTGCATATTGCAAAAGGCTTGAGAGTTAAGTACAATTGTTTTCATACCTCTCAACTGTACAGATTTTCACAGAATGTCCAGATTTTTGCCTCATATTTTTGGTGTGTTCCTCCTAAAATTTGTACCTTTCTGGCAAATAGCTGAGGATTGAAGTCATTAAATAATGACAGATATTTGAGTTTAAGACTCCACATCCTTCAGAAAATTCATGCTAATGCAAAACCTATTATTCTATCAACTTTCTAAGTTTGCAAGAACAATATTTAAAATCTGTCCCTATTTGTCCCCCCATCATTTTAGGCTTTGTCCAGAGTTTTTGCTCTAAGAGATTGAGAGGTATTTTACATGACAGGTGAATGTTAGGGACAACAGCATGTTTGTTACAATATATAACTTTTTTAATACACACCTGATATATACTACCTGCAGTATATGCAGTATCCCCTAATGAGTCTACCCTCCTTGCCAGTTTGCTGACTTCTGCACTTCAAAATTAATTGCACGTGTATCTCACTCCCTTTGTTACACTATAGCTGTGTCTCTCTCATATCTATTTGTCAACATTTCCTTTTCATTATGTAGATGTGTCTTTAAGTGGACACGATTACTTCTAGAGTCATCAGTAATTTTAATTAGTGCTGTTTGTACATTAATCTCCTTATATATAACTACACATTGCTCATTAAGCTCCCCCTGACTGTTAATTATGTACTTCAGCTTGCCCATGCCTTGTATTCTCCTGACTTAAAATTAAAATATATGCATTTATGTATGTAAGTACGCATGTTTGTATGCATGCATGTATGTACGTATGTATGTATGCATGTATGTGGTTATTTATTTATTTACTTATTTATTTAATTTATTTGCATTTGTTAACCAAGACTGTCCAACTGAGCTAAATCCTATTTTCATTAAAGGACTAGTGAGAAAAGTTTTCAAGTATATGGTGCATCAGAAAAACACAGTTTGATAAGCAAAACAGGGTTACAGAAAGCAGAATAAATGAGAAATGTATATAGTCAAAGGGTAAAGTTATATTATAATATTCAAAGACAGAAATTCAGACACCAGAGTAAATGAGAACTATATGTAATTAACAGGAACAAAGCAGTGTGAAGAGTCAGGTATGGAATGAGAGTGTGCAATAATAGCTGAAATTGAGCTCTTGAGTCTTCAAGAGATTGTATATGTAGGATTGTTAGGAAGGGCATAAGTATGAGGAATTAGGTACATGGGTAGATTCATTTTGATGCAAGGTGAGTTTTTAGATTAGTAAAGAAACTGTTATGTGTGTCTCATTTTTGAGATGCAGCGGGATGAATTTCCATGACCTGGCAACACAAGTACAACAGAGTGATTCACCATGATCATTATTACTTTACAGATGCATAAGTATATACTAGCCTAATGATTACCAGGGCCTTTATAAGTCTACCAGTGCAATCCAACCCAGTTCTGTCCCTGTGCAACATGGGCATCTATTTGGAAGAGTATGTTAGTAAGTTGCTAAATATTTTGTGTGTATGTGGGTATGTTATTTAGGTATAGTTACTGTCTCTCTGAATATAATAGACATGGGGGCCTGACCAGGGGTGAATATTCGATTTCCCATCCAATGGTCAGGGTCAAATTTAAATAGGGTGAGGGATGTACTCAGTTTAACATGGATGAGGAGCCTATTCCAGAACATGGGGATCCTTTAAGACACATATCTGTCTACCAACATGTTCTATGTATGTCACAAGCAAAATGTAAATCTTTGGATCTGATGTTTCTGGTGTGGTACATTTTGCAGATTTGTAAAAGATCCATCAGGGCTGGATCTAAGGATGCTTTATATGCCAGTCATACTTTGCCTTTCAGTAACCTGTAGGAGGCTGAGGCTAAAAGGTGATCTGTGTAAGGCAATGTGTTTATACCCTGGATTCACATGGCGAGGAATGTTTTTGGGGATTCTAACTGTTGCATATGCCTGGTCTACATGTCAAAGGGGGAATTATACTCAATGATGGGTCTGATAAGGGCTGAGTAATTTGGATCTATAACTTCCTTGGACATGAATGACATGCCCTTATTTATAAGTTGGGCAACACAGAATGATTTTTTTTTACTACCTTGACCACATGTTGGTCAAAGGCCAGATTCCTATCTACATATGTTCCCAGATCCCAAACTACCAGATCGACCCTTAGGGGTGTATTATCAATGGAGTAATTAACTTAGTGTATGCTTTCCTAAAAGGCATTATAGTGCACTTCTTGGCATTGAATTTTAATATGCGGCTTTATCACCAGTCATCTGTCTGTGTTTGACCATCTTGCAAGATTTGGCAAAATGTGATAGCTCCCAATTTACAGACATCTTCAGACTTGATGAGCCAAATGCCCTTGACATTAGCCTTCATCTCTGAAAAGTAGATGCCAAAGAGATGTGGGCCCAGCATGAAGCCCTGAGATGGCCCTCTGTTGACTGGTCTCTTAGTGGAGGTAGTCTCATCTATCCAGACTTCAGGGTCCTATCTATGAGCCAGCTGGCAATCTGGTGGGTTATGTAGCAATTTATGACTAGTTCAGTGAGTATGTCAACAATACCCAAGTGGGTTATTGTATTATATTACTCAGCCAGCACTAAGAAGGAAGTATGCACCATTCCCCCCTCATCCATTGCATTGGTGACCCTTTCCTAGAAGTTTACAAAGCCAAATTGGGTTGGGTGCAGTGTCTTCATTCCTTGGCTTTACATATTAGACTATTCAGATTACTGAGTCTGTAGCTTCCAGGATTGGATCATGGTCCACCCTTATTAAGAAAGATAGCCCTTGCAGTACTCCATTCACATGGTACGTAGCATGTTTTGAGAGTAGAGTTGAAAGTGTCTCAAGTGGTCTTGGTAGATCATGTTTCAAGCTTTTTAGACGGTAACCCAGTATATGGCTGGGTGCCATTGATACTGTGCTTTTGGCCTTAGTGAGCTTTGCCATGACCTGCTTCCCGCTAATAATTGGGGATGTTATGCTAGTAAGTATTTCAGAGGGGTCGCAGGGGGGGTTGGGGGAGTGAAGATAGAGCTCAATTTTTCAGCCAGCAGATTAGCTATGTGGGTCTGCTCAGTAAAGGTGGTACTATTTAACACCAGTTCGGCACACTGCTGTGTGACACCTTTCAGGTTTTGGACATAGCTATAGAAGGCCTTGTGAATGTCTTTAGCCTGTGAGGCTATATTGAACTCATAATCCTCATAACTCATAACTCCACGGGCCTCTGCTGAAAAAGGGCACTAGCCCAGTCAGACTATCCTGGTCAACAAATGTCAGATAAATAAATAAATATATAAATAAATAAATAGCCGTGTTGGACTTAATTAGTTCTATAAGTTTCCTGTTTATTTTTATTAGTGAGCTGTTGTCATTTTGAGAGTTGCTCTTTTTGATTCTGGTCATGACTTTTTCTTTTGTTATATACCTTGTTAGGTTTATGATTCCACCAGCACTGTTTGTTTTTTGGAGTTTTTTGGGCTTACTTATGGAAGGTACACTGGACTATAAGCATCCATTTATATGGTTGCACAGGGTATCTGTGAGCAATTCTGCATAGGTTGCTGTGAACTCATATTTTGGAGGGGCAGTGAATTTTAACAAACTGTTGCTTAAATGGATGTAGTTCTAGGTACAGGTTATGGGATTTCTGGGGCATAGATGATGACTATAGCTTACTAGGATATAAGGGACTTTGTCTATGGTGATTTTGTATGGCAGCGAACTCCAGGGCATCATTCTGTATAACCACATTAGAGGTATACTTGATGTTCATATAGATCAAAACACCTCCTTTTGTCCATGACTGTGCAGCTGATGGTCTGAATGTGGGAAAGGCACTGAAGCCATGCACTGCTGGAGTACTTTTTGCCACTTTAAATGATGTCTTGGTAACAGTACACATGTCTATATTCTCCAGAGTGAGGAAAGTCTGTAGGGTGTGAAGTTTCATGTTGAGGCTCCTGGCACTGAACAGCAATGCCTTTTGGTTTCTTTGGGTTTTATTTGCTATATCAGTAGGTTTGTCAGTTTGGTATTGCCTAAGAAAGGGTCTAAAGTGGTGGGCAAAGTTTTATCCAATATTCAGAAGCTTAGAGTTGGTAGGTGCAGCCCATCCTTGGCAAAGCAATGGGATCTGTTATCCATGTCCCCTCATGCTGACAAATATTGAATCCCCCTGAAATGACACCAGAAACTAAGCCATTTGTTGAAAGCAGTCATCTTTTGTTCATATTGCATCATCATCCTTTGTGAAGGTAGAATGCTGTTCAATGCAAGGCACATACCTGTCTGAGACACATATGCAGACATATCCATAATGTTTCTCTTCATATAGTCCTGTGAGGTATGTCTCAGGTAATTTACACCCAAACGGACTATGATAGAACCATACTAGGACCTGTGGTACATTGACCTGAGTGCATAACATGGGAGATCCTGGCTCCTGGTAAGCAAGTAACCATTAACTTCTCCTTGTCCAGTCTGGTGACTGAAGCATCTGTGTGTCATAAAATGGAGCCCTATATAACATACTTCCTTGGTAAAATATTTGCATGATTTATAACCTTCACTCTTGGGAGTCTATGGGTGTAGATATCTGTGTGTTATTTGGTGTTGCTTTTGGTTTATGTTTTAGAGATTGCTGATGATCTTCATTGATATCAATAGGCTTGGGAAGTCTTTGTGGTTTAAGAAGATTGCTTTTTAGTGTGTGAGCATAAGTTGGTCCATCTGTGTGATGGACACTTTTATGTGGTGGATGTAGTGTGTGTGTGCTCTTGGACATCTCTTCCATATGTGTTAGTCTTTTTATGAATTAAATGGCTGTCTGTGAACATGAGACAATTGCTACATTTTCTCAGGATGCCCATATCTACCAAGCTGGCAATGCAGACATTTGGAAATTGCATATCCATGTTGTCTGGACCTGTATTAGGGTGATTCACTAAAATTTGAGGACTGAGTTAAACAGAGGTCTCCTACAGTTAGATAGTACATAGTATATGGTATTAGTGCTGTTTGACAAGGAAACTATCTACTCTAAGCTAATCCCCATACAATGGCTTTATTATAGCTTACTGAATTACAAGTTTCAGTTCAAGTAGTAATTTTATATATAAATGTTTCTGTCCAAGCATTTGCATCTGTACAGGGCACAAGAAATTGTCAATGTGTGGCGAGCAGCTCTTCTCAAATCTATCTTATTTATAGACGCAGAAATGAAACTAAAATCTAACCCCTGACCCCTCTGATCAATAAATGACCACACTTTGAGCTCTTCTGGAGTGTTCCCCAACTCAGATAGACCAGGATAACATCTTCTGTAACAAGATGGATGATCTTGTCCTCTTAATATCAAAAAACATAGCAGAAAGACCCTGAAGTGCAATGCCACAAAAAAAACAACTTGCTCCCTAGCCAGATCGCCCTTCTGCAAGTCGATTTAAATGCACTCTGTTTAGGAAAAAGGACTTAAGACATTTGAAGGAATTTTTTTTTTATCTAAGTGGCCCGTGTGGAGTGTATTCCACAGTAATATTGGACATATAAGGTCATATGTTAGGTTTTTATAATATTTTGCAGGTAGGCTTATTGGCTGAAAAGCAAGCAGATGTAACTCTAACCAGTTTATTTTACATAGATCCTTGCAATGATGAGTTTATTGAGTACAGTTGCTGCATACTTAGTAACTTTGCTGTATGTTTGTTGCATGTTTTTTTTTTTTGAGATTAAATTATGTTTGCAGTTGATGATGATTCCTAGGAATTTTGAAGTATTATTCATAGACGAAATGGAAAGTTCCTTTTGTACGAAACAAGAGTAGCGTTCTTTTAGTGATATTTAGTAAAGGCACCTATGCTAGTAGGTTAGAAATCAGACAAAAGGTATGGATAATTTGATGGCATGAGATCAATTGGAAAAGTAGCTGTTTAAACCAGAATAAGGTATGAGTGCTAAGGTCCATGTTATCTAGTCTTTGGAGATGATGTTGAGCTACATTATCAAAGGTTTTAGAGATTCAGAAATAGCAATGAGAAGACCATTGTTTTTGCTATGGTTAACATTATCTAAGAAGGAAATTTGTGCAGTTCATGTGTATGAGTAGAAGCCATGTTGGATAGGTGATACGTTTAAGCCAATAGTGTTTATTCAATTACGGAAATCATTTCTATATTTATTGAAACAATTTTAAATCCATACGTGCAAGCACTGAATTCATATGAAAGAGAATCTTGTCATTTTGTTTGCAAAAATACAGGCATTGCAATGCCAGTGATGAAGAAGGTTGTGGGTTTTATTCCCCCACCAGGTAGATGGGATACTGAAACTGCAGTGCATAATAAAAGGGATGTTGCACTCCTGAGTCTGTCATTCTTTAGATGAGGTGTTAAATCAAGGCCTCATCTCCTTAAGTTGGTTGTAGCTCAGGTGGATGTAAAGGATCCTATGGCACCAGTTAAAAGTGTAAGGATAGCCTCCCCATGCCCTACCTGATTGTCCATTAGTACTAAAAAAAATAACACCTCAGGCTTCCCCTAAAAGAGGCCACTACTCTAGTGAGACTAACCTGGTCAACAGAGGAAAAATAAAATAAATTTGCTTTGAAAGGTGATGAGAACTGTATATTTACTTTAGAATGATCTTCTTTACCTTCTTGTATATTCCAGAAAACTAGTTAGGATTGCATTTGAGATATTGTGGCATGGTATTTTAATATACATTAAAAGTAATAATACTATACAAATTTTATTAGATTCGTTATAACAGCACAATTATTTTCAATTTAATTCTACATATTATAAGCAAGTTTTGCATTCATCATAGGCACAGTGCTTGCAAAAGCCTTTGCAAATTTGGTAATGAGATGATAGGAGGACATGATTTTACCCATGTTAACTTTGTTTGATGGTATGATCTAAACAATGCTCTTATCAACAGGGGAACATGATTTTACCCATGTTACCTTTTTATGATGGCATGATCTAAACAATGCTCTTATCAATAGGGGAACATGATTTTACCCATGTTACCTTTGTTTGAAAGTAATATCTAAACAATGTTCTTATCAAACATAAAAGTGTAATTTATTTGATATATATATATATATTCTTTGGAGATTAACCATATACCTAGTGATTTACGTGAGGGGGGATTTTTAAACAAATTAGAGATAAGAGAAAACATATAGCACATTTTGAAACAAGAAGAAAAGCCACCTGGTTTAAACGGAATTACTAAAATGAAAACCCCAGAATTCAAGTAAGCCTACATGGTCGTTTTTCACAGTGTGTGTATCATGGCACAACATACACATGACAGCAGAAAGTATGAGATTCAGTAAGCGCTGTGTAGAGGTGCACAACCCTGTGCAAACAAGGTAAAAACTGTGGCATGCTAATTACAGCATTAGCAGCTGAATTGCATTCTAATCAACCAATCCAATATCGTGGAGCTATTCAACAAGCCATAAAGCATCTGTGTAGACTCTGATGGTTTTTCCTGTGAATTCCAAAACTTTTGGAATACACCAATGGAAAGAAGTCTACGTGGACAGAATGTTAGGGGCTGCTGCTGCTTTAATTCATTTGATTGCGCTACAGGCTGAAGCCAATGCTGCTGCTCAGAATAGGCCTAAGCTGAAAAGGAGAAGAGTTTTCAGGCCCCGTTTAACTTATCACAACTAACATGACATGGAAATTGTAGAACACTACAGGGTGAATAGGGAGACTCTACATGAACTGTGCAACCTCTGCCATCCTCAACTCTGATCCAGAGCCAACTGAGTGGAAACAAAGGTATAGGTAGCCCTTAGAATCTTATCTACCGGTACCTTTCAGAGACCAACAGGGGATATGCTGGGGGTGTCACAGTCATCAGCATCCAGGATCCTCCACCAATTCTTGAATGTTTTGCTTCAATATGCCAGTGACTACATATATATTCCCTATAGCTCTGAATAGAGGGCCAGAAATATCCAGTTCTACCATGCCACACACTACCCTGAAGTAATGGGTGCCATAGATTGCACATATATAGAAATGAAGGCACAACCGAAGGAAAAGGGTAGGCTCTACATCAACATAAAGGGCTACCACTCTATCAACTACCAAGTGTAATGCCAGGGGAATTCTTCTTGAACATGCATGCTGGCAATCCTAGCAGTTACCATGACTCACATATCTGGCACATCTAGCAACTGTAGTAGATGTTAGCTAGGGCATATCGCACAGGGTCATTTACTGGGGGAATGCAGACTATGCACTGGAACCATGGCTGATGACACCCAACAGAAATGCACACACCCATAGAAAAATGCCATAATGAGGCATGCACTCTTGCCAAAAGTATCATAGAGCATGTGTTTTGGTTGCAGACGTCATGGTTCTAGTGCCTAGATACATCTGGGGGAGCCTGCAGTACAATCCATGGACATATTAACCTGGTGAACTTGGCACCCTGAGGTAATGTAGCAACTGCCTCATGTACACTGACAACCCTCTCCTCTTACCTCCCAACACTCAGAGGTCTGAGAGACGACACACCCGCCTTCACGGAGGCTCTCAATAAAAATCTACCCAAACTGCAGAGACCTCCAAGGCAGAAATGCCCTCAACCACTACAACGCAACACTAATCACAAGACATATAACTCTCCTAAACAGCGTGCCATTCAACCAAAGCCCCTAAGGCAAAAGAGCATGCCCAACACACTAGTCATAGATGACTTGATAGTGAGGCACACTGATGTCCCACTCACTAGGTTGAATAAGGAGAAAGTAACAGTCAGCTGCCTGTCAGGCACAGGATCCGCCACATAATGCATGCACTCAGGTCCCTCAACAACAGGTACAAATATGACTCTGTCATTGTACATGTGGTTATAAATTACCTGAGACATACCTTCCTGGACTACATGAAAAGAGACATGGAGGAGCTCTTGGATTATGTAGCCCAGGTAGGTATGACCCTAGCCCTGAGCCACATCCTACCATCACCCAGAATGATACCACAGTACAAGCAGAAAATGATTGATTTCAACAATTGGCTAAGTTTCTGGTGTCATTCTAAGGGGATCTAGTATCTGTCTGCCTGGGATGACATGATTGACAGACCTCGATGGCTTGCCAGAGATGGTGTGCATCTGTCACCCCTAGGCTTCTAAATACTGGCCAAGGCTCTTTCCACCTCTATAGTGCCTTTTTTAGGCAGTGTTCCAAAGACCAAATTACCACCATAACAGCTACAAACAAATGCAAACCGAGGGTCATGCTGCTCAACGCTAGAAGTCTAATTCTCAAAATGCACTCACTCAAAGCACTCCTTAAAATGGATAACATCGACACTTATGCTGTAACAGAGACCTGGTTCAAGGCAGCAGAAAGCACCCCTGCATTACCAGGCTAAAACTCAGCCACAGAACTTGGATCAAAGCTTCAAAGACGGTGGTGTTTCCATATTCATAAAGGATGAGCACACCTCCAGACTAGTAGCCCAACATAACTCATTTGAGATACTACAGGTGCAGCTAACATAGAGTAAGACAGCGATTCAGGTCTTAGCCTGCTATAGGTCCCCAACCATGTCCCAAGACTCACACGCCATGTTACTAAGCACCCTGGAGAATACTAGGGTCCAACCTAACACTCTCATACTGGGCAACTTCAACTACCCCTCCATTAAATGGGAAAACTACTCATGTACCGATACACTTGCCCAATGTTTCCTGGAATTCATTAATTCCAATGCCCTGGACCAGCTTGTTCTTATCCCCACTAGAGGTAGGAACATCCTTGAATCGGTCATTACTAACATGGGCGACCATTGCTCTACACCAATAGTCAACTCCTCCCTGGTTAGATCTGACCACAAAATAATCACCTTGGAAATCCACATCCCTCCCACCCACCCCCACCCCCTCCAAAGGTAACCACTATGAAAAACTTCTCCAAAGGTAACTTTGGGCTTCTTAAAACAGAGGTGGCTAACTTCACAGCACCCATGCAAATGGAGATCAGTTGCATGATCACTGAATCTTACACCAATGCACTGTACAAACACATACATAAATGCATGGATCTCGCCATACCCAACAGAAGATGCTCTCCTCCATAAATGGAGGCAATCTGGTGGTATCCTGCCATAAACAAACTCTACAACAGAAGGAGGAAACTGATGTGGAATAAGGTGAAGTCCAAAGATTGGAAAAACTCCCTTATCAGCTTCAACAAAAAGTCCAGATCCCTCATTATATATTCTAAAGCTAGCTATGAAAATAGAATTGCAGCAAATAGTAAAGAAAACCACAAGGCCTTCTATAGTTATGTAAAGAATCTCCACAGCAATACCCAGATTTGCTCTGAGCTACTGCACAATCGTACCTCTGATAAATGCAGATATACTAAGCACTTTAGGTCAACTATGCACCCTGAGCATTAGAGACAAAGCTTATGTATTCCTGAATCCAATAGATAGAAAACAGGGATATGGCACAGTTATCATCACTTGCACAGGGTGTTCTGTGGGGGAGCAGGAGGTCTAGTCTACTCAAAAGGTTGGTGAGTATGTGTGAGTAAGAAAGAGAAGCAGGCAGACATCTGGATAAACCAACAGATGGCCAGTGAGACAAAATAAGTTTTAAGTGGCACGGCTGAACCATGTAAGTGTGGTGTATGTGTCTGTAGGGGGTCCTTCAGGTGTAATTGGTGGGTGAGACTCTGCATGGACACATTCAAGTGCTAAGCTGGCTTTACATCTTTGTATGTCAGACAGGTGTGAGCCATGAATGGTAGAGGTGGCAGATCATTGTTGTCATCCCTGACTATGAGAACTGGCTCTACCAGGACTTGCACTGGCACCCCCACTGCCATGGTCAGATGCATTGCTGCTGCCTGAATATGACCAATGTCTGCTGGATGAGCTCCCTTCATGAAAAAGTCCAGAACCATTAACCCATGGCCTACCACTTCTAAGTGTGGATAACGCACTCTCTGCAGTGCAGTGGAAGTGCTGCCATTATAGGAGCATGATCATGTATGGCCATGTTGGCAGATGATGTGGCTGATCTAGTCCAATGAGGATGCCATTCCCCTCCCAGCAGATGTTCCATCATAGACAACATTTGTTCCATGACAGACAGCCCTCATTCCAACATGCCATTCACCTGATCCATGGAATCTGCAGCACAGTGGAGGCAGTCGCACATGTCAGCCTGTGCCACATCTACAACCCTGAGCATTTGTCTGGAGCACCCATGGGAACATGCCTGTGCTTCCATTATGACCCTAAACATACGTTGAGTGGTATGGGAAGAGACTCCTGCACCAGGTGGAGGAGGGACAGCAGGCCCCCTCTGAGCATCCTATCAATCCCCCTGCTTGGCATCTCGTCCACACTTTGGCTACAGACAGACTCAAAAGGCACTGAAACCACAGTAACCACACTTCCCTGAACAATGCCCTTGCCCTACACCTGTCCAGCATCTGTGGGGTCATTGGCATGGGTAGGCATAGACCTACTGGCTGTGTCCAATGGAATTGCAGAGAATGGCTGTATATCAACTTCAGTGTCAGGATCAATTTTTGCACCTCCTGACTGTGCCTCAGTTTGGCCACCATCATCAGTCTGCTGATACTCCGTCATCAGGTGGCAGAGGGCCCATGTTTTCACTGTCATGATCACCTGTGATAAAAAGCATAGAAACAGAAGAAAAAATTAATACCTACACTACTGTAGTCCAATATATTCTAACAAACTAACAGTGGTGCCACTATTACAGACAGTACAGCAATACACACAACAGACCTGACATCAACAGCACACACTAAAATATTTATTTCAATTGCTCAGCAGTACTGACATAAAAATGTTTGGCATACCATGTGCAGCTGAGAGTCTCCTCTACAATCCTGGTGGGCTTGGAATATGTTTAGCAAGAGGTAAGGGCAATATCATCACAATTAAAAGTAGCACAGGAGGTAATACGTTTACCCCTTTATATATCCATTAACTATACTTTCAACAAGAACGTGGCTGTCAACTCAAGCCATAGCTAATAACTGTAGCAATCTTCAACCACCCCCCCCAAAAAATACATGTGACACAGAAGTAACTTATTGACTTTAATTGTTTTACTCTACAACAGTATTCAGCTGTTGAGATACCAAAGCCTACTTGGAAGCTCCTCCTGGGATGTGCTTGCTGTCTTTAAACTGCTGCTACAACATCCAGGACATGCTTTACTGCACTCTCCTTTGAGCTGTCTGCATCCCTGATATTGGCCAAGAACTCTTCATTGGGTGTTAGTGGTACCCTAGCAGGCCCTCCTCACAGTAACTATCTGTTCATGGCCCACTGCAGCTGCTATCCTCCATGTAGACATGGTCATGTCAGTGGCCCTGTGGTGAACCTGCTCACATATCCTGCTGCGGCCACCTATGAGATTCAGATCATCAACCATCTGTTGCCATATTTGCATCCTGTGTGCCATATCTCCCAATCTCCTTTCCAGCAGAAAAGCACCATGTTGCCTAAAGGCATCCACTATGATCTGGTTCTCATCACTAGTGAATGGGGGTCTCCGAGGATTGACATGTCTAGGTGGCATACTCCTAGGTGTCGTAAAAGACAACAGAAGGATAATACACATAAGTATCACATAACTACAAAATAACTGTTCCCAGATAAAACAGAAAAGGTAGCCACTTATTATCACCCACTGTAGAAACATGCAAGATGTAGATGTGAAATATGAACAATGAGCAGGATGCAAAACGAGGAGAGAGAAGCATATTCTTGTTTGTGCCATAACAGTAACTCACCTTTGCTCACCCCAAAAAAGAACAGTCTATCCTTGCTGGTGCCATAACAGCAACTTGTATTTGCTCCTCCCAAAGAACAGGAAAATGACACATTTTGCTAACAAACCATCTTAGAAATGCTAAAAGTGCTATCAATGGAACTGTTCCTGAAACAGTTGTAAATATTTATCACACAAAATTCCATTTTCATGTATTGGCAATCATGTATACCTCTGAAATGACTTGACAAACATGCCCATGCCATCAGTACACTTCTAATTAATGCATACAAATAAAAGTGTAAAAGCCTTTGCTTCATATTTTTCTTACATACATTCCAGTAAATGCAGTATGTAGCTGACAAAATGGAAGTTCAGTACTCCTCTGTACAGAAGAAGAAGAAATAGTGTATTCACAGTATTCCCAATATAAACTCTCTTCACCATCAGTTTGACTAGCTACACAGTTGCCTTTTTATATGGTGCAGATTCGGGGCCATTAGCATGGTGAAGAAGGAAATGAGGTGTGAACTCATTACAAATGCTGAATCACTTATACTTGGATCCATGTAGGAGATGTAAATATAGTGCAGGCACTCCCTCAGTGTTCGGTTTTAATGGATTGCAACTGTGAATGATTAGTGGTTGGGAGAAGGAAAACACAACAGCACTGCAGGCTGCCTTTCTTCCACTGGGTGTGTCAGGTTAGATCTAAGAAGTGTTAGATGTAAGGTTGGAAATGTAAGTAAGCAACACACATGTCACAGGTTGTGTTCATTAACATCCAACCTGCCTTAAATTTGTTTTCAACTGCATATATTATTTTCATTTAATATCCTCACACATTTTAAGGCCAATGATATAGAATGGTTTACATACTGCATGTCTCAGATTACAGCTCAGATAAATGAAGAATGGCCAACAAACACAGAACTGTAAGACAGAGCTGTATATTTGCAAGCAATAATCATGACAGGTCATGTGATCACTAGGTGAACTACATCCAAAACAAATAAATGCACAAATAACACTTGTATGGATTGTTATCACTGTAGATGCTGTTGCAGTTGGTTGCATGCAGACTGAGTTCAGTTCTTTGATGCAAAGCTGTTTGGCAAAGAGGGATATGACACCCATTCTGTGCTCTGAAGGTACATTGGAGTGAGAGTTCAAATACAGACCTATGTACAAATATTTCATGTGTGCTAACATTTTCTAGTGTGTATGTCATAGATTACTTTTTATCATTTCAACTAATTATTTCTTTCTTTCTTTTTTTTTTTTTTTTTTTTTTTGTGGGCCAGTGTTTGAGCGATGCGCCACTTAGTGAAAATGCGGGAAACAGAGAAAGATGAATGTCAAGTTTGGCTGAGTTCATCTCAGTTGCTCGAAGTGAGGCAGTGTGCAAACTGGACAACTGGACACCCAAGAAGCAGATAGGACCCAGACAGCCAAAACATAGAAACTGGTTTCATTCAATTAAAGCGATTGGGCATTGCGCAAACACACTAAGTGGCGTTGTCTGGCGGTTAACAATGAGACCTTAAGAATGATTAGTAAAATAGAGAATCTCATGTAACTAGTCCTGTGGCAGGAGGAGTAAGTATAGGGCTGGAATACAGATGGTCCTGGGTTCTAGTAAAGGATGTGCAACCTTTTTTTCACTGTTCTGACATTGCAATTTATAGCAATGAACTGAAAGATAGACAAGTGTTATTTCAATCATTTTGTGGCAACAGGTGTAAGTGTAGAACTACCACACACATGGTCCTGAGTTTGAGTACTGCATATCCCATACATTTTTCCTGTTGTTCCACTTCCCATTACAGTCACTCTGACTTATAACACTTGCCATAGTGGAACTAATATTAATTATATGTAGGAGAGTTGAGACATTAGTATTGTGTCAGTTATTTATGTATATATCTATGTATTATCACATTTATTATCAGATGTATGACTGTGGTATACTGTGTACTATATTCTTGTAAATATATTTCTGCTATCTTGACTTGCATGGCCTTCACATCTGCTTAACATACATACACAGCTGCATGTACATCTGGTAACCTTGAAACTGCAACTACAATTATGTAATGTCTCACTGCTTGGCACTGTTGCGCTCTCCTTACCATTGAGCAAAAGTAGTGCTTGGGGTGTGCATTGCTGAATAGCATGTTTGTAAAATGGTAAACGGAGCACAATAGTTTAAAATAATGTGCACACTCCAAGTAAATGCGATAACTGGAATTGGCGGGAAGCATCAGTCTCCATTGCTCTAGATCCGTAGCAGATATAGCAGGCATTTGTGGGGATGGTGTCAGGTTTAGGGCACAGAGATGAGATGTCCAGGAGTCCAGGATTTTTATTGGACTCCTAGTTAAGATCCACAACCAACAGCTTCTACAGGGGGTCTGTTCTGGCTACCAGTATACATTGGAGGCTCTGGATAGTTTATACCAGGCTGTATCCAGTCTGACAGGTATGCCGCACACTTATGACCAAAGTAGGCATCATTTCAATTACCTACAGAGGAGGAATAGGGATACCCTCAACCATTGGACCAAGGGATATAGGACTGCGGACATCCCACACCTCTGTAAGCATCAACTATAGAGAGTACTTGTAAGACTTAAAAGCTGATTACAGGCAACACTGGTATTCATAATGGCCTTCTTTTCTGTTCTGTTTTTTCCACAGCTGCCAGTGATCATGAGTGCAATCTCCAAACCCATGGGGCTAGATAGGTGAGGATGAGTAAAGCATGTAATATGAATGTGGCAGAAGAGTACTGTTATTGTAGCATTAAAAGTTAAAGATAGCTTTTTTTTGTATGTTATACAGTTGTATCAAATTGAGGATGTATATCTCAACTGTAAAAACAAGTATGCATGCATTAATCTATAGCACAAACCAACAGTACAATATTAGACTTTATTCAGAGCTTGTGGGTTCAAAGACCACATTTTCCAACTAAGCAATACGGTTAATTCTTCAATAATATTTAAATTAAATTAAAGCCTCTATACTAGTGGTACAAACACCTTGCTGCAAACTGTAATCTGTATAATTGGAACATGCATATGTGAAATATAAACATATGCCAAGGATTACTTGCTGCAATCTGTAGTATAGTGTGCATCTGTTAGGAGCTGATAGTCTTAAATGTAAAAGTTAAGATAACAGAGTCAAATAATTGTATCAATACATTGTATGTCACATATGAAGACACTAATCTTATCCCTTTTTTCTTCTCTCACCCCAACCCTTATCTGTTCTTTATTTTATTTTTTCATATTTGTAAAACATTTTTTGTGTCATTTTAATTTAATTTAATTTTATCTTCTTTTATTAATTTTTTTTATTTTATTTTTATGTTATTGTATTGTATTGTAAAGTTAATTTTTATTTTATTTCATTTTTTTCTTTTTTTAATTGTATTATGTGTCATCAAAATGTGTCCATGTCATCCATGTGTACCACATCACTTAATGCTCCACAGCACATTGGGGTAGGCCTGCCTCACAGGATTCATCTGGCCCCCTCCACCAGCTCCAGCACTGTTTCCCAGCATATCTTTGAGCCAGACTGACAGCACCGCCTCTGGTGCCCCTGCACTACCTGCCCCCTCAGGTAGTCCTGGCTTCTCTCCCTCATTTTGTGCAGTACTAGGAAAAGATGAAGGGGACATCAGCAACTCTAGCCAGCAGCAGAGTGAGTTGACAGTGATGGCAGCCCAGTGGATGAAGACTCAATTCTCACTGTCACTCAGCTTGACGACTATGGGTTCGGGATTTCCCCACCCTCAGCCCAATAATGGTGTCCCCCAAACTTTTGTGTCCATTACAGTCCCCGTCTCTTGTCATGTTTGTATTGTCTGTCTGTAATTGCTTACTCACCTACCCAACTTACTTGACCAAGACATACCTAAGTCCCTTCCCCAACATTCTTCTCTCTCTCAAAAAAAATGTCCCATATATAGCTTTCCATTTTGCATATGTGTCTTCTTAACACACTTACTTTGGTCCAGTTGACTATACAACATGTTTATTTTGTGGTCACCTGTCTTTCTGAAGGTGAGAGTCTAAATTCAGTTAATATTTTGCACATATGTTCATTTACACTGTTAAAGAAATGGATAGCTATGATTCTTTCCTACCACCCTCCTGCACATTCCTGCCCTGCTTTCTCTTTGTTCTTCCACCTGCTTGCTTCCCATTTTGCCACTTCCTATCTACCCCATTTCACCTCTTTATTCTTTGCTTGAGTGAAGTTGCACATCACACACCTACACTCAGCAACAGCAAGCTGCTGCAATGCTGCTTATCACTGCTGGACTATGTCAATACACAGCAACACATCTAGTATAAACAAATCATGTGACTGAATTATCACTCTGTAATGAGAAGTATTTAAAAGTATTAGATACATCTGTATTTGAAACCAGTACCATCTGGTCCCAAAAAAGGAATGCATCAATGCATTAATGCATGCTGCCACAGAGTCAGGTAAGCAGCAGGTGTATTTCATAGACTCAGTACTAACTGTCAGCATTTAGCAATTTGTGCACTGCTTAGTGTATCTCACATGCGTATGCACTTTGCTAACTGTTGCACAAACCCACTGCTCGCCGTGCTATGGAAATGTATATATTATGCTGTATTACTGCTGTTTACTGTCCATTTCTTGTGTATGACATGAAATTACACGTGGAAACATTATAAACTGAGGGCCCTATCTAACAATATGTCAAATATTTACAATACATCCATGTGTTGGCACCCTCAAGCACTGCAACCCTGGGGACTCAATATTTTTCCACACATATATCAACCATAGTTTATATTCAAATATAATTCAAATATAATATCAAATGGTGTGTGCTATGCTATGCCATGCAGATCAGTCTGGTAACATGCAGAACTACAACTATTGACCCACATGCATAAAAGCCTTATCTGCAAGGCTAGTGAAGAAAACAGCATGGGCCATATGCACAGGGATATGGGTGACCTTCAACACACTTGATCCTACCCATTTTGATTTTGTCAAGGGAAGATCTTGCTTATTGACCCTTGTGGACTTCTTGGATAGTGACCTCAAAGACCTGAATGAGGAATAGCAGGACATACCAGCTATGTTGATTTATCCAAGACATTTGACACTATCCCCCATTCGTGTGTCATAGTGAAGATCTTCCATGAATGAATTAAGCCATACAGTAGTAGAGATAGGCAACTGGCTCACTGACATAACACACACTCTCAACATTGGGGAATGCACCTCTTCCACTATCTACTTACTATTAGACTACCACATGGATCCATGCTGGGTCTACAACTGTTTGCAAACTACTTCCCTGAAGTGCAGGCAAAAGTAGATGGCACAGATCCCTGGGGTTTGCCAATGGTGACAGCTCTACTGGTACAGGTTGATTCACCAACTTTCACAGTATGCATTCTGTCAGTGACCCTACTGGTTATCCATCTACTGATGTAAGGTTTAATCCCCAGCTGGGAGGGTTTCTCAATGATACCTGCATGGGGAGATTGTGTCAAAACCATAGACCAGATCATGATAGGCAGTATGCACTGTCTTACCTACCTCCAGGCCAATCACATGGAAGCAATGGCCTGCAACAACATCACAGATTGCCTGTCGTGGGACTCAGCACATACAGCTTCCTGATACAGTGGAATACACACTTCAACACACCCTCCACATTGGCTATATTACCATACAAGGGAGTACATCAACATGCATCCATGTGAGTAGAGTGGGCAGCACCTGATGCATGCATGTATACAGATAGCCTGACTCTCCTGGACTGTGAAGTGGACTAACATTTGATCATGTACCTCTTTTACATGTACTCTAGTCATATTCTGGCTGTGTGCAATGGACCTAAGTGAGTTTTTAATGCTACATCATATCTGTTATATCTGATAGATGTCTTCAAATAGGTCATCAAGGGCATGCATGATGACAACAGTATCATCTTGTGGAACTTGATTGAGTCAAGGCATTTGTTACAAATCTATACTGAAGTATTCACTCAACACTGTCATATGTGGCCATAAACAGCTATACCACCAAATAGGTAGACCACTGTATTACATATGTGGCATCTTACTATATTGAAATTTGGGATGTGACCTAGCTGTCTGCTAGGCCCTTTCCTGTTCATTAGTTAAGTGATGGTCATGACAAATGACATACACATGCTGTGTCCACACTGCTGCCTGAAGTACTCCAGAATGTGGGCCATCCTTAACTCCAGCTGTGACATTAGTATAATACAGACAGTAGCAACAGATAGCAAACACTGCTTCCAGAGACATAACATCACCTGCATTGACAAGACACATGGGGGGATGTGTTAATTTGGGAAACAAATGCCTCACCCAAGTATAATATGGATGTCTCACTCTATAATCAGACCAATAGGTATGTGACCTGTGTGCTGGGGTAGATGGTAAGTGGTACATCCACCAGCATGTGGTCACAGTGCTGACTACTACCTTGAATGCAACACATGTACTGGGTATGTGAAGGACATCTACATCAGAGGCCATAATACCTTCATGGTTACCAGCCTTCATTACACCAATAACAGTGTACAATGCACCCTTCTCCATGTACCTCCTGGCACATCTTCCAGTAATGTGCAACTGAAGTATGCCACCTTTGTCACAGTGAGCTGTCACACAACTTATTTTCCATACCTAGATATGTTTTCTATAGAATATATATAACTTTCTGATTGTGCAGAACACCAGTTACATTCTTACCAGATGCGTGTATGCTACCTGTTCTGCTGATGCACACACAACATACATATGTGTTTGACAACATTAATGGCATGTATTTCATTCATGACAGAGTTTGCACAGCTTCACAATATGCACCCTACCCCAACTGTATGTCCTCTGCATTATTCATGTAAGGATGTTTATATCACACAGGCATCCTCCCCATTGTTATGTCACCTTATGTGACAGTCACATATAGCACATTTTGACTGTACAATCCCTACTATACCATATAGATATCTGATTGGTGTTGCTGCTACAACCATCTTCCATTGACATGCCCTCCTCTGTTGCAGATTGGGTAATTTCACCTGTTCTCTTTCCCTGTGTCCATCAAGCAATTCATGTGTGTGTCCCTTTTCAATACACACACTTCCCCTGTGTGTTCATTTTACATCGCAGTACATGTCCCATTACAGATCATTTACACAGCTTCAGTACAAAATGCCAGGAATGGGATATTACAATATCCTGCACTGTAGATACACTGTACTGTACTGTGGTTGGATCATATACTTTGCATTCATACCTCTC
Source organism: Protopterus annectens (assembly GCF_019279795.1). Taxonomy (NCBI): domain Eukaryota; kingdom Metazoa; phylum Chordata; order Ceratodontiformes; family Protopteridae; genus Protopterus; species Protopterus annectens. Next base: position 1,957,516,853 of record NC_056733.1, read on the forward strand.
TATGGTCCAGATATTCCCAGGATGTCCAGATGTGCTCCTTATCCAATTTGTGGGTTTATGCCATATCACTCGGATGATCTCAGGACTGATGTGACTCAATATTGCATATATTTGAGTTCATACCTCTCAACTAGGCTGAATTGTGCAGAATGTCCAGTTTTTGTCTCATATTTTTGATTTTCTCCTCATAATATTTTGTTTTTCTTGCAAATCATTGGCATGTCGTGATAGAATCAAGTCAGAAACTGATGAACATTTGAGTTTCAAACTTCATGCTCTTCAGAAACTGCAAGCTACTGTACAAGCTATTATTCTATCAAATTTCTAAGTTTAGAAGAATAATATTAAAACTCTGGCCCTATTTGTGGGCCTTTGTCATGCCCCCCCCCCCCCAGTTTTAATGGCTTTGTCCAGATTCCTTGCTCTAAGAGGTTGATAGTGCTACATTGTAGCACATTTCCATTTGAAATCTATATCAAATATGTCCCTATTTCTTATAAGTTCATAGGTTCATAGGTAGGTACTAGGGTATTGGCCCAAGGGCCTACGTAAGCCTAGCCAACAAGGTTCCCTGTCTTACGCCACCCAAGAAAGTTATTTTCCTGTGCCACTGTCGAGCAGAGACACAGAAGTGATCCCCGGGGTGTATTTCCTATTTCCCATCCACTCATCAAGATTTTTCTTGAAGAGTGCTAATGAAGAACTTTGCTTGACATAGATGGGTAGCCTGTTCCAGAGTATGGGAAGTCTGTGGGATAGGAATCTATCCCTCCAGCATGTCCTGTTTATTGTGGTGACAAGGTTTAGGTCCCTAGAGCATGTAGCTTGGAGGGATTGGGATTTCTTTAGGTGTAGCATGTCCAACAGCTCTGGGTTTAACATAGCTTTATATGTTAGGCAGAGATCACCTCGGAGTAGGCGATATGCTACGGAGTAAAGCTGGAGTTTTTTGAGGCAGTCAGTGTAGGGCATTTGTTTGAGTCCAGTAATCCTCTTTGTGAGGTACTTCTGTGGCCTTTCCAGCTGCTGCAGATGCTATTCTGGTTATTTGTTCCCTCATTATGTAGGCCTTTGTGCAGATGTGTTGCACTAACAGACTGAGAGCTGTTTGTGAAGCCCTGATGATCATTGTGGCATTCCATACAAATCCACAGACTGTAGGTGCTCTGCCTTATACTGAATTGATATCCACATTTGCTTACACAGTTTTCTGACCGGCAACACTGTTGCCAGCCACAAAACCTACCTTAGGTGTGCCGCTCATAATTAATATGTGTTGCATGCTACCACTCACTGAGCAACACCACACACACATGTAAACTCCATGTAGGCTCTGCAGGAAGCCTACATGGAGCTTATTGAATCCTGAGGAAAGTGTTTTAAAGCCATATGCTTGTATATTGCAAGGCAGTCTCATGTTATATGAATACAGTTTTGTGACTGATTATGTTTTTTTTTACATTACTTTTTGACATTGTTTTTTAACTAGTTCTTGGTATAATGAAGTTCAGTGTATATTGTTGATAAAAACACTCACTATCATTAAATGTATTGTTTTACCATATTTTTGTTTTTTTCTTGCACATTTTTACTGGTCATGCTCTGTATTATGTTTTGTATATGGTATCACTACAAAATGTTATTAACATTTTCTCAAACTAGAATGAAGGATGTGTTGTACAGGTACACATTTTTACCATTTTTTTTAATTAATTTATGAACAATTTATGCTTCAATACAATGTCTATTTAACTCTTCACAAGCTTGTCATGTTATCATGTACAAAATCATATGATGTGTGAGTGAAATACATCTA
>NC_056733.1:1957523668-1957573668 GCF_019279795.1 Protopterus annectens
TTACTGCTGCAGTCAAGTTTTTGATAACATTGCTAACCTTTCATCAATTGTGGGAACTGGTCAGGAAACTACAAACTAGCAGGCTGCATGCATGCTCACAAGCACCCTAAGCCAGTGTCATACTGGTCATCACTAGCATGAGAATTAAATCTGAGCCTCCATCTTCCTCTGCAATCCTTGCAGAAAGGGAGGAGGATAAAGAGAGATAGGATAAAAAAAAATGATAACAGATATCGACCTCTAAAAGTACAGAAGTTTGAAGTGAAATTTGACTGAGTAAAGGGTGTATTGAGATCACTGCTCTACCATGGAAAACAAAAAGAAAGAAAGAAACTATAGATTGCAAGGTGTGAAAGACATAGTCATTGTAAAGTCTTGCTGCTAACCGAAATAGGGATTTGGATGCTTGCCTTTTTGGAAAGGGACCTCTTTATGATTACTTAAAGATGTGGCAGTCTGAATTACAAAACCAGAGACAGACACAGAGACAGAGGGACCTAGGACATTTAACACAGCAAATTAATAAACTTAAGTCAGACTAGATAGTCAGAAATAGAAGAGGCACCAGCTGTAGTAGTTGTTGTAGTTCATAATTTCATAGGGTCATAGTTGTTTACTATGCTAATGATTACAAGGCCCTTTTTAATCTCTGACAAGTTCTGCTTCCCTTGATAAGTGTAAGCAGGGACTTGGGAAATGAAACTTTTATAAGATGAGGCCTGGAAGATGGACAACTTACAGGCTGTCCATGTCCATTAGAGACAAGAGCCAAACCAGGGATGCATTTCCTGTTCCCCATCGAAATGTCCAAGTTACACATAAATTGGGTTAGGATGCAACTCTGATTCAGATGAATATGGAGCCTATTTCAGAAAAGGAGTAGTCTCTGGGATACATACCTGTCTCTCCAGCAGCTTCTCTTTATATCAAAGGCAAAGTTTAAGTCTTCAGAATGGATAATTCCGATGCTGTTTGTTTTGCAGATATGTGGGAGGTCTATCAGGGTGACCTCTGAGAATAACTTGTATCCCAGGTGTAGATCTTTCCCCAACAGCCTGTAGGAGACAGAACATACAGTGATAGGGCTTTGAGAGGTGGTCTACATTGGACATGTCACTTGTGCCCTGTAGGACAAAAGGAGGGGGATTTAAAACAACCAGTTAGAAAGTCTTTTACTTCCACTAAGCAGCTACCTACAGAATGTATACGTAAGAAGAGAGCAAACTGCCAGAGTGATTCTGATTCTGATAGTGATGAACCCCAGCCTACAAGTAAGAAAAGGGTAAGCAAAAGGGACAAGGGTCTGTAACCCCTAAAACTGCTATCTGAGTCATACGGCTCCTTGGCATTAAGTTCAACTCTAGAGAAAAAAAAGGATGATGTTTCCTAGCAGATTAGTAAATGGTTTGCAGCATTATCTATTACCAGTAAAGATGAACAACGTTTCTTAATCAGGCTGTGCACAGATGAGAAAACAGATGAAGCTAGAGTTTCTCAAAAAGATAATAATGATCTGCAGAGCTTGTACAAGTTTTTAAAAAGTGAACTTGGGAGGTATCACTGTAGGAAAGAGGCCAGAGAAGCTGCTTATGCCTTAAATGTGATATAAATCAGAACCCCCAAGAATTCTATAGCTAGGTAAATTGTGTGTATTTTGCAGCTGATGATGTTTCAGATGCAGAAAGCGATGATTTTCAAGATGTGTACTTCTAGAACCTAGGATTCCATATTAGGGCACCGTTATCTGTAAAGTTTAGGAAGGTACCGCAGTATGTGCAGTGCTTTGTAGACAGGGTATTAGATATCTAGGAATCCACTAAGGGTGTTGAAGCTCTGGCAATGAGAAGGGGATGGGAGAAAATAACTGCAGCCCAAGTCCAGGTACTAGAAGTGAAACTTTTGATACCCTAGGCATGGAGGGAAATGAACTAACTCCTTCAAAAGGCAGACAAACTAAACATGCTTGTATCCCTATTGAATACACATGATAGTGACAGTAAGAACCTTAGGGAATGTATGGTTAAAGCTAAAGTTTGGAAATATGGAAGTGAGTCATTCAGTGTATGTCCCTAGTAAGGCAAGAGGTGATTTTTTAAATTGGTAATGATCTGTTAAAAAGGTTTAGGCCTACGACTGCCTATTTTCATCGGATCTTTTGGTCACAGGTAAATGAGCCATTCCAATTGGAAAGAGCTTAAAGGTTCATAAGCAAGCAGAATCGTGCTATTTAGAAAAAGATGATGCAATAATTATTTTTTTTAGTTTGATGTGCCAGATGTGTCTGTGCTTGGAACCTCTGAGCATCTGTCTCCATGGAGATAGACAGCACATAGGGTATGTGTGTTAAGGCAGGGTGCAGTAAAGTATGAGATGAATTCCAGGGGTCTGACATTCTCTACTAAAGAAATAAATCTACCTGTCTCAGAAAGTTATTCAAACAGTGACAGAGCAGTGATAAATGCTAAACATCCTGACACTCATGTGTAAACTACAGTGGAAAGTTCACTAGGTCATGAGGCATTTCTTTGCAGCATATGGTCAGCAGCAAATGAAATGTTTGAGTCAGTTAAGGCTGAAGACGTAATATTTATAAAACTATGCTATGTTTAAAATATGAAAAATGATTTATGAGTGTGTTATGATATAAAATGATAAACAGGCAGAGGTCTTATCTGAAATTTGTTAAAAAGTCAGAATTGCTAAGAAATGTTCCAAATCATAGGCAAAATTTGAAGAGTATAGGAGTTTGTGCTGTGAATCTCCAGATCGGGTAAAGGACATTGTGAAATTCTGTACATGGGGTAAGGGCCTAATATCACCCCTGTACCTATGACTAGTTGTCCTAGTGTGCCTGGACAGGGGTGTGTGTATGTGGATCTGGTCAATGATATTCTGTGGTTACATACAAGGGGGGATCCAGTACTCCTGAATATGACTCCATAGGCTCTGAAGTCAGGACAGACCTTATTCCAGGTATGTCAAATTGTGGCTGAAACAGCTGCAATAATTCTAGCCTATATCTAAGAATTATAAAAGGTCAAGAAATTCCTGACCAAACTGCAGTCTGTTCTTAGTAAACATTTGAAAGACATGGGTTTAAAATTACACTATATGCCCTACTTAGTCACCAAAGGCAGACTGATGTATGCCTTAGTGCACAACCAAACAAGCTGACTTTGAGCTCAGTAAAATAATAGGAAGTCTTTCTGAGATTTAGAATTAGCTGTTCCTGTCACTGGTGAGTTACCAGAAAGTACTATGCAGAACAATGAAATGAAGGCAGAATTGAGGTGACTGCCAAATGGTTTAACCCTACTGCAAGAAATCTGTCCCAATGATAAAAAGGAAGTATGTTCATGTGAAGATAATAGTGATTACCTTGTGCTGTCTCACGCAGAGAGAGAAACTTAATGAAGTATGTATATGTAACACTGAAAATATGTCTGACATGACAGAAGACAACATAGAACTTGGTAATAAGTTGTCTATTAGAAGTTAATAATTCATTTCTTATGTGCTAATAAACTCAGTTTTAAAAGAAAGCATGTTAGCTGTTTCAGTTTTTCACTTGATTGTAACATAGAGCAATAGGATCTGGAAAGGGGAAAAATGGGTTCAGCCACATTTTTCCTCACCCACAGACAAATGCATTGGTTATAATATAAAGTATCATGCTTCATGCTAATTGCTCTGACAGTACTTAAATATGATAAAACTACCAAATGTCAATGTTGCAAATGTTGACATACCCAACATTGACATATAATTGTGTATTCTCTGAGCATAATCTCAAAAGATGCTAAGTCTGAAACAGTGTTCTATGCAAGGGGGCAAGCCCCCCCCTGCCCTCAAACCCCACTGCTAATTATGTATTCTAACTCTGAGACTGCAAAATCCTTGCAGAAGGGCCATATTACCCAACCCCAGGATTGTTGATCTCACACACCTGTTTTTCACCTATTTTTTGGACCAAAACGTTTCTGCAAAACATATGTTTGCAACTGAGAGCTTTACTTATTTTATGCACTCCCACAGATATCCATAAGCAACTTAACCTAGTACTGAAGAAGTGTAGTGTTCCAGCATACTGCTAGTCGTGAGGGCAATTTGCTCTCTTCTTTCATTTTACAATGACTTCCTAGGCTCACACTCAGTTTCTACACAGTGGTCCTGGTAGCAGACTTCTTTTTTGAGTCCTGATAACCGCCACACTCCTCTCTGTCACAGCATTTTGCACAGAGTTGACCCTCACTGCCTTCTGTTTTATTATATACTACAGTAATGTGCCCAAAATGCAGGATTAGATAATACACTATTTGACATTATACCTAGCACACCAACATCTACACAGGGAGTTTGTGTTATTTAGATAATGACTAAACAGCAGCAATCATAATAAAGATGGAAACATATTTCTCACACATCTAAGTAAAGAAATCTGGGGGGGGTGGGCAATGGACCAAAATATTGCTATTATAAGAGTTGATAGAATAATATATTTTACATGCATTTTCTGAAGGATGTGATGTCTGAAACTCAAATTAATCCCATTATTTACTGACTTCAATACACAGTGATTTGCCAGAAAACTACAAATATTATGAGGAACATACCAAAAATAGGAGGTGAAAATTTGAATATTGTATGAAAATCTGAATACGTGAAAAGCAAGGTCAGTGCCAGTGGTGCAACAAGGATCACATTTACATTTGATTTAGAAGGCTTTGAGTTCTGTTCCTACACTAGGTAGATTGATTACTGGCATTGCAATGCAGCATAACAGCAGTACTTGAGATTTTAAATCTTTTACACAAAACCTTCATTTAACCTCTCATTCATAACTTTTAAGAAGTATTTTTCTGCCAATCCATAAAACTCTTATAAAATTGGTATTCCATTCCATCTGCTCATATAAGGAAATCTCATGTTTCAATTCATGATTTTTTGTTTTATTTTTTTTTTAATTGCATTCCTTTTTTTAACTTTCTTTCTTGAAACATTTTTTTAACATATTGTTTATATATTCATACTTTGTTCCTGAGATCTTCTTATATCTTCTCTATAATCTTTCATTTCTCTCGTGATACTAGTATTCTCTTTAACTATGTTACTGAAATAAGCTGATAGCTCTTCTTTTTTACCTTGTAAATAATATCTTTGTTTAAATAATAATTATTTAATTTTATATTAATTATTTTCATAAATTCTCTGTTCTATTGCATAATATTCTTTATCATTCCATTCTAAATCCTTTAAAGCATTCATTTTGTTTTATAATTTGGGGGAATTTACTAAAGCCTACATTGTAAAAGTCCAGCTTGATTCATGTCAGCCTTATGCCTAAGATTTCTTCATTTGTGACTGTTACAATTAATACTATCTAATCTGAAATTTAAAAATGTCTAAAATTGTTTGACCTTTTTATTTTTGTTTTTGTTATACATTTTATAATGTATAAATTGCAATCTAAAATTGTCTGTAATTGTGGAGCTTCTCTTCCCAGGCCTCCACTGAAAATGGGACTTTCTGGCTCAGTGCACTTTCCTGTCAGTCCTGGTAAATGTCAACAAATAAATACATAAATCAATACATGGACATATTTCCTGTGTAGGCATAATGGTCCTGTGCTTACACAAAAGTAAGCAGATGTGAGATCCAGTAAACAGAGCTGAGGGGCATGCACGAGTGTGTGAACACAGAAGTGTCTGTGGCATGCAAATCACCTCATAAACCAGTGAAATGCATGCAAATACGGCAGGTAGAGTGATCCAGCAAGCAGATAGGCAGTCATGCAGACCTCTTATTGGTGTCCATAATGTACATGGAAAAATTCCATGTACAGGATGTAAAAATGACACAGGGACTGTAGATGTGTACTTACAGTGGCAGAAATAGTACAGAGGACACAGATATGTGCAAAAGTAACCACCGTGTGTCCAAAACCACGTGGAAAATAATGTAAAATAATTTTATATTTTTTAATACCCTGGGTGTGCTTGCCCGGTGCACCGCAGTGGGCAAACATGCCGTTATGGAAAAAATATAAGAAGATTGTAAAATACAGAATTTACTGAGTATATAACAATGATGTATTATAGAACCTTATGTGCAGTATGTACAATGTACGACTGCTGTGGCTGCTAACAAGGCAGGGCCTGAAACCATGTAGTTTCCAGGTATTGTGCACAGATCTGTATGCAAATGAGCTAGGGTTACTGAATTGCACAAATGAGTATCTGTGCCTGGGTATCTCATCCCTGTTGGGGCAGAACCATGTTGATATCCACAGAAGAGATAGCTGACACCAAAAGGGGGATGTGCCATCAAACTTTTATGCTCATTGGAGCTCAGTGGCACCTGTTTGTGTGGTGTGCCACTCTGCTCAGCAGGGGTGTGTGTCTGGTAAATGCTAAGCTTTGTTTACCTTAGGGGTATGTGTTTCAATGGGTTTGAGAGTGTTTGCAGGGTGCACAGCTGTCCTGAGTGTGACCTTCCATGGGGGCATGTCTGCCCACTGCTAAGCCTTGTTTATCTGTGTGGTGCGGGTTTGTGCAGCACACCACAGTGCTCAGCAAGGAAGGCTGTCAAAAAAAAAAAATCGCTGAGAAAGCCAATGATATATTAATTACTGATGAGCCCTGTTTCACTTAAAGTAGGGCCATTAAACCCCTTAATGTTGTACTTGGCAGGTGGTATGCATCATAGGTAGCAAAGCACACAGGCTACACCTACAGCAGAGCACTATAAAGTATGCATACACCCTACAATCTGATTTTCCACCATACTCTGCACCATTGGAGTACAAACTTGTGACTTTTAACCTATAGAATGCTATGGGCTGCTTCAGGTCTGTTACATATGTATGTGCTAGATGCTGAGGTCAATGCAGCTGCTGACCATAGGCCTAGACTGAGAAGGAGAAGGGTGTTCAGGCCTAGGGTAATCTACCAGGAGCTACATGAGCTGGAGATTGTAGAGCAGACAGGGACATACTACAAGACCTCAATGAGCTCTGCCAACCTCAACTCAGACCCAGAGCCAACAGAGGGGAACCCATCCCAGTGGAAAGAAAGGTATGTGTAGCACTTAGTATACTAGCTACAGGTACTTTCCAAAGACCAACAGGGGACATGATGAGGATTTCATGGGCATCTGCTCCCAGGGGGCTCCAACAGTTCCTGGATGCCATGCTACCACATGCCAGTGAGCACAATTACTTTCTCCACACTCCTGAGTAGAGGGCCAGCACTAAGCAACTTTTCTACCATGTAGCACGCTACCCTGAGTTACTGGGTGCCATAGATTGCACTTATGTACACATTAAGGCACTACCCAGTCAAGATGGTGGAATCTACATCAACCACAAGGTGTATCACTCCATCAACTGCCAGGTCATGTGCAATGCCCAGGGCATTATCAGGAATGTGTGTGCTGGCAGCCCTGGCAGTTATCACAACTCCCATATCTGGCATGCATCACAGCTGTACCAGATGTTTGCTAGGGGGTACATCTACCATGTCAATTTACTTGGGGATGCTGGCTGCGCACTCAAACCGTGGATGATGACACCCCTCACCCACCCACCGAAGAATGCCATAATAAGGCACACACACACACACACACCAGGAACATCATAGAGCATGTGTTTAGGCTGTTGAAGTCATGGTTTCTGGTGCCTCAATATATCTGGTGGACCCTTGCAGTACTCTTGAGCCACATGTTCACAGATTTTCCCAGTATGTGCCATGGTACATAACATGATCCTGTGGAAACAGCTGCAGCAGGATCAGCAAAGGGAAGGGATACACAGCCTCCCACCAGTGCCTAGGTCATCACAGCCACACCCACAGGGGAACTTGGAGGAGGACCCCAATGATAGGCTGTCCCCATAGGCAGATGCACATTTTGCAATTAAGCTTTCACACAAATAATTTAAGATCAATTAGCACTTGTGCCACATTGCCCCTCCTGCCTGGAACAAAAGTTAAACCTTTTGAGAGCCAATTAGCATGCTCTGGAGTTAAAGACCTGCTAGAATAATTATATATTTTAAAATCACCACTCATATTAGTTATAACATGTGGTACCGAGTATTTTTTCATTCAACATGGCTATCAAAACATCCAGCTCATCTTGCTCATTACTAAACTCTATAACAGATACATCACATTGCTGTTCAAAGTTACAAACATCCTCACTCAAGCCCACAGAATCTGTTACTACATAAAAATCCTGATTCAACATGTTCCTCCCCAATGACCATATCAGGAAACACATATTGCTGTTCACTTTCACAAAACCCCTCAGTTATAATTTCTGTTACTGCACATTGCTGTTCAAAGTTACAAAAATCCACACTCACACCTTCAGATTCTACATTTCTACATAAAAATCCCATTGCTGTTCACTTTCACAAAACCCCTCATTTCCAAATTCTGTTACTATACCAGTCATTGAAAGTTGTGTTTGGGCGGCACCTGAATGGCTAACTGAAAGCAGCAGTATTTTAGAGCTCCATAGAACTAGTTAAATAAGACAGGAAAAAATATTATTTTTTTTTTCTTCAAAGTATACAATCTTATAGATAAAGGACTAATTTACATAATTAGAAACTTTGGTGAAGTTTAACAAATAATTTCCTGTCAAAAGGCTTGGAGATACATTCACTTGTTAAAATGAGCAACTCAAGGAATTCTCACCAGAATGCTGCCTTAAAGAAGGAACTACAACATATGACATCTACCCTGCAGGAGTTTTCTTTGAAGATGGATGCTTTTAAAGAGAACCAAGAAAATTTTAAAATAAGCAGTCAAAAACAGGCTGACACCCTCAACGAAATGCTACAACACCAGATAAGGATAACAGGAATAGAAGTTTCTCTAAATGACTTAGAAAGCAGACTTAAGGAAGAGGAAACACAGAAAGAACTGCTTCTTAAACAAAACACTTGGTTGGTTATAAAGTAGATGACTTGGAAAATAGGGAGAGAAGAAATAGCATTGGGATTTTCGGATTACCTGAAAACACAGAAGGTGAGGGCATTATTTCCTTTTTATCAAGCTGGATCCCTGACTTTTTAAATTTAAAAGAAGGACTTTCCTTTGGCATTGAAAGGGTGCACAGAGTTCTTGGGAAACCTGCCACTAACTCAAATTCTCCTCCTAGGTCAATAATTATCAAATTTCTTTCATACTTGGACAAGGAACTGATTTTAAGATTTGCTTGGAGGAAGGCACATCTAAAATATAAACATAGCCTGATCAGATTTGATAACGACTGTTCATCTCGAATAATGGAACAAAGGAAAAAAGTGTGGCCAATGATAAAGTTTCTGAAACAAAATAACATCAAGGCACAACTTGCACATCCAGCTAAGATAAGAATACTGTATGCCAACGAGATGAGGACTTTTACTGACTTAGAGGAAGCCTCTTCATTTATTAAAACTAATAATGTGATTATTTTACTGAAGATATGGATTGGATGTCACCTTCTCTCAAGAGAACAAAAGTAACAAATGTCTGGACAGACGTCAAAAAGAAGAAGCAAAAGACTGATACTGTTACAGCCAAATCTCTCAAAGCATCTACTATGATATGAATTGTTTTAACATTACTTTAGAGGACCAATTTTACTGCTTGAAATTTTATCTATATTTTTTGAAAACAGATGACACTTGGGAGTTTTCACATTACCTCAGGTATGTAAAACAGGGTACTTTTCTTTCACAGAAGGAGGGTTATATAACACATAAAATATTTAAATAATATGTAAATCAACATACATAGCATATGTGTATTTTCTTTTAATTTTCTCTTTTCTCTCTCTCTTCGTCTCTCTTTTCTCATTTATTTTAACTGCATCTTGTCTCCCTTTCTAAATTCTCTCCTATTTACTATACTAATATAGTCTGTATATATTTAAAATCTCACTATTTATACATAGATAAATAATAGACTAAAATAATCTAGTTTTAAGGTAGACTAATTGGAATAGTGAACTCAGTTAATTGTTATTACAATATTTATTAGATTAATGATAGTCACTGTTATGCTTATTGGGATTGGGGACATGTTCGTTATTAACTCTAAAATGTTCCATTCATGTACATATGTCCTTTGAATTATTTCCTTTTAGCATTAACAAATATATAAAAAAAGGAGGGAAAAATGTACTGTTGTTTAAGAGAAGTGAAGCTTTCCTCACATTCTATTTGTGTTGCCATAGCAACAGTAAACAATTGCTGTAGTCTGTAAGGACAATGTGAACCTGCGAAGTGCATTTAGCCTCACAGATAACAAATAATTAGAAAAAATAATGTTGTTTAGTTATTAAAATGTAAAACAACCCAAGCAAGGTAAAATAAATACTTATTAGGACTATTTGTAAATATTTTATGATTTATCCTCATAGGATTACATATTCCTGGAAACACAACTGAAATGTTCCCAAACTACATGTGCACTTAAATATATAAGTAAAAATGTATATTCACAAGGAAGTATTGAAATGTTTTAGTCTTCCAGTTAAAATAGTTTACTGTCAACATTTTGCGATATCAGAAAGTTTGAAGAGCTAGGAAATTATTATTTGTCTTTATAATGATTATTAGACAGATCTTAGACTCTGCTTTGTTTAATGAATTGTGACACATGTTTATGAGGAAAAGTGAACTCAGATGTTATTACAATAGTTATTAGATTAATGGTGGACGCTGTTATCTTAATAGGTTACGAAGCATGTTAGTGATTAACTCTGAAATGTTTCATTTATATACATACTGTCAGTTGAATTATATTTTGAATTAATGGGGGTGGGCCAGTGTCTTTGAAGCTGGATGAGAAGGAACTGATGTGGCAACTTACACTGAATGCCCTTGTTTTTCCAGGCCTTAATGACTCTGTTTCTATTGGAAGTATTTTAAAAATGAGAGCCTTAAAAAGATTATGTTAATTTATGTTTTTGAACATTTATACATTTGGATAGGTATTGTTATTCATATACATGTTAGTATTTATGCAGTTCATGGAATGATGTTTTATATAGAGTTGTATATTTATTTTATGTGAGTTATATATATATAACTTTTATTCATAGCCATTTAAATGGATGTAGACCACTTTAGTTGATTATTTGTGGTGATGTCAATTAATTTATGTCTATATAAGGAATGGATTTTACTTTGCGAAATTTGTCTGATGAAGTTTGCCTATTTTGAGTAAACGAAAGCGCTAACAAAATACCTATTTCTGTGTCTTCAGTGTGGTTCTTCAATTTTGGGTTACTAACCTGAATTCATAAGCTTTATGCTCTATATATGCTACATTGTATATGTCACTAGCACACAAAAAAATACATTTTATTTTTGCAACATGCTGTATTTGCACTAACCATACATTCTAAACTAACTCAATTGGCAAATGACAAGTTATTTATTTGAAACACCAGTCTAAATATTAATTGTCACCTTGAAATATTGTTGCTGTTTTGACAAAACAAAACCTGAATTGGAAAAGGAATGATTTGAAGAAGAGAAGTATTGTACATATTTCAATGACAGCTACTGACTCTACAATATAAGTAGAAATGTATAAATGCAAGGAAAAATTGAAGTGCTTTACACTTTTAGTTAAAATAGCTTATTGTTAACATTTTGCTTTATCAGAAAATTTAAAGAGCTAGGAAATTATTTATAATTTATAATTTGCCTTTATAATGTTTACTAAAGTGATGTTAGTTCATAGGTTCATAGGTTCATACTAGGCTATCTGCCCTAGGGCATTTATAAGCCTAGCCAGAGTGTGTTTGGCTTTCGCCACCCATTTTAAATTCATTTTGCTATGCCCTTTTTCGAGGTTAGTATACTGTGCCTCTGTCTAACAGTGACACAGAAGTGATACCCGGGGTAAACCTACGATCTCCCATCCACTCATCAAGATTCCTCTTGAAGAGAGTCAATGAGGGACTCTGCCTAACCTGGACTGGGATTTTATTCCAGAGTGAAGGGAGCCTCTGGGTTATGAATCTGTCCCTCCAGCATGTCCTATTTATTTCAGTGCTGAGGTTCAAGTCTCGAGCGTAGCTCGATGTGATTTGGATTTTCTGAGGTGCAGCATGTCCATTAATTCTGGGTTGGACATGGCTTTATACGTCAGGCACAGATCACCTCTGAGCAGGCGGTATGCCACTGAGTAGAACTGGAGTTTCTTTAACCAGGCAGCATATCGCATCTGTTTGAGCCCTTTGATCCTCTTGGTGAGGTAATTTTGGGGTCTTTCCAGTTGCTGCAGGTGTCTGGTAAGGTACATCCCAAAAGGGGCATTGTACTCAATTATGGGCATGATGAGGGATGAGTAAAGAGGCACAATGACCTCCCCTGATCTAGATGTGAATCCCTTCATGATTAGGTGGGCTATATAAAATGTTCTTCTAACCACTTTGGCCACGTGGTTGTCAAATGAGAGATTGCTATCAACTTGGGTCCCCAGGTCCCTAATTACTTCTTCTGTACTTAATGGATTACCACCTATGTGGTAATTTGTGGGCACTTTGTTTTTGCCAAAGGGGATGACTATACACTTTTTGGTGTTTAGCTTGAGGCCATGGCTCTGGCACCAGTTGTCTGTTTCTATGAGGCCCTTTTGAAGGATGCTTGTGTCGGCTGGAGAGTCGATTATGGCGCCCAGTTTGCAGTCATCTGCGAACTTGGTCAGCCACAGTCCTTCCGTGTTGGCCTGTACCTCCGAGAAATATATAACGAACAGGAGAGGTCCCAGGACTGAACCTTGTGGGATGCCACTTGTAACTGGTTTGTAGTCTGACATGGCTCCAGCAATTCTAACCATGTGGGTTCTGTCCTTGAGCCAGTTTGCAACCCATCTAGTGACATAGGGGTTTATATTTAAGCTGGTGAGCTTATCTATAATGCCCGAGTGGGGTATTGTATCGAAGGCTTTTGCGAGGTCCAGGTAGGCTGTGTGGACAACCTTCCCCTCGTCAATGGCCTTGGTGACTGTTTCAAAGAAATTGACCAGGTTTAAGAGGCAGGATCTGCTCTTAACAAAACCGAACTGGGTAGGATCCAGTGCCTGTAGGTCCCCAATATCTTTATTTATGAGGTCCATGATGATCCTTTCCATAGCTTTGCAGACCAAGCTAGTCAGGCTTATGGGGCAATAGTTTCCAGGATCCATTGAGGCACCACCTTTGTGGAGAGGGACCACTGTTGCTGTACGCCACTCTTTGGGTACATATCCTGTAGTAAGGCTGAAATTGAACAGTAGTTTTATGTTTGGGTTTAGCTCTTCTTGGAGTTTATGTAGGACGCAGCCCAGGACACCGTCTGGTCCCACTGATGCTGTATTTTTTGCTTTGGAGAGGGCGGCTCTTACCTGAGCATCTGAGATGTCAGGGGGGCAGCACTCTGCTGGGATAGATATTTGCCCTTTGGTGGGGAGGGGGGAAGTTTGCGATGAACCTGTCAGCTAGGATGTTGGCAATGTCTGTGGGTTCGGTGTATTTTTTGTCATTTTGGACTAATTTTGAGCATATCTGAGAATTCCCACCCAGGTTCCTAACATAACTAAAGAAAGCCTTGTGATTATCCTTAGTGTCCTGTGCAATGTTTTCTCTCGAAGCTGGCCGTAGATGATTTTATGAGTGCCCATAGTTTTTTGCTAATACTAATCAGAGATGCCTTCCCTTTTTGGGATTTTGCTCTATTATGTAGTAGCTTCCTCCTTCTATTGTATAGTTTGTTTATGGCTGGGATCCACCAGACAGGACGTCTGCCTTTGGAGGATTGGGTCTTGGTTTTATTTGGGATTGCAAGATCCATGCATTCCTGAAGGTGTTCATAGAATGCATTTATAAAGGATTCTGCAGTCTGGGCCATATTTTCCACAGGCCCGGGGGCTTTGAAGGATTCCACCTCAGTTTTGAGGCGTGTGAAATTTGCTTTAGAGAAGTTTTTCACTGTGGTTTTCTGGGCAGGAGGTGGGGTCGGGATGTGAATATCCAGAGAGATTAGTTTATGGTCTGATCTTACCAGTGAGGGATACACTTCTGGTCTGGAGCATAGAGTCCCCATGTTGGTGATGATCAGGTCCAGTATGTTTTCCCCTCTTGTGGGAGTGGTAACAAGTTGTTCCATAGCATTAGAGTTTATAAATTCTAGGATCCTTTGGGCTAGGGTGTTGGAGCTAGAGTAATGCTCCCAGTCTATGTTTGGGTAGTTGAAGTCGCCCAATATAATGGTGTTTGGAGAGACCTTCATATTTTCCAGTGTTCTCAGGAAGGCCGAGTGGGGTTCCTAGGTTTGGGAGGGTGGTCTGTAGCAGGCTATAAACTGGAAGGCAGTTTTACCCACTGTTAGTTGCACATGGATAGTCTCTGATGCTTTGTGCTGTGCCTCCAACCTGGAGGTGTGGGTATCTTTGACAAATATTGATACTTCCCCTCCTTTTGTGGTTCGGTCCAAGTTTTGGGGCCGAAAAGCATGGTATGAGGTATAACCTGGTAGTGCTGTTGTGCTCACAGGAGCCTTGAACCAGGTTTTTGTTACTGCACAGATATCGATGTTCTCCATGCTAAGGAGAGTTTCGAGTGCATGCATCTTGAGGTTTAGACTTCTGGCGTTAAGTAGCATTACTCTTAGTTTCTTATCCCTTGTGATACCTATGGAGGTGGGTTTGTCTTTTGAGCCTTGCCTAAAAAAGGCACTATGGGGGTAGCAAGAGCCTTTTCCAATATCCGAAAGCCCAGGGGTGACAGGTGCAAGCCGTCCCTAGTGAAGCATCGTGGCTTGTCGAGCATATCATCCCAGGCTGACAGGCATTGGATTCCCTTTGAATGACACCAATACTTAAGCCAATTGTTGAAATTGATCATCTTGTCTTCATATTGTGGCATCATTCTTGGTGAGGGTAAGATGCTACTCAAGGTCAGGGTCATACCGGCCTGGGCTACATGCTCAGAGAGCTCCTCTATGTCTCTTTTCATGTAGTTCAGGGAGGTATGTCTCAGGTCATTCACACCAGCATGGACAATGACTGAGTCATATTTGTACTTGCCTTGGAGTGACTGACTTGTTTAATGGATTGCGAGTCATGTACAAGATGGACTACTGAATGTTATTTCTGTTTACCTATGTTTGCTGAATTTCTTTTATTAGGACTGATTTAAAACAAGGGAAAGAAAGGGAAGAGACATCTTTGTTTTTGGTCAAGGGAGGAGAAGCTTAAGAGTATTCTAACTGCCCCAGGAACTCTCTAAGATGCTATAAACACTGTTTGACTAATACTTACCTAAGGTAAGTCTTGATTACCATATGGGTACCTACACATACATTCTAGACCTAATGTGGTTACCCATTCTGGAAGCAGGAGGTGTCCTATGCAGGGATGGGAATTTTCAGGGTGATCATAGTTCATTCTTAGACTCTGCTTTGTAAATCTATAAATATGCAAAAGCACTGCACATTTGAATGTAGGGCACCTCTATTCAGAGTCAGGATACCACTGATAAGCCATGTCATAAGTTTTCATAAGTGTAAGCTGAAGTTGGTGAGCTGAATAGTGGGAAAGTAAAGGAAGACAGTACAACTACAGTAAATTCATATTTCATTGGCAATCACTCATTGTCTACTACAAAGTCCTTTTAGTTAAATTATTTTAGTAATAATCTATTTGTTGTTGGCTTATTTAGTGTATGCTCCTCTGTTGCATTTAATTTATCTTAAATTACATATCTGACATGTTTGGGATCTCTTAATGATAACTAAATATTGGATATATTCTAAGTCAACATAATAATTGTTTACGCTACTAACATTCTATCCTGATATATAAAATACTATATACTAATAATAGAATAATATAGAATTTCATATCTCTTTTAAGAAAATTCTCCATATAATAATTTAACATATGGAGTTCAGTTGATATTGTTGGTTAAAGGTATGAGTGATAATCCAATAGATATATCTTTATCTATCGGATTAGGAATGCCTTTCATTCCATGTTTAATTGGAAATTCATATTTACTTGTATTTGATACTTTAGAATTAATGTTTTATAGAAGTACTTTTTTAAAGCCTGACCAGAATGTTATCCTACTTGTATTTAAAAAAGAAAGAACATTAAATTACACTCCCAAGTTTACACACATTAAAATAGCAATCAATGTTGTCAAATAATATGGTATAACTACTATAATCAAAATTAAAAAAAAAGAAGCAAAATGTTTCTTCCAACAATAACTTGAAATGGATTTAACATTCTTATCATTAAATACTAATATCTTAAATAATGCAAATAAAAGATCAAATCTACTAAAATATTTAAATCTAAATAAGGCACAAGTAGTATTTCTCCAGGAAACGCATTTTAAGACTAATGATAGCTTTATTTGGAACCCTAAGGACTACACAGTCTTAGCTCAATCCTCGTATAGAAGAAAGAAAAAAGGAGTATCAATTCTCTGGAAGAAAAATATAATCACTCCAAAAGTTATTTATAAATATGAAGACAAAGAAGGTCTACTAGCATTTGTTATAATTAAATTTAATAACAGAATATGGACCTTATCTAATCTATATTGGTTCCCAGGAATTGGAGCAGGAATGGTTAAAAAAAAACCTAGATTTTATTTCCAAAAATTATAAAGGAAATCTTATACTGGGAGGAGACTTTAAATATACCTGAGAAGCTTCTGAAACCACCAACAAGTCTTTTCTCATAGCAACTATTTCAAAATCCTTAAAAAGATGCATTGATTCATTTAATTTAATACACACGTTTAAAGTAAAAGATGATAAATCCTTATTATTTTCCCATAAAGACGACCATAGATTTGGAAAACAAACCATATCAGAGAAATTATTCGTAGTTCAAGATTTACTAACAAAAATCCTCAACTTGTCAATAGTTCCATGCCCTTTCTCAGATCATGACTCTCTGATAATGAAGCTCCAAATAGAGTTTAAACCTTTAATCCTCTCAACTAGAATTCCATCATATATCACGAAAATTAAAGAATTCAGACCTTGGATGTTGTCAGAACTACAATTATTTCTTGAAATTAATAATACAAGAGAAATAAGTAGAGTCATGGTTTGGGACTCATTAAAAGCGTATTTATTTTGTAAGACACTTAGCTGGAAAAAAACAAAGTTAGAGAGTGGGAATCTGAATCTTTAGACTTACAAACCAGATTCTTGATAGCAAAATCTAAAAAAAAATCAGAATTGCCCAGAAGTCAAAAAAGAAATAGGGGAATTAAATAAAACATATAATGAAATTCTAACACACAAAGCTTATCTAGGCTTGGAAAAATTAAAAATAAACTCATTAACCACCTCCCACATATATCTACATAACTTATCTACAAGAATTAAAATACAATCTAAAGCAAATAACATTAGTAGTATATATCATGAAAAGAAAGGGAAAAAAGTATCAGATATAGGAGACATCCTTGAAGCATTTTGGTTCCATTATATGGAACACTTCAAAAAAGAAGATCTAGATACCAACCAAATAAACTTAGATACAATCCATATCAATATAAAAAAAATCCAGAAAACTTAAAACTATACCTATAAAAACCTATATCCTATAAAGAAATTGTTGACAAGATAAAAGAAAGTAAATCTTACAAAGCTCCGAGGATAGATGATATAATTACGGACATTTACAAACTCATCCCTTCAACAGTAATCTCCCTTTTTCATAAAACATTGCTAGAAGTCCAGTTAGAAGCAAAAAAACTACCCTTATGGAAATATTCTCTCATAACACCAATTCAAAGATAATACACCATCAGACCTTTGCACCTCATACAGACCTATATCATTACTGAATAATGATTACAAAATATTCATGTCAATCCTAGCTAACAGAATGCAAATCCCACTTTCAAAGACAATTACTAATGATCAAACTTGATTTTTATATAACAGGCACACACGTGATAATATTAAAAGGATACTTACTCTTATAGATTATGTGAATAAAGAAGATAGAGAAACACTTGTGATCGGATTAGACATAGAAAAAGCCTTTGATTCCCTCAACTGGGAATGTCTATTTAAAACTTTAGCATTACTTGAATTTCCTCCTCCCTTCATCTTATTACTAAAAAACATATATATTAACTTACCCTACATTAAATTAGGTAATTTTACCTCAGAATCTATCCATATAATGAAAGGTACTAAAGAAGGATACCCCCGTTCTCCTATTTTATTTGCTTTGGCTATAGAAATACTTGCAGAAATAATATGCAATAATCTGAGAATAAAAGCAATAGAAGTCTATGACCAGGACATATCTAAAATAATGCTTTTTGCTGATGATATTTTATTAACCCTATCAAACACCGGAGAGTCATTAGAAGAGCTAGAAGAAGTAATGTTGAAATTTTATAAGATTTCAGGACTACACTTTAATAGATCAAAATCAACATTTCTATTTTTAAATAAGAAAAAAGAACTACAAGTTACAGATATATCCATCATAGGAAAACAAGAACTTATGTTAAATTATTTAGGGATAGAACTTATGCTAAATTATTTAGGAATAATGTTATGCAAAAATATGTCACGGTGGTGCAGCGGTAGCTTTTGTCACCTCACAGCAAGAGGTTATCTCATTCAATTCTCAGCTGGAGTGCCTTCTGTGTGGCGTCTGCATGTCCTCCCCATGGTCGAGGGGTGTTTGAAAGACATGCTTGAATGGGCGTGCCTTCGGTGAAGGTTGGGCATCGGGCTGGCACCTTGGCACCGTAAAAATCTACTGCCAATCATTGGCGGACTGGAGTTCTGCTGTGGTGACCCCTAAGCGGGAGAAGCCAGAAGAAGAAGAAGTAATGCAAAAATATAAATGAAAAAATATTAATAAATTATAAAAACATTATTGAAACTATAAAAATATATATAGAAAGGTGGAACAAAATTATATTAACTTTTGAAGACAAACTGCAATTAATAAACATGGTCTTATTGCCAAAAATACTATATGTAGCATTAGCAATACAGTTAATTCCTGAAAGATGCATTCTTAAAGAAATAAACTCATGTTTAATAAAATGTTTATGGTATCCCAAAAAGAATAGAGTAGCTCTAACTCATCACATTAGACCCTGGAAACAAGGAGGATTGAACTTCCCAGAAATAGAAACATATATATAAAAGCATCTGTGCTTAAAACTACAATAGACTGGATAAACCCAAATCATTTGCCAACTGGAAAGAATTAACAATGGCTATATTAACAAATTAATTTAATCTGTTAAAAAACAATTTTAATAGTAGACAAATCAAACAAACCCTGGTACATACTATGCATAAGTATACAATATAATATAACTAAACCTTCTAAAACAACACTGATTAATCATTACATCAATTCATGGAGGAAACTGATCAATGCAAACATAGATCTAAAACTGGTTTGACTTTTTAACCCCATTTACCATCACTAAAACCTTTCCTCACAAAATATATAAGGAAACAAAAACCTCCTGGGAACAAAATGGATTCTTATGCTCGTTTCAATGTGTAAATAAATTAAACATTTTAGATATACATATGATAAAAACTGCTTACAATATTTCAACACAGGACTGATTAACCTTACAAAGCATTCTAATGTACACTCAAGATTTATGCAGATTAATTAATAATTCCTCATTTAAAGATATTTCAAATCTAATATGTTTTCTGTATGGATTTATGTACAATAGTTGTGAAAAGAAAAATTCCATTTCAAATCTATATAAAGAGTTAATAAAATATAAAACAATCCCCAAACCATCGTACTGGCAGTTCTTAACAAAGCGTCAGTCATTGCAGTTAACAGAAGAAATTAGAACTAACATCTTATATCAGTTAATTACACCTCTAACACACAGCACTGGAAAATATTTAACTGGAAATACTTACATAGAGCATTTTTAACATCAGTTAGAATTAAAAAGATCAGTACTACTATAAATGTTTTTTGCTGGTGGTGTGAAAAGTCAAATAAAGCAGACTGAATTTGTATTTTTTATGAATACAATAAAATTAAATCGTATTGGAATGGAATCAATCATTTTTTACAAACTTTATTTAATGAATCCTTTACCTTAACTAAAGCATTTATTATACTAAATATAAATGAAGGTCCCTACCTGAATAAGACAAATATGTATTTGTTATGGACAATACTTGCTATATCTAGGAAATGTGCAACCAGAAGTTGGAATTCAAATACACCCCCAACCTTGGAAGAATTCTACACTTTACTGAAAACAACTGCATCGATGGAAATAAAAATCAAAGAACTATGAATCTATCCCAGGCCATTGTTAAATAATCATTGGAAGAAAGTTATATCTTTGTTGGACACTCTGCAATAATCAATAGTGTATCTCTGATAACTGATCTGTTAATTCTATGTTTAATAACATACAGTGTATATAATTGAAAGTCAGGCTATTGTAAATATTGTATATAGTTGTTTAAAATGATATTTAAAAATATTATGTAAATGTTATTTTAATTGAAAATAAAAAATGTTTTGAGGAAAAAAGAAAGTCTTGTTTGCACATAGCTACCAGCCTCTTGGCTGACGCTATTAGATTTAAAAGTACTAAAAGCTGGAAATTCATAATTCACCAACTTCTTCAGTTCTGCTGGTGATAATTCTGACCCCCCTGTGTCTTCATTCTTGCCCCTTGCCTGCTGTACTCCCTCTGTCTATTCCCCGAACAATGGGGCTGCTGCTGCTCTCTTTCTCTCAATCAGTCGGAATACTGCAAATCACTGCCATTCTGTGACTGCTGCCTCATTTCCTGGTCCTGATATGCATTAGGCAATGATGCCACTTCCTCCTCTCTTCCAACCCCCTGATTAGGCTTGATGTTGCCACTACCATGGTTACCGGGTGAATACAGATACACCAGCCCTTTTTGGTATTCATTTGTGTCCCTTTTTATTTTGTTACATTTTCGAACAAATATTTCCGAGCTGAAATTGTCCACCTTGTTGAAAATGAGCTCCAAGGAAGATTACATAATTATACATTTGTACATATGACAATTACTAAAGGAGTTCAAACATAAGTTCCTTGACATTGTATCTAAAAGCATATAACAATGGTAGTAATATGCTTCTACTAGTCATACAGACAATATATATACATATATATTTTTTTTTTCCAGGAGAAAAATTTCACAAACTGGAATAATGTATGAGTAACAGAGCAGATATAGGGGCTAAAATGATGGGCATTTTACAAAAACAGGTACAGGTAGAGGTATGCATACGTTCACCCTGTGTGTGGTGCTACATCATTTACCCTAGTCACATCATGCCTCTCAACCTCTTAGAGCAAGAAATCTTGCCAAAGCCATGAATAAAAGTGGGACAAAGATCCACAAATATAGACAGGTTTCCAATATTGCCCTTACAAATGTAGAATGTTGATAGAATAACAGGTTTTGCATTAGCATGAATCTCCTGATGTGTATGGAGTCTGAAACTCAATTGTCTGTCATTAGTTACTGACATCAATCTTCAATGATTTGCCACTAATTTGCCAGAAAACCACAATGTTATATAAAATGAACCAAAAATATGAGGCAAGCTTCTGGACAGTCTATGATGCTCTATACATTTGTGAGGTATGAGTCACATATTAAGGTCAGCAAACAGTCAGGGAATGCCTTGGACAATATCAGGGAAGTGCAATACTGTGGTAACAGGTGATGCAGCCATTAGTCTGCAGCACACATAATCCCAGACTGAAATACAGGTAGCTCTGGCCTGCAATCACCTTGTAAGTACTGACAGTCACACTGGGCATGTTCCTACACTTAGCTAACTCGAGCCCAAGATTGTTGCCTCTACTGCTCAAATACCTGCTATGTGGAAATATGTCTGCACATACATACAGCTACATATACATATCTCTCCCTATCCCCCGAACACTTGTTTAGTGTATCTATTAGTACATGGCACGTGTATATATCTATATATATATATATATATATATATATATATATATATATATATATAAAATAACAAGATATATATATATATATATATATATATATATATATATATATATATATATAGATACATTTATATATATATATATAAATATATATATATATATATATATATATATATATATATATATGTGTGTGTGTGTGTGTGTGTGTGTGTGTGCATGTGTGTGGGTAAAGCTATATAAAGCACAATGATGCATAGACTATCTACATATATCTACATAACACATTTACATAACGTACATGTACTACAACAATTAAAGAGACATCACTGTTATAAATGTTTATATAGATTTGTGTGGGGATGTACAAATGTCCCCACATACTCCCGAATGCTGGGGTTATCTGCACTTATACATCACAACAGTTGTCCGATGGAACCAGACTAAGGCCGTAACAGTACATAATCCACTCACCCACAGATCCCTGAACCTGAAGACTGTCACCCTGTAGACAGACACATGTACACAGGTGGTGTAATGTACAATAGATCCAACACATGCCGTGGATAGGCCATATTGTTCCTGGCCACATGTCTGCCTATCAAATTGCTAACAGCCACATATGGCTAGACTGGTAAGTGTACACACATAGCAGGGATATTATCAGGCATCCGAACCCTAGGACACTAGATACAATAACAGTAGCAAGCAGTAGCATCCTGAAAGCCACACATGCTGTCTAACAGAAGGCCACTTTCTGTACTCCACAAGTACTGTGCCTGCATCCACATATACAACAGATATAACCTGTGGTGCATGCAATAAGTACGGTGAGCTGTAGTTTGTAATACCTAGCTAGGTAGGGGTTCTAATCTCACATTTATTTATTTATTTTACATTTGTTCAACGGGATAGTCCGACTGGATACTTGTCCATTTTCAGCAGACGGCCCAGTGCGAAAAGCTCCATACTTGCATACAGAAAATCTATTACATTAAACAAGGTAAAGCACTGTTACAGATACAATACATAGGATACAAGTCATTCATTCTGTCATATATAAATCTGATTTGTTATAGAGTAACAATTAGGAAGCAATGTAGGGGTAACCAGAAGACCTCATCCAACGTGTGTGTGTGTGTGTGTGTGTGTGTGTGTGTGTGTGTGTGTGTGTGTGTGTGTGTGTGTGTGTATTTGTGCACATATATCCGCTTACAGTACTAAATATATCCCCTTACAGTACTATGGATATGCCCATATGGGCTATCTCCATACAATGGTAAGTAGTTTATGGCTCTGTGACTAGCTGCTGGCCTCTGAATTGTCATCCTCTACAAGGCTTGCTGATGTCATCCACGTTAAGAGCACTGGCTGGCAGTTTAATATCAAATAAACTCAGTAGTACATGCAGTAAGTTCTGAGAGCTGCAGTGCATAATAGTACATAAGTAAGAGTTCCAATCTCACATCATCCAACTCTGTGCCTGCATCCACATATACAACATATATAACCTGTGGTGCATGAAATAAGTACTGTGAGCTGTAGTTTGAAATACCTAGCTAGGTAGGAGTTCTAATCTCACATTTATTTATTTATTTTATATTTGTTGACCGGGATAGTCCGACTGAATACTTTTCCATTTTCAGAGGAGGCCCGGGGAGAAAAGCTCTATACTTACAGAAAAACTGTTACACTAAACAAGTTGAAGCACTGTTACAGATACAATACAGAGGATAAAAGTCATTCATTCTGTCATATATAAATCTGATTTGTTATAGAGTAACAATTAGGAAGCAATGTAGTGGTGGCCAAAAGACCTCATCCAACGTGTTTGTGTGTGTGTGTGTGTGTGTGTGTGTGTGTGTGTGTGTGTGTGTGTGTGTGTGTGTGTGTGTGTGTAAATATATCCCCTTACAATACTATGAATATACCCATATCCGCTATCTCCATACAATGGTATGCAGTTTATGGCCCTGTGACTGGCTGCTGGCCTCTAAATTGCCCTCCTCTACAAGGCTTGCTGATATCATCCACCTTAAGAGCACTAGCTGACAGTTTAATATCAAGTAAGCTTGGTGGTACATGCAGTAAGCCCTGCGAGCTGTAGTGTATAATGGTTACATAGGTAGGAGTTCTAATCTCACATCATCCAACTCTGTGCGTCTGTGTGTATATAAATATAACCCCTTACAACACAATGGAAATGCCCATAAGGGTCATGCCTATGCGATGGTTATGCATTTTATGGACATGTGACTAGCTGCTGGCCTTTAAATTGCCCTTCTCCACATAAGCATGACTGATGTCTGCCACCTTCTAGATGTGTACATTCAGAAAACTGAGGTGAAATCTATCGAGGGTAGCAGACCTTGTCACAAAATATGAATCCATGATTACACTGACTGCCCCCATTGTCTTGGATACACTGTTATACATATATATGCAGTTAGGGAACCATGCACATATACTACCTTACCCTGCTGACATCATGCATCTGCTGTGCTACCATGCCATCCTGTTCTGCTGTATTGCCACTGTGTGTCCATTGTTTAACCCCTCAGACATCTGCAGAGGACATATGCACAAGTCAGTGACACACCTGTTATTCTGTAACTCTACCACCAGTGTAACATCATGCAACAAAATACACAAAGTTTGATGTGTAGACATGACACATGCCAACATGTAATACTTGTATTGGCCCACAAGTGCCATGGCAAAACAATATTGCACTACACAAGCACATGTAAAGTAATATTGTCACCCTGCGCATCACACACATATTTAAATGTCCCCTGCATTGATGTCATGGAAGGCAGGGATGTGACACAGGTATCATCACATGCATATGGTGTTTGGGTTGCCAGAGGCCTAAACTGTGTCAAACACGTGACAGCATGTGTGTGACTCAAGAAAGGGTGCTTGTTAGATGGACCATGAAGAGGTGCCATGTCTGTCTGTTGGTGACCTGCATGCAACAATGGTGTTTGAGTGTGTGCATACACACACTCAAGCCCAATGCTAGCCCTACATGTGTGTGTGTTGGACAGCTGTGGACTGTACATGGTAGACTGGACAGCTCACTGTCTCTGACCACAAACACGTGAACTGTCTCTGTCAGGAGTAGCACTGGCACCAACATGCCCAAGGTCACATGCAGTGCCAGTACCTGATGGTGACTGCAAAATGCTGGGGCTGTGTCCCACACAGGATCACCCAGGACCACATGCCTAAGGCCTTCCATGTCATGGTGTGGACAGCAGACTTCCCTCTGTAGCGCTGTAGGTACTGCCAGTACAGCAGCGTGACTGTGCCCAGCCATGTGGACTCCCAGCATATGGTGTTACTGACCTTTGTCCATGTGTCCAATGCCCAATTCCCACCAGATGTTCCAGCACAGACATCATGCGGTTGAAGACTGATAATTTCTCAGCCCACCTTCTATCCAAGGCAGCAAAGAACTGAACCAGGGTGTCCCCAATGTGGTGGAGGCAGTCACGGATATCAAACTGTGCTACATCCATAACCCTAAGCATCCATCTGGTATTGCATTCATAATGTGTCTGTGCCTCTATAATGGAGTCAAACATGCAGTGAGTGACCCGTGATGTGAGACCTGCAACAGGAGGTTAATGGACAACAGTCTCCCTATGAGCACTCCTGTCAATCAGACTGCATGGGACCTCACCAGCTGGCTGGCTATGGCCAGTGTCTGCACTCACTGAAGCCATAGTTGTCAAACTACACTGTTCAATGTCACTACCCTCTGACTGTCACTATCTGTGGCCTCTGGGGACTGGGTATGTGTGGGCATACTGACTGTGTGTGTGGTGACAATTGTTGCAGAAGAAGGATGTCAACCTCTGGGACAGATTCAGCCACTGACAACCTTGCCTGTGCCTCACTATGGCCACCATCACCCACAGCATCCAATGAGACATTGACATCAGGTTGTGAGGGGGACACAGTTCAACTCCCTGGTCACCCGTGAGAAGCAAAATAACAGCAGTATATTACTACCTGCACTATTATGTATGGTAATCTACACAGAAACATACAGATGACGATGCACAACTGCATTACCAGTCCCACATCTTCACATCTCTGCTCCCATGCACACAAATACACAGACAAGTCAGACCTGTTATAACATGCACATCAGTCACATTCTGTGAAATTCACCAGTACAATACACCTGTAAGGTATGCATTATGACAGTGTATGTGATAGAACTAAACATAACACCCATTACACCTATACTGAGAATGATATGCCAGTAGTACTATCACTGCCTCAGGTATGTACCATGAGGTTGGGCCTTTGTCCCCCCATTACTTATGGTTTTGTCCTTGGTTCTTGCTGTAGGAAGTTACTGGGTATGTTAGGCATAGCTCTCAACCAAACAGGGACAAATGTCAACAGACACAGGGACTTGGCTAGAGTACCTCAGGGACATTCAGGGTCTGTTTTACAATGTTAGAACTAATTATGTGAGACATGAACAGAATGAGAGGAAGTGAATTACAGTACATTGTTTGAAATTACTGGGATGTACACCCTCCCTTATTGCCACTATGTGCTACATTTAATCCACTAGCTTTCCTACAACAGCCAACCATTGTAGGTGGGATTGACGGGGACAGAGCTGAGATGGGATTGAAATCAGGGACACTTGAGAGGCATAATTGTAGATGTGGGATAGCAGAGTATCAATGATATGTCATCCCTATAGATCTAAGACAGGCTTACTGCTGTAATCCCTATTCACCATACCTCCATCCTCCCATCTGCATCCTCTTATATATACAACTCTATTACATACCTAGTGGAGTGCAGTACTCATTTGTTGAACTGTGCTTCAAGAGATGTTTTGAAAATACACTCTCTGTGTGTGTTAAGTCTCATATAGACCTGTTCACCCTAACCAGCTGCTTGCCTTTGTAAGATACTGCTCATTACCAGGTAATTGCCCCTGCATCACTCCGTGACTCAAATTTGCTAATTGCAACCAAAATAACTGTATTGCACTATCATTAGCCAATGACATGCCACCACAATGCAATATTTAAGACCTTCATGTAGGCCTTGGCCCCTGTCTTAGTTTTTGGGATGGATATTACTGAGGTGCGGAGCATCGCAGAGGGTAGGTACAAACACCGTCCACTGTAGAGATTTATGACGTATGTCCACAGTTTTGCCTCATATGTGTGGTCATTGTCCCATACCATTGCGGTCATCTGGCAGTGCACTGGCAATCATTGTGGGCTGAGGCCAGTAAGGGATGACACACATCTGTGTGTCATACTTCATACCCATCAGACTATGCATGCTACTGCAATAGCTGTTATTCTATCAACATGCTATCTTTGTAGGGGAAAACTGTTACACATTTCTCTATCTATGGGCCTTTGTCCCCCATTAAGTATGGCTGTGTCTGGATCCCTTGTTCTAGAGGGTTGGGAGCTATGGTAGATTTGTAGCAGCTACTTTTACATGCAGCTGTGTATGCTACAGGAGGAAGCTGCTACTGCAGCCTACAACACATAAGGGGGATTGTGAACATTTTGGTGTACAGAAAGCTGTATGTGTAACTGTGTCAGCTGTGTCAGCCCTGACATTATGGCAGAGCCAGGGCAAGGGTATTCGATACAGTGCAAATAGGGCATATGCATAAGTTATGTCTGTTATGCAACAGTGTGACTAACAGAGTAGTAGGTGACATATAGTTAGGCTATATTAATATGTGCATTGTGTCTCTGCCTGCAGGCATTTGTCTTTCAAAACTGAGTAGCAGTTAATTAAGTTGCAGTAACCTGTGGAAAGTAAGACTGCATGACTCAGTCATTACTTGCAGTCTTCACAATAATGTAATTGAAGTGCAACACAACACTGGATTCGAACCCATGACTGTGTGTGACAAAAGGTACTATGTGCAAGGCATTTAACGGATTGAGTTCCAGAGATACTACAAAAGTATATGCATTTGCAGAATATATGTGCACATATACAGGCTGTGAGAAACATTTCCACATTCATGAGTATATGAGTGGCTTTATATGGTTGTATTTCTGAAGCAGGATCCCAGTTGTACATGTACTTTGCCATTGATCCAAACACCAGAACTGAAGAAAATGTTGCAAAAACAAAAAACGGCACAGGAACAACATGAACGTACTGAAGTGTGTTTAATAAAATTCAAACAAACAAAAGTAGCGGCAAGTACTGTATCCACAATGAAAAGTAAAAGCAAAAAACCAACAAGTTCAAAAATGAAACGCTTTTCATCTGTAAGGTAAACAGACTTCTTCAGATAACAGCACAGCATAAATTCAAACCATTTAATGACAAGTTTAGGAGAATTATAAGTGAACAAGTGAGGTGAAGGGCAAGGGATAGATTTAGCCAGTCCAGAGATTTAGATTGATCCTATCAATTTGTTGAGTAAAGATTGATATCACACAGAGTATAACCAATTCTAATAACATCAGGGATATTATACCACAGTAAGTGGGAAACTTAATATAATCGACCGTATGAAACTTTCATTGGATGAACCGATATGGAAAACGCGATCTACCAAATGAGAAAGTATAAAATAAAGAACAGAAAGTATAAAGTATATTAATACTATGGTACACGTAAGGGTACTTTCCTTAATTTAATCTGTGCACAATGTTCTACAATGTTCTTACATTGCGGTGTGCACAATGTTCTTCCATTCAGTGATAAATGCCAATATTAATCCATTCATTATTAAATAGGCATATACCTGGCTACATGTATAAAATGTTCAGCAATAAAATGTTTATATATATGTATTAAAGTAGCACGGCCAGGATAATATTCGTAAGGTTTAAACGTAAATTTGAGTAAAACAAACAACATATACAAATCAAATAAATAACATAACAATGTGCCCCATACAGCATATTTCTTTTTTTTTGGTTTGTTTATTCATTTGGATCCAAGGAAGAGACCATGGCAGAGGTGAAACTAGGTGAACCGAGGAGGAAATTAGAACAATCCAGTTAAAAAATCAAAAAAAAGCGATTATATACGATATTATCCCATTTAAAAATTAAATTTTTAAAGTTAATTTATAAGTAAATTTTATTTTATATTGTTCATATGTATATCTTATATATGTTGGGTGTATCCAATTTTTTTTTTTTATTTTTTTTTATTTTATTTTTAGTTTACTATTTTTTTTTTTTTGTTTTATTTTTTTCTTTTATATTTACATTGGTTATATTTTTCATATATAGTTTTTTATATATTTGTTTCTTTTGTTTGTAATTGTTTTCAATTTAGCAGCTTGTTCAATTTGTAAATTTAAGCTCAGTGAAATTTTGAATCATGTCTGATGTTCTGATGTCATCTCAGCAGCAACAAAACAACTTTGTATTGAGAAATTACTAAATAAAGAAAAGAGTGTTTACTTGGATATATATTATTTATTGGTTTCTTTTCTTTGCTGGTTTTTGTGTTTTCTTGGTTTCTTTTACCAGCACTATCTTCCGTTTTGCTTGCTTTGTGCAATGCAATAGTCATATGATACTTGTAAGCCTGTCATTAACAATTTAAGTTCAGAACAATTCTGACCTACTGTATTGAAAAAACGATGTGCAAATATTTACTGAGAGAACCATGACAGCCACTTAATACAAAATAATAAAATGTAAGAAATAATAATAAAATGTAAAAATTAAAGTACGAGGTTGTATTTACTTAGTACTTAATGTTATGTACATTAAAACCACTAAAAACACACATATTATTATTCTAAGCGAAAATGCCAGACTGTATGCACATGGGAAACCTAAAACGGAGCAAAAAAGAGCAAGGACAAGAACAAAAAGTCATGCTACTAAACAGATGGTGCTTG
The DNA here is from genome assembly GCF_019279795.1 of Protopterus annectens. Taxonomy (NCBI): domain Eukaryota; kingdom Metazoa; phylum Chordata; order Ceratodontiformes; family Protopteridae; genus Protopterus; species Protopterus annectens. The sequence goes on from NC_056733.1 coordinate 1,957,553,549, forward strand.
TGTATATACACTATTGATACCATAATTGTATTTAACCTTATGGTAGAATGAGGGTCAGTGTAGTTGTAAAATAATCTTGTTCTCGTATGAGTGTAATACACTGTCCTCTCTAGCCTAACCATGGGCATAAAAACTTATTGCATAACTAATAAAATGTGCTGTCTTACTGATGACAATAAATGTGAATACCATGAGTGCAAAGCTAATGTGTAACTTGTGATGAACTCGTTAGTAATAAGGCTTGAAACCTGTTCTAAACACTAAACAATGAAAAATAGTTGTCATTCAAATAGAATGGTTTAACACCCTTGTTAGTATAGGATGTAATGACTAGATAATGGCGATGGCTTCTATTACAATAATAGATAGTAAGTACGTAGGGTTGGTGGACTAGTTACCTTACTGTCAGGTGTTGTCATACCTAACAGAGGTGTAAACTGTATTTTAGTCTTTACACATCCTTTAAAATGAAAAGGATGAAAGTTCTAACCTTAACCTAACAATGAATTGATAAGAAAACTTCATTGAATACTGATTTTCAACTTACATTACTATAATAATTGGTTACATGTGGCTGGAAAAAGAAAAAATTCTAATCTCACCGTAACCAGTTTCTTAGTTTCAATATACAAATTAACAAATAAAATTCATTCAATCCTGGTGGTCGGCATGCGTCTAAACGTAATTGCCATAGTAGTTCTATCTTTTCTAATAATAATGAACTTGAACCACTTCTTAACATTATTTGAATAGAATTTTCTTGATCTTTATTTATTTTATTTTATTTTACATTTGTTGACTGGGCTAATCTAGCTGGATATATGTCCATTTTCAGTAGAGGCCCGGGGAGAAAAGCTCCACTAGTTGTAACAAGTATAATCATAAAAAGGCAATAAAAGGTTACATTAGAAACATAAGTAGTTATAACAAGTTAAACAGATAATATAAATTGAACATAAGGTTTTTTTTTTTTTTTTTTGCTATAGTCATATGACAACATATATTTACAAGGTTTTTTTTTTTTTTTTGGGCAGTAAAAGTTAACAAAGGAGGTTAAAGGTTAGTCTGGATTAGTGATCTTGAATTTGTTCTCTAACTTTAAACTTTAATGAATAGTTTTGTTGTTCTGTACAGTGTTTTGCTAATGCATTGTCTTGTTTGTGTCTACTGATCGCATATACATGGTCGTAAATCCTATCACGAAGTCTCCTGTCAGTTTTGCCTACGTAAAAGGCTGGACATAGTTGGCATTGGGCTAGGTAAACTACACCTTTTGAATTACAGTTGAACTTGTTTTTTAATGTGTAATTCCTGTCTCTGATTATAAATTTGTTACCAATATCGATGTGTTTGCAATAGTTACACATATCACATCGAGACATGCCCACTGTCCTATGTGTGTTGTTGTTTCGATCTTCTAAGATATTTTTCAAATTTTTACCCCTCCTATAAGTAACAACTGGGGATGTTCCTATTTTTTGAATGATGTCTCTGTCAGTTGTAAACAAGTGTCAGTTCTTTTTCAAAATACCAACAATTTCTTTTGCTCTTAAATTGAATGTAAAAACAAAACTAATGTTCCCCATTGATTATATTAGTGGGGCCTGATCTCTCAGATGGGTTTTGGTTAGAGATGTTCATGTGATCAACTTGTTCTACATCAATTGGGTCAAGTTCAAACTCTCTTAATACTGGGAAAGTTCCCTTATTCAGAATGGGTTTGTATATTCCTTTGTCCCTCTTGGTCTTAACTTCAGTTATTATGTTGTCAATTAATTCGATGGGGTAACCCCTGTGTGTAAACATGTCATTCAAGTTTTTACATTCTTCTAAAAAAATCACTCTGCATAGTAATCATTCTTGCAGCCTGTACAATTTGTCCCTTAATAACAGACTTTTTCTGGTGTAGGAGATGAGAGCTTTTGAAATGCAGAAGTGAGTTAGAGTAAGTACTCTTTCTATAGATGTTAGCTGTGTAATGTTGTCCTGATGTGTTTTTAGATAGAAGGACGTCAAGATAACGGATGTCCGACTCTTGGAAAACACTAGTGAATTTTAAGAATTCAGTTGTACTACTGAAGTATTCAAGTAGATCTTTTGCTACTGTACTGCCCCCTGTGATGATAAGAAAAATATCATCCAGGTAGCGAGTATAGAATGAAATAGTGTTCTTCAAGTTGATGTTTTCAAGGACATATTTATGTTCCCAGTAAGCCATGACTAAGTTGGCAAAACTGCCTCCGCAAGGGGACCCCATGGCTACCCCAATTTTTTGTAAGTAAATATTGTTGTTAAATGCAAAGAAATTATACTCCAAAACTATTCCCAATAGTTGTTCAATTAATTTCTGCTCAGTCACTTGCTCCTCTAAGCCTAATGAGTTCTATCATCCACTCAATGCCCGTATGGTGGGGAATAGATGTGTAAAGGTCACAAACGTCAATAGTTAAAAAGTTTTTTATCATAGTTGAAGTCAAGTGTGTTAATTTGTTCAAGAAATGACCATGAATCTTTGCATATTTGTTTCTCTTTACTTACATATGTTTTCAATATAGAATCAATCACTTTGGCACAAGGGTATGTAATAGACTGACGAGCATCCACCAAAGCTCTCATAGGCGGGTCATTGAGATTTTTATGAATTTTAGGTACCCCAAATAAAGAGGGAAGTCTAGGTAAAGGCAAATTTAAATAGTTGTTAATATGTATGTCAGTCAGTGAGTCTATAAACAAGTCATTAATAAACATTTTTATTCTATTGTAAGCTATGTTTAACTCATTTAGACTCACTTTTTGGTAAGCTTGTCCTTCAAGGAGCTTTGTCATTTTGTCAGTGTAATGACTCACTTCCATTACCACTAATCCACCACCTTTATCTGGTTTCATTATGCGAACTAGTAAATTCTTGAACTGTGTTAGCTTCAGTTTATCATCTGTGGAAACATTGTAGGGGTTAATAGAATAAGTATTTATGCTAAACAGTTTCCTCATTTCTATTTCGCACATGTGATCAAATAAATGGATAAGTGGGTGGATGGGTGGGTTGTAAGTACTTGCTACCCTGAGGTCTTGCCTATCAGTTGTTCCAATGCCCAGTAAAACTGTTAAATTAAGTTTTCTAATATATAGCTTAAAGTCTAAGAGTGTTTCTACTAAGTCACCTCTATTAGAAGGTACAAAGGTGAGTCCGTTCACAAGTAACTCAACTAAACTATTGTCCATAGTAAAGTCAGTATAGTTATAAATGTTGAAGTCCCCTTTAGAGTTGGTAATAAGTTTATAGTTATTCGGAGTAACATCTTTGCAATTGATGCTTTAGCAGGAGTCTTTTCAGAAGTTTCAGATCAAAAAGGCACATATATCTGCTATCACAGGCCTCACGTCCATTAATATGTCTTCATTATTATGTATTATTACACCAGAGTCCACGGTACACTCCTAGTTTTCATATTAGTTTCTTATTTCAGTTACATGCGTAATGTCTGTAAGTAACAAGCAATATGTTTTGATGGAAACACTTGTGCAACCTAATGCCTGGGTAGTGGGGTGAGTTAATGCAGTGTGCTACAATTAAGAGGTACCTGGGTTTGATACTTAGTCGAGATGTTTATTTTCTACATGTGAGTAACATTGTAATAGACACATATAGAAATTAAAGCACTTTAAATCTCATTTAAGCTGAGCTAAGCTAAACAGCATAGCACGTCTCTTCACACAAATCCATGCAAGCCCATGCTAAAAAAAAATGAAGAAAAAGGGGGTGATAGAAAAGTGGTGAAATGGGGGCAAGAATGGGGAAAACAATGGAAAGGCAGGTCTGCTGCACCTGTTTATAAAGAGAACTTACTTCTTATCAACTTGGACATCAATTCTTTGTTTACAGTTATATCATACGAGGCAGGTATAGATAAAGTGAGAACTTTTTTGACCACCAGTAGAGATTTCCCTAACAATAAAACTATGCTCATTTGTTCACTCCTTGAGCTCATTATGGAAAATAACATATTTGTTTTTGGTGATGTTTACTTCTGCCAATTGATTGGTGTGGCTATGGGTACTGTTTGTGCAAACTCATATGCCAACTTAGTTCTTGCACAATGGGAGTTGGAATCAGTGAATGCCAACAATCCGTTCAATGACTATATCAAGTACTATAGGAATTTTGTTGATATCTATTGTTTGGAAAGGCACTGTATGATTTGTCCTGCTTCATTGATTATCTACACAGTACCACTGATTTTTCTAAGATTTGTAAGAGCTGATGTACTGAGATAGATTTTCTTGATGTATCCATTAGTTTGAGTGCATTAGGTCATTTTATTACAAAGCTCCACAAAAAAAGCCTGTAAGAAGAATAATATCTTGCACAAAACAAGCATGCATCCTAGACATGCCCCTAGGAATGCGTTGAAAGGACTATTAGATTGCATAATAGAGAGGACCTAGCTGTGGAGGCGTTGCATGAGATGTTTAAGGAATTCATCAATATAGGTTACTCTTTCACTGAGGTTGCTGAAGTTGTTAACGAGGTCCATGCACTCAGAGGCACTGTTACTAAACCATATTTTACTGAAGAATGGGTTAACAATACACATTCTATTTCTATTGGGCAGGTGAGAAGGAATAGTGTGGTATGGTGTTTACATATTTAAGTGATATTGGGACTGTGTGTAAAATTGTTAAAAGGAATTTGCGTATTCTTATGTCAGATCAGCATTTAAAGGAAGGTCTAGATTCAGAACCACAATTTTCTTTTCTCAATATTCAGTCACTTAAGCATGTTTTGTGTTACAGGACTTTCCATAAAACTTCTTTGTTTTGTTCTGTTTCGATGCTGTTCCTGTGAAGCCTGCAAGGATATATTTGTTACTAGTAGCATCAGACCTTCTGCATGTAATTCTTATTTAGACATTGTCTTTTATGCCAACTGTAAGGGTGCCAATGTTGTTTACTTGGCTTTGTGTCAAGCATATGACTCTTATTATGCTGGTAAAATGAACAGAATGCTGAAAGACAGGATATTGGGGCATGTAGGGTATATCAGGAATAAGAGGATGGCTAATAATGCTTTAGCAAAACATTTTGTGGAATGTGGTGCTGATCGCTGTTTTAAATTTGCTATCCTTGAAATATTAACTGAGGATTTATGGGGTGGTGATGTTCTGAATAAGATGGATTGCAGAGAGCTACATTGGATCATTAAACTGCCAGCCAATGTTAAACCTGGTTTAAATTATAGTATTTTTTTAAGGATGGTGCTTTGTAAGAGTGGCCTACTTCATTGAGCTGATTGGTTCAGCAGCTTTTTTTATGAATGAACAGCAGATGTCACTATTGATGTTATATTTAAATGCTGTGTCTGCTATATGTGTTTTTATTGGTTGTTTTAGATTTCTATGTGCTGACAGCAGATGTCACTATTGATGTCATATTTAAAGTATGTGTCTGCTGTATGTGTTTTTATTGGGTGGTTTTCAGATTTCTGTGTGTTGATTGGTGCAGCTGTCTTGATAAGGGCTTTGGTCTGTTGTTTTCTATTACTGTCTGAAAAAACAGTCTTCCTCGAAAATGCTTACCTTTTTGTTACTAAAATTCATGTTTTAGTTCTACTCTTGTTTGTTTTAATTATGCTGCTTTTTCCTGGTTGGTGCTGTGGTGGTCAAAGTCTTCTTTTTGGATCATTCTGCAACAACAATTCATTGAAAATCTCATCCTACAACCCCACCAATGGAAGGGTTGTAATAGCACATCCATCATGGTTTTGAATGTTTGCTGCCAATGAAATGAACAGATTCTGATGAAACTCATCCTCAGAATCTTGTAGAGCTTCAAACCCTGCACTGTTATTCGCCTCTGTGATCTTCGCCATCTTGGATCTACTTGAGTGATGTTCACCCAGCCGCCACTGCAGGTGGAACTGAACAAGTATTGTCTTCAGAAGTAGAGGTCCTTTACTTATATACAGTAACAACTTTTATTTATAAAATATTTATATATTTACAAATGTTTACAATTGTGTATAAGTATGTATATCGAGAGAGAGAGAGAGAGAGAGAGAAAGAGATACACAAATCTGTTTACCCAATCATAAAAAATGTTCATCACTGTTAGACCCCACTCCTTCTTCCATAACCACCATATGATTTTACTTAATATTGTTGCTAAAATCCTTTTATCATTAAACATAACCCATATAACATTGAATACCTTTTATCTATTCTTTTAACATACCATTTACTTCTATTTTTATAATATCCATATTTAATCATAACTATGTTTACTTCATCTACTTATTTTATATCTTCAAAAGATCTTTACATAGTTTTCCCCATAACTTATTTACTCTTTTACAAGAACACATATTCCGTTGTTTTTTCTTCTTGACAAAACAACATATTTTATCACTTTTCTCCTTATATGGCATATTTACTTTTGCTGGCAATTTATCTGTTACCAGCCTCCACAAAATTCTTAACATTCTACTTTCTAATTTCACCATTTATTTCTTATTTTAATAGCTTTAATTTTTTCATCTGTTAGATTTTCCCATGGTTTAACATAGTAATATGACAATATATTCATGATAATATCATACCATACTTTTTCTGTCTTTTTCTATATCACCAATTTTTATTTTCTACAAAAATATTTTACTTGATAATATTTTATTTCATCATTTGTACATTCTTCTTCTCTTTTACACCATACCTCCAAATTTATCATACTAATATTTGTAGATTTCACTACCAACCTCTCGTCATTTTCATTTATCCACATTAGCATCATATACCACTAGGTTAATTAACCCTACACCTCTTTCTTCTTTATTTATAAACAAAACTCTTCTTTTTACTTGATTTAATCTAGAACCCCATATATATATATATATATATATATATATATATATATATACATATATATATATATATATATATATATATATATATATATATACAATAATTCCCTTTCAAATACTGATAGCAACATAAATACATTTGCTAAGCATGCTATTTTGCCATCAGTGCTGAATTTGTCAAATAAACATTTTTTTCTGTATGATAATTATATATTTTCCAGAAAAAGACAGGTTTGTTTTATTTTGTCTATTTTTTCTGTTGAATTTTACTTACATATTTATTCCCAAATTGTATACCTAACACAGACATTTAATTCATTGCAAAATATATACCCCAAATCTTTGCTACATAACCTGAACCTTTACATTTCTCTTTATTTAAAGCCATCCTTATCATCTCTAGACACTCATTTTGTGCAAATTATTAATTCTTTTATCCAAATGTTGTTTTTGGCAATTATTATAATGTCATCTCCATGTGTTAACAGAAATGGATTTCTTATCCCTTCAGGTGTTATATACCCTACTTCCTTCATTTTGTAATTTATTTCATACACCATCACATTCATAACTAATACAAAGAGTAGACAGCTTATTGGACGTCCCTGTCTTACACCATTCTTCATATTTGCCTCCTGGCTTAACCAGCCATTTATAAGTGTTTTTACTAAATTATTATTATACTCTCACATAAATAATTTCCTAACTTTCTCATTTAAATTATATTTTTCTATTATATCCCATACGATTTTGTGTCCCGTTGTGTTAAATGGCTTATTAAGGTCTACCATCAAGATTTTTGGTTATTTTTTCTGTTCATACTATCACCAACATTTTCTTTAACTTTTATTAATAATTCCTGGCAACCCTTCCCTTTATGCTATATATGCTATCTTCCATAAAATTTTCCATTTTAGTTTCAAATCACTTTTGTATTATTTTCATAAAGATCTTATAATCATTGTTATTCAATAGTATTGGTCTCCAGTTTTTCTGACTTCTATCTTTCTTCAGTTCCCTATTATATCAGTGAACACTTAAAACAGCGAAAGCTGTTTGATTGACCATTTTAAATCGAAACTGCAAAACGCAGAACACACAGAACAGTGATTTTTTCAGAGGGAAAAAAAATCACTGGGCCATTTTTGGGACATTGTCATTTCCTCTACTGTGGTACGATCTTGGAGTTGGTATATTTAAGTAGGGGAGTGTGTGTGGGGGGGTGAAGCCCCCCCCAGTTTATTTTGTGTTTTTTTTTTTTTATGGAGCAGCGATTTTTTTCCCTGGGAACAAAATTGCTGTTCCATGTGTTTGGCATTTTGACATTTCAATTTTTAAGGGTTGATTATACAGCGTTCACTATTTTATGTGTTCACTGTTATAATATAGACCCCTTTCTTCTTTCAAATGAATTTAAGCATTCTACTTAATAATTCTTTATACATAGTATATTCATTTAACTAGTCATTCAAAATCTTTAATATTTTTTTTTTTTGCCAATCCCTTAATTTTTTCATACATTTCATGCCGTATTCCATCTGGTCTTGCAGCCAAATCTACATATACTTGTCCATCTAGTTCATTTAAATAAATCTGCATTTCAAACTCTTTATTCTCTGTTTCTGTTAACCTTTTACTTTCTCTGTTTTTTTCACTACCTTTATTTTCTCATTAAACATTTCTTGCACATAGTGTACTATACTATTCATAATATGTTCCTGACTTCTTTCTATTTCTCATTTTACATTTTATATTTCTGTCATTACACTAGCATCTTCTTTTAGTAATCTGATTAAGTGCCTCAACACTTCTTCTCTTTTTCCTTGCAAAAAATATATATTTGCTTAAATAACATTTTGTATTTTTTCTTGATTTCTATCACATATCTCTTTTTCTTTGTAAAGTACTTTCTATGGTTATGTTCTAAATCTTCTAATTCATCATTGTATATTCCTTTATATTTTTCTTTCACTACTTTTTTAACATCATATTGCAACTATATAAAACATTTTTAATATTTTTTCTTAAATCTTATTTTATCTTATTTTATATATTTTTTCTTAAATATCAACCACCATTCAGACTAACTTTTATAAAATGTTCTCACAGTAATATGATCATTACATAACTGTATCATGAATATCTTTCCTTCTTCATTCCATGCTTTTTCATTTATTTTTATTAATTTCCATGTTTTTATATATTGCTTGTTTTCCTTTACCTCTAGCAATACTGCAAGATGACCAGAAAATGCTATTTCAATTACTTCCTCTGACAGTATAAAATAAACTGTTTCAGTTCTATGAATACCCATTTTGTAAATCAATTAATTTTTCTCTCAGCATTTTAAACTACTACATCTTATAACTTCTAATATTTTTCTTATTTGCTTTCTTGTTACATTTGCCTCTTAAATCACAGTTAAAGTCTTCTGTTATCATAATATTCATATTTATCACTGCATAGTCTGAAATCTGATGAAATAAGCTTCCCTTTCTTTACAATTAGTATAAACATATCATGTCATAATTCCATATACTTTTTCCTTCCATTTTAAATCAACAATGGTTAATCTTCCAATTTTGCTATAATTATAGCTAATATCTTGGGTCTATATTATAAAACCAAAGAGGCGTTTAAGCAAATGCCTCTTCATTGACATGTAAAGACTGATGAGACTAAAGTGTGAATGGTCAAAACAGTGAATTATTTCCCTGGGAAAGAATATGTTTTCTCAAACACAAACATACACACACACACACAATCTTACAAACATAACTATGTGAATGGCTTCACCCCCCATAACCCCCAACTTGGGGGGGCTCTGCCCCCACACACCCCTAACTAAATATACCAACTCTGAGCTTGCACTACAGTGGAGAAAAAAGCAACACTGTGTAGTTGGCCAACTATACCTTTGCCCCATACAGTATTCATCGAATCGCTTAAATGTGTTTCGATGAATACATGTCACTCATTTGGTGTTCAGTATTACAATGTTTCAATGTTATAATATAGATCTAATATCTTTACTGTATTTCTACTGATTATGACTATTCCAGAACATCTCTCATTTCCTAAACCCCAGATTATCATTCCTTACCATATTTTCCCTGTTTGGAATTTCTTCATTTGTTATAAATCTTGTGTCTTCTAATATAATTACATCTACATCACACTTATTACACCACTCCAAAATCCCTATTCTTCTTCCTATATGTTTCATACCATTCACATTTACAGGTCATGCTCTAAAGTTTTCACTTCCTCTTTGATTCATGGTTTCATAAGTCAATAACTAATTATTAGACTAGCTTTCTTAACAGACTATACTAAACCTAAGCAATTTTCTTCGAGCACTGTACCTTGTGTCTATGAGTCAAAAACCTTAACCATTACACCAACCCTCAATATTGGTTTGTGCATATTCTTTTTCATCTATTTCCTTTATTTAGCTTTTTTTTTTTTCTTTTGGACTTACCCTCTATTTTTTTCTTTCACCCTTTTACCAAAATAATTATGTTTTCCCTTTTACTACTTCTCAATTTATGTCTTCTTCAACACTTACTTCAGAAAATTCTTCTTTGTCCTCTTTATTATTTTTTCATCTAATTTTTCCTCTAATTTAACTTCTAAAATGTCTTCCCCTTGTTCATTTTCTTCATTCTTTTTCTTTTTCCTTACTCTTATTTTTGTTTTTGCAATCCATCCATAAGTGTCCAATTTTGTAACTTTTGTAACATTTCAAATCAAAATTATTTTGCATCATGTCACATTTCCAAATAAATATAATAATATTTGATTTTTTTCACAGTTACTTATTATTTGTCCTTCTTTTCCATAAAAAAAAAAAAAAAATATATATATATATATATATATATATATATATATATATATATATTACAGTACTCCTATTCCTCTCCACATTTATCATCATTGGTATATGTATAATTTTTTTCTTCTTCCTATTTTTAACACAATATTACAATGCCAACTACCAGTCCATAAACCCCTTTTTTGTCATAAACTTTTGCAATGTCCACTGCTTCTTTATATATAGCCTTCAAATGTCCTTTAAAAGTCTCTCTTTCTACTTCTGTTTGAAATTGTACATTTTTTTTTTGTTTGTTTCCCTGTTAAATGCCTTTATTACATAAAGATTCAGTGGACTATAGCCTTTCATTACTTATATTCTCTAAGAGGATTTTCTATTAAAAAACCAGTCTCAAATATAATGTCACAAAATGTCTCTATTAATAAGAATAAATGCTCTAATCTCATGTGTTTTCACACTCAGTGGAGCTATGAAATTGTACCACACTTCATACCTGTCCATTTCTTTGCTTTCTTTACTTTGAATCGTTACCACACACTTCCATTGTTTTCATTTTCTTCCAACTTCTTTTCTACTACTCCACCTTTGTCTTCTTTTATTTTATATACATGTTTACTTTTTCATCTCATTACTATTCTTCAGGATTGTCTCTACATCCTCCTGTTATATTTTCTCCATAATGTCCTACAAAGAAACATCTCCTTCATTTTCTGACTCACACTGCGCTGCCATTTCTTTAAGTAAATCCTTTCACAACCCTCACAACTGGAGGGTTGTAATTTTACATCCAACATTTGCTGACCCGTCTACATCAAATATTCTTCTTTGAAACATTTCTGCAGATATTCCACACATTCTCTGCTCTTGATATTTGCTTTCTCATTCATTTCTTTCACCATTTGCCATCTCTTTCTTTCTCCATCTGCAAACCTGTTTCTTCAGGCCATCACAGTGCCTGGAATGGAAAGAGGATCTGCTCTTCTGAAATAGGTCCCACTGACTACAACAACTAGTAGGGTAAATTCCCTGATACCCTGTCCAAATTTCACTTTGGATCTCCAGTGAAAAAAGGCTAATAGAATAGTGGGACTAACCCAGTCAAAAAAAAAAAAGATAAATAACAATAAAAGATGCAAGCAATGCATGTACCACTGTTCAAATCTTTGTTGTTGAATATAATCAGGTTACGTGCTCTTGGATTAAATACTTTGTTGCAATTTACATAGCTTTTTATATGGAAAAAACAGAAAAGTGTGTATTTGTTTCAGCTATGAGTAACATACATCTAGTGAATCTCTGGCAAGAACAAAAGTGCTCATCTCTTGTTTTAACTTAATAAACCGTGGCTTAAACAAGCAATACCAGCCTGAAGTGTGTTTTCTTATGAAAAGTGATCATTGACATGGATCTTATAAAAGAAGTTATGATAACAATCAATTTTAACAATTTATATACTGATATTATTCCAGTACAACTAGGTTTCTTCTTCTTTATTTTCTTTTTCTTTTTCCGCAACCGACGCCAATGCTGAGACTATGCAATGTCAGGGAATGGGCATCTTTCCCAACCACAGGAATTATGCAGTCTCGCACACTTGTCGACCATCTGTGTCATTGACCAATGTTTGTTGACTAAACAGATGTTGTCAAAAACTTGAGTCAACAAAAGTTATTACTGCCCCCCCCCACACACACACATATATATATATATATATATATATATATATATCTACATACATATATATATATATATATATATATATATATATATATATATATATATACATATATATATATATATATATATATATATATATATATATATATATATATATATATATATATATATATATATATATAGCTATATATTACTACATTGCCACCTCACTAAACCACCATACACTACACCTGCATTGACCCCTTTGCTGCACCACCTATTTGGGGGGGGGTGCCCCCACACTTCCTTCTAATTATATAAAATAATGAGAAAGGGCAATATCCATCTCCCTACTGCTTAGCAATCATATAAATTAAATGCTGGCTTTCTGGGATATACATATATATATAAATATATATATATATATATATACATACACATATATATATATATATATATATATATATATATATATATACATATATATACACACACACACACACACACACACACACACACACACACACACACACACACACACACACACACACACACATACATATATTGCATATGCATGTATACATATATAAATATAAATATTAATGGGAGTTGGGCATTTGGTCAAAACACTAGGTAGTCGACATCTAATAAATCTACCATGTTTGGTCAACAAAGCAGATGATCGACATGTGCTCACCATTCCCAGGTAGGGTTATATTCCCTTTTTCCTGAAACTGTGCAATCTTCTAGTTAGTATATATAACCGACAGAGAAGGAGGGGAACACAACCTCCATTTCCAAAAATAAATATTTATTTATTTATTTTTTAATTTGCATGTGCCAAGTTTCTCTCTTAGCGCATGAGTGATAACTTGTTAACTATTTAGGGTTGACGTTCTTGCCTTGACCTTGTTGATTTGTCAACCATACACATGTGCACAGACAAACATGCACATGCACACACACACACACACACACACACACACACACACACACACACACACACACACACACACACACACACACATATATGTATATATAGCATAATCATCATCACCCTCCTTTTTCCCACTGCATACATTTGGTTGGGGTGTCATGTCAACTGCTGGCGTCTCTCTTCAATGTCACTCTTCTAGTTTTTTTGACAACCATGCTTGACTGTCACAGGTCTTTTCTTACACAGTCCATCAACCTCTTTGCAGGATATCCTTGTTTCATCTGGCCATTTTAATATCTGCCTAAAAGCACACCACAACTCTGCAAAGGATACACACAGAGCAGTATGATGCAGTACTTAGCCTTAGCCTGATGGAAGTGAAAAGGGTGCCGCAGACAGTCAATTCCTGAAAGGCAGATGGTCCAGATAATATCTTGGGTAAGGTGTTAAACAGCTGTGGAAACCAGCTATGCACAGTACTCATGGATATATTTAACACCTCACGTGGCCTAGCAAAATTCCCTTCATGTTACAAAGTAAGAGATACCACCCTTCTACCCAAAAAAAGCTTCACCCTCCAGCTTGAACAACTTCAGGCCTTTGGCACTAACATCCACAGTTATGAAATGTTTTGATAGCCTTGTGAAGGAACACCTGTCTGCAGAACTACAATCAACTTCTGATCCACTGCAGTTTGCCTTCAGAGAACAAAGATCCATGACTGATGCAATAGCGATTGCACCGCTTCTTGCTGTTGTGCATCTGAAGAGCAAGGACAGCCATGTGAGAATGCATTTCGACTTTAGCTCAGTGTTTACACAGTTGTCCCTATGCAATTGATCAATAAGCTAGTACAGCTGGGCATCAGTAAACACCTCTGCAATTGGATACTGGACATTTTGATTAACAGGCCACAGAAGGTTTGTGTGGGCGAGAATACCTCTAGGAGCATAACACTCAACACAGGTGTTCCTCAGGTTTGTGTTCTCAGTCCCCTATTGTTTGTTATCTTAACCCATGACTGCACAGCAAATTTCAGTACAAATTATATCATCAAGTTTGCTAATGACACCACAGTTGTGGGTCTTAGGAGAGAGGACAAGAGTGCATAAAGAGAAGAGGTTAACACACTGATTGCCTGGTGTTCAAGAAACAACCTTGACCTGAATTTAAGTAAAACAAAAGAGATCATCACAGACTACAGGAATAGACACACACCCTATATAGCATACCCGCTCAATGGTGAGATGGTGAAAAGGATATGCAGTACCAAATTCCTTGGAGTTCATATCTCTGATAATCTCTCTTGGTGAGGGAACACCTGACACATAGTGAAAAAAAGCACTTCTCCACTTTTTGAGAAGACTCAAAAAGGCAAAATTACCATTGTCAGCTCATTCTATCTTCTACAGAGCAGAAATTGAAAGCCTCCTAATATTCATTTTTTTGGTATGGTATGGGAGCTGTTCTGCTGCAGATAAAAAATCACTGCAGAGAGTGATGAGAGTTGCCAAGAAGATAACTGGCATGAGTCTGCCCACAATCCAGGATCTTTATACATCAAGGACCCTAAAGAGAGCCACCAAAATACTAAATGACTCAACTCATCCTGCAAACAATCTGTTTATGAGCCTGTCATCTGGTAAAAGATATCGCATTATTCGATGCAGAACAGCTAGATTCAAAGACAGTTTTTATCCGAAGGTGATTAGACATCCCAATTTCAACATTAGGACTGATCACAGACAGGTCAGGAAGTTGGGACTTCTCAGTCATTGTGCAATATTATTTTATCTATTATTTATTAAGCCCAGCTAACCATTTTTATTTATGCTACTAACCCAGGTGCAATATTTTTCCTTCAGCTACTACCGCTATGTACTAGTTTACCCATAATGTGGTACATGGTTCATGTACAATGCTATTACTTGAACTTTGTTGCTAGACATGTATTTTTAGTATCTTAACAAGTGTGTGTTTCCAAGAATATATGTATCTATATACTTAAGTGTAGAGTTGATTTATAAGATGGTGGTAGTGTTATTCTATATTGTTTTAAATTATGTCTTTCTATGCACGTAATTTCTTTTTTATTTGTCCCATGAGGAGCTGATTGCATGGAATCTCATTTAATATACACTTGTGTAGATCTAAATAACAATAAAGTTACTTTTGACTGTGATCTTTTTCACCAGATTGTCTTTTGCTTTTCTGCACATATGTCTGAACCACCATAATATACTCTCTTTGACCTTCTCTGCAACTGGAGCTACTTTGGCTTCTGCTCTTCTGTCCACACGTCTTCATCTGTCCCACAATGTGTATCCTACCACCTATCTTAAGCAACCCATCTTCATCACCTCTAGATAATTCATCTGCTCTGCCTCTATTGCCAAGGTTTCTGCACTATAATGGTAGTAGTAGTAGTGGACAGACTGCTATTTTGTATACCTTACTTTTCAGGTTCTTGGACATTCTTCTGTCATATACTACCCTGACACTGTGGCACTTGTCAGTAGCTCCTGTCATTCTAGATTTGACCTCCTTATTCAGACTTAACTTCCCTTCGATCACCCCTCCAAGATCCTTGAACCGGTTAACCTAGTCCAGTATTTTGCTTTCTATGCCAATTTTCATTTTCCAATGATTTTCCCCTTTGCTTCCACAACACCTTTTTTATCTGTACTCACTTTCATCCCATGTGCCTTAAGTTTTGCATTCCATTCCATTCCCCTATCATTTGCTGACATTCTTGCTCATAATCTGCTTGTAATGCCACATTATTTGCATACAGCTACTTAGCTGATCTACTTCTTATGAACTTGTTTGCAATGTAGTCTATCACCACTATGAACATCAGTGGTTTCAGAACTGAACCCTGATAAATACCCACTCCTATTGGGAACCCCTCTGTGAGACTAAACACTGTTCATACTTGTGTCATTGAGTCTTTGTACATAGCCTGCACTAATTCTAACCATGGTTCTGGGACTTAGGACTGCTCAAGTCAGCTTTTCTGGGAACCTGCCATAAGCTTTTTACAAGTTTAGGAATGCCCAGCTGGAATCTTTCTTCATCTCTAGCTTCTTCTTAAGTATCTGTTTCAATTAAAATGTTGGGATAGTTGTGCTACATCCTGCCTCTTCAGCTGTACAGTTTTTCACAGAATGCCCAGATTTTTGCTTCATATTTTTGGACCGTTTTTCATGAAATTTTGGTTTTCTGGAAAATTAGTGGCAAATCATTAAAGACGGAAGTTAGAAAATAATGACAAACATTTGAGTTTCAGACTTCATACCCTTCAGAAAATTCATGTTAATGTAAAACCTGCTATTCTATCAACTTTCAAAGTTTGTAAGAGCAATATTTAAAAACTGTCTGTTTTTGGGCCTTTGTCCCATTTTATATATGGCTTTCTCCATATTTCTTGCTCTAAAACGTTGAGAGGTATGAACCTGATCTGAATTTGAATTGCTCACCACCTGTCTTATTTTCCACTTTTCTGCATATCCATTTATCAATCACTCTCTACGGAACTTTCATGCAGTGTAACTGGAGTCTGATACATCTTTACTGCCTACAGCTGTGAATGTCCCTTTTGTTTTTGAATACTAGAGATAGAATGCTTATTCTCGAGTCATCGGTGATATGCTCTTCACTCTACAGTGCAATGAGTACCATCTGGTGCCATTTCTCCCCTTTCTGTCCCAACATCCTTTTTATAGATGTTATGAGACTGCTGCTTTCCCTGACTTTATTTTACTTACTGCTGTTCTTACTTTGTCTGTGGCAGGCTCCTCCTCTTCATTCAATGGAGGCTGTGCCTGGAACAGAACAGCTTGTGTGGGATTTTCTTCATTCAGAAGCTGCTGGAAGCATTCCTTCCATCTGCATTTTATGTCTTGTTGCTGGCATCCCTTTTTTATCCTTCGTTCTTTATTTGCCTTGTAGCATGATATAGTTTTATTTCTCCATATACTGAATTACTTTCCAGAAGCTGGCAGAGTGCCTCTGATGATATTGCAACCAATGTCTCTTAGTCTCTTTGTTAGGAAAGCAATATTACTTCCTACCTTGGTCTGTCTTTTCTATCTTCCACTTTTTCCTTCATGTTTTCATTCTTTTGAGGGCTTTCTGGACATCTGCATTCCATCACCAGCCCTTATGTACCTTATTTCTATATCTGGCTTAGACACGTATCTTTTCTGTAGTCCTCAAGCACACTTTTTTTTTCAAAACAGGTTTATTGTTTTAACATATAAGAGAAATATCATAACAATTTTATACAAGTAATTAAAAATAGGTATTATTATAATATTCAACAAAACAACTAAAGTATTTACAAAGACATCCACTACAATCAGATCAATTAATTAAACTAAAATACCATGCTATTGAAATTAAAATTTTTTTAACAAATTTTGTAAATTATCCCATACAATAAAATAAGATGTTTTTCTATTTGTTCTAGTCCTAATTGTGTTTATTTCCATATGGCATACTATATTCATAACATTTTTAAATTCATTGAACAAAGGAGGTGTATCTGAAATCCAATTTCTAGTTATTATTTTCCAAGCCACTGCTAGAATAGACCATAACAAGGGAAGCTTAACCTTTTTAACACTTTGAGGTACAGGTGTGTTGAATAATATAAGATATTTAGAAATAATGAAATTATCTGTAAAAAGAGCCTGCAAAAATTCATTAATTGACTTCCAGTATTCTTTCAATTTTATACAGTCATAAAACATATGAGCCCAGTCAGCATTAATTTCTACATTACATCTCTTACATAGATTATCTTTATTATTTATTTTATTCATCATCAAAGGTGTATAAAAGATCTATGTAAAATTTCCATGTATAAAGTCTCCAGACAATGGAAGACGTAGTTCTATAAGCAGATTCAATATATATTGTTTATCTTGTTGATTTGGTGGGTCCCCATTAATAGAAGTGAAATAATTCCAGTATGAATCTACACTGTAAAAAGTTTCTTGTCTGATAACTTTATGTATGTATGAAAGTTTACCTTTATCAGAAACTTTATGTTGTAAATTTAATATCAAGTAATCAATCAGTGTTGGAATAGATTCTTTAACAGTTATAGACATTAAATCTATTTTATTAATGAGATGTTGTCTAAAGGTCTGAACCTCTAACCAGCAAGTTTCTCTTAGATCAAATTCTTGTTTTAAGAAATCTAGATTTTTAACTTTATTATCAGATATCAACTGATACCAGTACTTTAGATCATTATCTATAGATAAATGAGTTCCTTCAGATGTAGATGACAAAAGCATACCCTGAGTATACATTATAGGAAATACAATAAAATTCCATTCCCTATACTTAGGGTGCATGAATATAAAGTTACGATAACTAATAATAATATTTAATGGGTAACAAACCATATGTTTAGGTGTAATAGGTGAAGTACAAAATTCCTTTAGTAACCATAACATGGAGTTATTTGCAATCATATTTTTATGTGTTAAGGAGATTTTCATGAAGTGTATACTAATTAGCTCCCAATAATCTTTCCATTTTGTGACATATGACTGATCTATTAATAAAGTAATAACTTTTACAATAAAAGAGATAGTATATAAATTAAAGTCAGGAAAAGAAATACCCTTGAGACCAGCTATTAGTATGTTTCTTTAATGCAATCCTAGGTCTATTAGGTGCCCATAAGAAATTTAACATTAGTGTGTTCAGTTTCTTGATAATTATTTTTGTAGGTGGAAGTATTATTGATTGTATTAAGTATAAAATCTTGGGGAACATTATCATTTTAATAATTGTAAGTCTCTCCTCCATAGTAAAAACATATTATTCCAGGTATTAAAAGATTTTGTATATTAAGAAAACAGGTATTATAATTATTATATATAATAGATTTAATATCTTTAGATAGTATTATACCTAAATAAGTTATATGACCTGAATTGGGTACATATTTAGTAAAATCACTAATGAGAATATTTTTAGTGTATATATAGGTAGTATTTTAGTTTTTCTTCATTGAATATTAAACCAGAAATACTTTTAAAATTCATCATGTTATCAAATAGAGACTGTATAGAAGAATTAGATCCTGCTGATGTAATTAGAACATCATCTGCAAAAGTTGAATTTTGGATGTTGTATTTTCATCTATTTCAAAACCCTCTATGTCAGTACTGTTTCTGATCAAATTAGCCCAAGGCTCCATTACTAAAGTGAATAATAGTGGAGAAAGTGGACATCCTTGTTTTGTACCTTTAAGAATGGGTATTTTTGTGAAACATATGTTCCTACCTTAATATAAGCCAACGTTCCTTTGTATAAATGTTCAATTAGATTTACAAATGCATCCGAGAAGTTTGTGTACTTCATTAAGGTAAACAGATAGTCCCAACTTACTGAATCAAATGCTGAACTTATATCAAGACTAATAAGTGTTAAATCTTTCTTTTTCCTATTTGCAAAATCTATTAATGTTAAAGTTCTTCTTATATTATCAAAAGTATTTCTATTTACAATGAAGCCTGTCTGATCTATATCTATAATGCCGGGAATGATTGTCTTCAATCTATCAGCAAAGATATTCATAAACATTTTATAATCAACATTAAGTAATGAGATGGGCCGATATGAAGAACATCTAGTTGGATCTTTATTAGGTTTTAAAATTGGCGAAATAAATGTATATTGCCAAGATGGGGGGCTTATTAACTCAGTTTGGGCCAAAATAAAAACCTTATGTATTAATGAATATGTATTTTTAGAAAGGATTTTCTATATCTCTGGTATAATACCATCATTACCCGGTGCTTTGTTTGATTTAA
>NC_056733.1:1957578668-1957581168 GCF_019279795.1 Protopterus annectens
TTTTTTTTTTTTTTTCCATTTTTTTTTTTTTGTGACATATGACTGATCTATTAATAAAGTAATAACTTTTACAATAAAAGAGATAGTATATAAATTAAAGTCAGGAAAAGAAATACCCCCTTGAGACCAGCTATTAGTATGTTTCTTTAATGCAATCCTAGGTCTATTAGGTGCCCATAAGAAATTTAACATTAGTGTGTTCAGTTTCTTGATAATTATTTTTGTAGGTGGAAGTATTATTGATTGTATTAAGTATAAAATCTTGGGGAACATTATCATTTTAATAATTGTAAGTCTCTCCTCCATAGTAAAAAACATATTATTCCAGGTATTAAAAAATTTTTGTATATTAAGAAAACAGGTATTATAATTATTATATATAATAGATTTAATATCTTTAGATAGTATTATACCTAAATAAGTTATATGACCTGAATTGGGTACATATTTAGTAAAATCACTAATGAGAATATTTTTTCGTGTATATATAGGTAGTATTTTAGTTTTTCTTCATTGAATATTAAACCAGAAATACTTTTAAAATTCATCATGTTATCAAATAGAGACTGTATAGAAGAATTAGATCCTGCTGATGTAATTAGAACATCATCTGCAAAAGTTGAATTTTGGATGTTGTATTTTCATCTATTTCAAAACCCTCTATGTCAGTACTGTTTCTGATCAAATTAGCCCAAGGCTCCATTACTAAAGTGAATAATAGTGAGAAAGTGGACATCCTTGTTTTGTACCTTTAAGAATGGGTATTTTTGTGAAACATATGTTCCTACCTTAATATAAGCCAACGTTCCTTTGTATAAATGTTCAATTAGATTTACAAATGCATCCGAGAAGTTTGTGTACTTCATTAAGGTAAACAGATAGTCCCAACTTACTGAATCAAATGCTGAACTTATATCAAGACTAATAAGTGTTAAATCTTTCTTTTTCCTATTTGCAAAATCTATTAATGTTAAAGTTCTTCTTATATTATCAAAAGTATTTCTATTTACAATGAAGCCTGTCTGATCTATATCTATAATGCCGAATGATTGTCTTCAATCTATCAGCAAAGATATTCATAAACATTTTATAATCAACATTAAGTAATGAGATGGGCCGATATGAAGAACATCTAGTTGGATCTTTATTAGGTTTTAAAATTGGCGAAATAAATGTATATTGCCAAGATGGGGGGGGGGTTATTAACTCAGTTTGGGCCAAAATAAAAACCTTATGTATTAATGAATATGTATTTTTAGAAAGGATTTTCTATATCTCTGGTATAATACCATCATTACCCGGTGCTTTGTTTGATTTAAGCTTATTTATTTGTGTAATAACTTCTGTATATGAAATACCCTTGTCCAATAGTTTAATCTGTTGTTTATTAAACATTTATTCATATTTGTGGTTATAAACTCCTTTATTTTATCTTTAGGTTCCATGTTAATATTATTATGGTTAATTTTGTGAAAGTGATTTCTAAATTCATCTAGTATTTCTGGTATACTAGAAACATTCTTCTTTTCCTTAGAGAAAAGATTTCTTTGATATGGTTTTGTTTATTCAACCTTTTGTTTTATTTTAAGTCTATGTAAGTATTTGGGGCTTATTGAATAAGACAAAAACTTGTATTCTCTAAAGTTATTTTAACTTTATGAGTTAAAATTTCTTTGTATTTCTCATTTAGTTTGTTTATTTCTTCAATAACTTTCTTGTCCATAATATTTTCTTTATTATTTTGTTTATAAGAGTCTAATTTACTTTGAATATCTAACAATTCCTTATCCCAAGATTTCCTTTTATTATTATACCATCTGATACTTTGTCCATATAGATATGATTTTAAGGCATCCCAAACATAAACAATGGAGACTTCAGGAGTGTTATTTATGTCTAAAAAATGTTTTACTTCTGAAAGTATATATTCTTTATAGTCTTTTAGTTGAGTTAAGTATGCTGGTATCCTTTTGATCTGAACATTATGAGTATTTTTTATCATGAATTCAAAAACAATTGAATTATGATCAGATATAGGACATGAAATGATTTTTGGAATTAATTAAATCTGTTACCATCTGGTTAGAAATAAAGGCCCTATCTATTTTTGAATAAGTTTTGTATCTGTTAGAAAAAAGGTGTATGGTAATGATTTTGAATCTATCTGATTATTAATATCATTCAAATGATAAGAATTAGCAAAATCCTTTAAATGTTTTGCATTAGATGTAATTCTTCTCTTTCCTATAATGGTAGTATCACTTTCATGTAGTATACAATTAAAGTCACCAGCTAAAATAATATCTCCTATAAAGAATGATATGATCTTATCAAGATGATGTTTCACTGTATTAATGCCAATTCCAGGTATCCAATATACATTAATTAAAGTGTAAGTCTTCCCATTAATTTGTATTGTAACCATACAAAACATTCCTTTGTCATCCTGATAAGACTTAATGGTTTTAGGAATGGGCATACTTTTATTCCATAAAATAGC
>NC_056733.1:1957586168-1957641168 GCF_019279795.1 Protopterus annectens
TCTATATCATATATATAAATATATATATATATATATATATATATATATATATATACACACATCTATATATATATATATATATATATATATATATATATATATTATATAGATGTATTTATATATTATATAGATGTATTTATATATATATATATATATATATATATATATATATATACACACACACACACACACACACACACACACACACACACACACACACACACATATATATATACACATATATATATATAAATATATATATATATATATATATATATACACATAGAAAGATATATATATATATATATATATATATATATACATATATATATATATATATATATATATATATATCTATATATATATATATATATATATATATATATATATATATAGATATATATTTGTCTATATAGATATGGCTATATATATAGATACAAGGAGATGAAGAATTTAAAATACAAGCATTACTGTTACTAGGTGGGTGGTGTATAATGATATGATGATGATCATCTCAGTTTTGTAAGTTTACAAGGTATTGAAACATAACCTGGTTGATTAGCATGGCGTACCTCTCTGACAGGAACTTTTAACACTGCTTTATATAAAAAATAATAAAAAAAAACAAAAGGAAGAAATTTTTGCTTCATGCTGTTTTCCCAGTGAAAGATTTTGACACTTATGCTAACTTTTCCATTGCCTTGTTTTTATCTCATATGTGTTTATTTGTTTAGTTAATTCTGTTTATGTGGGAAGAGCAATGATCAGATGTGATCATTTGTAGGCTCATCCAAGTATAGTGATATTACATAACATATATGTAAACAAAATATATACTTCTTTACAAATGGTTTAAAACAAAGTAGAATCAGGAGTATACAATGCATAATACAGGTGTTATAGATGAGATAAATGTGGTACAGCCAACAGAACGCGCACAGTATATACAAGTATGGAGGGAAATTTCAATAGTGAAAACAGCAGTATTTGCAGAATGATAAGAGCTACAATAAAAGAGATAATGATGAGCAGTAGGTATTAAATATATAGTAGGGAAAGACAGCAATGATGGGGAAGCATTCAGTATGAGTTTATATGTTGCAAAGTTTAGGAGACTAAGCAGTCACGCTTTTCTAGGATAAATGTACTAGTCCAACCATGGGACTAGGATGACATGACTAATGTTCTGACATGTGCACTTGCACTGTTCAGCTGGGTATTGTTCGGACAGGTATCTAAACTCTTTGTAGGCTCTGATTTCAGTAAGATCAGGTGGCAAAGATTTCCACAGCTTAGAGTCAAGAACAATTAAGCTGTGGTCTGTGGAATGAAGTTTACTGAATGCAGTTAGTCTGATAGATATGAGAGGTAGTGTGGTTTGGATTAGGAGTTTGAATAGGTAGCCAGTTTGCCTTTTCCAAGGAGTTTCAGTGATGTTCACATTGAGGGGAGTTGGTGATGAAATGGCAGATATTATTAGAAAGAGAATTCAAGGTGGTAGTTTGTCTTTTTTTTTTTTTGTAAATCAGTGCCCATGCTCATGTTGTGCAAACAGGGCACCTTTGCTTAAGGTTGCTTTAGCAGGTTGTGAATGGAAATGAGATATATTTTCACCTTTGAATAGGAGATAGATAAGTCTGCATCTGACCTTCTTATTGTGAACTTGGAATTTGAAGCCGCAGTCTATATACAAAAAGAGTCAATACTATTGGTATAGGAATCAATCTTTGAGGAGTTCCTGAATGAATGAATGCCAGAGGAGTACCCCAGGGCTCCATGCTGGTCCTACTCATGTCTGACATCTACTTTTCAGTAGTCAAGGCTAACATTCAAGGTCTCTGGCTCACCAAGTTCCCAGATGACTGTAAATTGAGAGCTATTACAGCTTCCTCCTGAGACACCAACATCTTTCAAAAGGATTTAACAGAGACAAATGACTTGTGCCAATGCCACAGCCTAAAATGCAATGCCAAAAATGCATTATGATGCTCTTTGGGAAACTATCAACCAAAGGAAATTACACCACAGATAAAACACTGGTAAGAGTTCACCCAGTAGTAATGCTGAGAACCTGTGTAGACAGCAATCTGGCGTTTGACCAAAATGTAACTAAGGTAGTAAAAATAATCATTCTATGTTACCCAACGAATAGGTAAGGGTATGGCATCCAGGTCCAAGGAGTTATACTACAACTCTTCTTGGCCATTATCAGACCTGTCATTGAATACAATGCCCACTTTGATATGCATCTAACCAGACACTTGCAACAGTTGGAATGCCCACAAAGGTTTCTGACCAGCAGAATGCAGGGCATAAGTACCAAGTCCCACACTAATCACCTAAAGTCTCTGTTTCTATATTTAGTCTCCTACAGGTTGCTGAGAGGGTATCTTTACCTGGCCTACAGAGCTTCCTCTGATGCAACCCTGGTGAATCAGTTGCATCTGAACAAAACTAACATCATCAGAAGCACTAGATCCAGGGACCTGAACTTTGGTTGTGACATAAACCGAATGTGCCGGAGAGACAAATATGTGTTCCAAAGGAACCTTGCACTACAGAATAGGACCCTTATTCATTTAAAATAAAGTTTGCAGCTGACTCTATTCAAATGAAACCTTGAAAATTTGATGGGAAATCATAAATTTTCCCTCGGTGTGGCCCCATGTCCCTTATGGACAGAGACTGTCAATAAGAAAAGTATTATGGCAACTAACACTACTCACTATCTCCCTGCACCCCCCTCCCCAAAAAGAAAGACACCCATGATATTCAGGACCCAAATGGTTTGCAGTGCATGGCTAGGCTTGTAAGGACCCACATGGTCATTATCCAAGTAAAAACCTATGAACCTATGAACTTAACTGTATTAAGTTTGACTTGATGCATAATTTGTTTTTCATTTACAGTTCCAAAGCTGTACAATTTTTTGCAACACTGGAGTTTATTTATGTCTCTGAGTAGCTATGAAGATGGGTATTTCCTTATTTATTTGTGTATTTATTTATTTATTTGGGTTGATAGACTGGTACAAGTCTATTTTCAGCCATTAGCTGGGCCAAAAGGCAAAACATGATAGAAATCATAAGCACAAATATACACAGGAAATTAGAAAAAGAAATATGCAAATATGTACAAAAGGTTGTAACGTAGAGATTAAGCTAAGATATAGAATATAAGGCATCTTATTGCTGACATAGTGGTGTCAATGTGATAGATACTTATGGGGGAGTCATGATTGCCAACGGATATGATTATACATCTTTTGGCATTTTATTTAAGTCCATGGTTTTGATAGCAGCTATTTGTTTGGGGTAGACCTGTTGCATGATCATGGTGTCTCTCCCAGTTAAATCTACATCCCTTTGCAGCTCTACTGATAGGAAAGTGGTTCACAAATAGAAACAAATAAATTTGTGTGTGGCCCAACCTCCTCCAAAGTACCTGTCAGGATTCAGTCTTCAGGCCATTCATCCTTGATATTTACTTCTCAGAGGTCAAAGCAAATGTTAAAGGATTATGGCTGACTAAGTTTGTAGATGACTTCCCTTGTCTTTTGATCACCACATATTCAATATTGTAAGGAAATCCTTTTTAACAGCACAGCTTATATCTAAAGGTATGATGTCAAGGTACAAGGATGTAATAATTTCACTGTATTTGGCTTGCATTAGGTCAGTCATTGAATATAATGCCCTTGTCTGTACGTATCTGTTTAAACACTTATCACAGCTTCAGTGATGACAACGCTTGCACATTAAAGAGTCATGGGCCTAAATCATAAAAACTATGCTGACCATCTCAAAGCTCACTCCCTTATCCCAGTATCAAAAAGACTGCTAATAGGTAACCTCTGCCTTTCATACAGAGCCTCATCTAACCCTGTCCTTTAAGACCTATTACTCATTCGGTGCAGTGGTGCAGCAGTAGCATTGTCACCTCCCAGTAAGAGGTTCTCTGGTTTGATTCTTGGCTGGAGTGGCTTCTGTGCAGAGTCTACATGTCCTCCCTACATTTGTGTGGGTTTCCTCTGGGTGCTCCAGTTTCCTCCCATACTATAAAAACATGCATCTGGAGTGTTTCTTCCTGGGCTGCTACTGAAAATTGGCTTTGTTCCAAGTCGGGCTTTGCCAGTTATAACAAATAATAAATAAATATTTATAAGTCCAGTAGCAGTGTAAACACCTGGTGAAGGGATATTGATTTTTTTTGCAACATAAACAGGATGTGGTAGAGGGATAAATATATGTTACAGAGCTGTGCTTCTGTGGAACTATTTTCCACTCCACATAGAAAAACACTTCTCTTACTCTTTTTGAATGTAATTTGGATGACTAAATGGGAAACCAAAAATGTACCTTTTGTTTAGTACCCATGTCCTTCATAGAAAGGGGCAACAAATTAAATGTTCCAATATATCCTTGGTCTGCATGCCTCTGGATTATTTATGCACAAAATATAAGGGTTAAAAAAATATCATGGAATGTAAGGTTAGGCTTCATAAAATCCTAATATATCAATGACTTAGTAAGTATGGACATATAAAACAATTTGTAAGATACTGACTTACAAGAATGACAAAGGACATGCAAATATAGTTCTTATTTTTACTTTTTTTCATCTTTGCAAACTGGCTATCAACCCAGCAGCATTTCTTAACTATTCATTTGTGATGCTATGCAGCATTCACAAGCTGATTCCTAGTTTATTCATTTACAGTGTATTCCCATTAAATTGCAGCAGCATTTGATAATTATTAATTTGTAAAGCTATGCTGAATTCACAAGCTGCTTCCTAGTATATTCTTTAACAGTGTATTCCCATTGCATTGTAATAACATCCTGCAGTGTTTTGAGCTACTAAATATGCTTACATACAAAACTGTATTCATACAGAACTTTAGCTCCTCTCGAATATATATTTAGGCATCTGTAATTTATTTGTTCTTCTAACAGATGTTAAGTTTTGCTTATTCAATTTTATACCTGTGCAAAGTTTTGAACATGCAATTTTTGTCAACTGCCTTAATGGCTGGTATTTAATTCCTTCCTGTGTTTCTTACTTGTTATTCCTTTGCCATTATGACCCAGTTTGTGGCTGAAAAGGGTCCCCGACTCCCCGTACCATTTAACTTACCCAGTTAACAAAAAAAAATGAATGAATGAATGAATGAATACATAACCGGATAAATAAATAAGCTGTATTAATGCCGACACTGTGTACATTCTAACAGTTACAAAAGCACTTTATAACAGAACATCTATGCATATAACCTCAATATTTTGGAACTCACTACCCCTGGGATTCAGAGAAGAAAGTGAGATAACCCTCTTCAATACCAAAGTCATGAAAGGAAAATTCATAGTATAGGTGTGCTGAGAAATGGAAATAATACCCATATTAGTCACTGGTATGAGCTCTTTACAGACTTCCTACAGAAGGCTTTTTTTACAAGTGTTAAGTACCACAGACAACCACCACTGACAGCATCTCATTTGTGCATCAGCAGCTACTAATGGTGGAGTTTTCAACTTGTGATTGCAGAAAATGCCTCTGAAATGCTTTAATTGTTCACATGGAATACATGCATCATGCATTTTAAAATGCATCCATATGGGATAATCAATGTTCACGTACAAGGAAGGGATGAACTGTAATGACTGAAGGTAACTCTTCTGGAAAGGAAGAGTGGCTTGTGTGGTGTGCAGTTGCATAATTACACCCTACAAGTTTTGTACGAGAGAGGAGATGCAATACATCTTCAAAGATATGTCTGTTTTAATTTCATGTGGACATTTTCAGCAATGTTTCACATGAAAGTTTACATCTTGCAGTAATCTGATCAATAGTTATTTTTGTTTCAGAAAATGGATTACAATCACTGGGGTATCTCCAAGGTACTCAACTGAGTTTGTTGGTTTCTTGAACTTAATATGCTATAGAAATCCATGCAAATGAGGTGATATTGCAATCCAGGAAGCTTGCAATAGTCTGTGCAAGACAAGAGCAATCTGCAGAAATGTACTCGGTTAGTAACGAAATACATTTCTTCAAATTCCAAAACGAA
Source organism: Protopterus annectens (assembly GCF_019279795.1). NCBI lineage: Eukaryota > Metazoa > Chordata > Ceratodontiformes > Protopteridae > Protopterus > Protopterus annectens. The sequence goes on from NC_056733.1 coordinate 1,957,592,236, forward strand.
GCTATGACAGCTCCACATAAAGGCTGCATATTATTGAGGAAGCATGCCAATGGCCACGTAGAAGGCCATTGGCATTGCAAACTGTTTAAAAAATAAATAAAACAACTTTTATTTTTTTTTCACCGGTCTCGGCTGTTTAAGCATAAGGCAGCTGCACGCAAATGGGATCGGGGGGAAATAAAAAATAAACTGAAAATGGGCATTCTAACAAAAATCAGTATTCTGCCATGCAAGTCAATGGCAGGCAAAAGACAACCTGGCCAGTGAGTAGTGGTTGCTAAGGGGGGAGGCTCAGTGAGGGACATGTAACTATGCATTAGCAGGCAATCCTATGCAAATGAGGGAAAGGTTAGTGAATCCTAGATATTCCCAGGGTGTGAGGCAGGTCCCAAGAGTGTAAGAGTATAAATAGCTGGGTGCAAGACTAGGATATAGGTGACATCATGGGGGGGTTGTCAGGTATACTGTAAGCGGATTGGAGACCTGTGGCTCGGGATTGCTCCTAGGTTAGCACAGCTAAGCTAGGGGTGTGTCTAAACCTCTAGCACACTTTACAAAGTGTAAGCGAGTGTGCATGCCGCACACTAGGTTTTACAGGAAGAAAAAGGAAGTTAAACCAGGAAAAAGCAGCTCTGTGCACATATGAGCACTCCATTTGCACGGCGCGCACACGGCCTTAAACAGGGAGGCAATGGGAAGGGAAAACAGTAGTTGGAAGGCAATCAAGGAGACCTAGCTTAGCTGACAGGTAAAATGTATCAGAATCAGACAATTACACAGGCAGCAGACCAGCCCAGCCCAGCACACCACTATAAACTATGCAAACACCTTTCCCCGTTGTTTTTCCCAAAAAACTCTGCACCACCGGTATATACAGATGGGGAAATTTTACAAAACGAAAGCAAGAGAAAAAATTTTAGGGGCTGCTTTTGCTACTATAAACCAGCATGTGCAAGAGACTGAGGGTGGTTAGGATGTGAATGCCGCTGAGCAACCCACAGTGAGGAGACAGAGAAGACTGTACAGACCCAGGGTAACCTATCAAGGGCTACATGAGCTGGAGATAGTGGAGCGCTATAGGGTGGACAGGGACGTCCTACAGCAAATTGTCAAGCTGTGCCGGCCACGCCTCACACACAGAACTAACAGAGGGGAACCCATCCCAGTGGATACCAAGGTATATGTAGGACTAAGAATACCAGCTACAGGTACCTTCCAAAGGCCAAGTGGGGATATGATGGGTATTTCACAGGCATCAGCATCCAGGTTACTCCACCAGTTCCCTGGATGCCATGTCAGCACATGTCAGTGAGCATGTATATTTCCCCATCACCCGTGAGGTGATGGGCAGCAATATGCATCTCTTCCACCAAATAACAGAATACCCTGAGGTAGTGGGTGCAATAAACTGCACACACATACACATTAAAGCACCACCAGGTGATCGTGGTAGGGTCTACATCAACCGCAAGGGCTTCCCCACCATCAACTGCCAGGTCATGTGCGATGCCCATGGCATAATAATGAATGTGTGCTGGCTGCCCTCTAAGCTACCACTATTCCCACATCTGGCATCTGACGCAGCTGTACCAGACATTTGTCAATGGGGACATCCCACACAGTCACCTAATGGGGGATGCTGGATACACACTGGAGCCATGGCTGATGACACCCATTAGAAATGCACTCACACCCGAACAAGAACTCCATAATGACGCAGATGCACAAACATGAATCATAATAGGGCGTGTGTTTGGGATGCTCAAGTCATGGTTCCGGTGCCTGGACACATCCGGTGGAGCCTTTCAGTACTCACCAACTACATGTACCCAAACTGTCCTTGTATATGCCATGCTGCACAAAATGATCCTGCAGAAACAGCTGCAGCAGGAACAGCATGGGGCAGGGTCACACAGCCCCCTACCAGTGCCAAGGCCTGCACAGGCACAGAGTGACATGGAGGAGGAACAACCTGAGCCTGCCCCAGTAGGCAGGAGAAGGCATGCCCAGTATGCCCTGGCCTTGGCAAAGAGGCAATGCATAGCACATGCACTGACATGGTAGGGACCCAGGGAATGACACCTCTCTCCGACTCGTACATACAGTAAAAGGGATGCCAAACATGACACTACCTGTGCTCACCCATGTATAGTGAGTGTAGTATGTGCATCTGTGCATCCGACATAGGCAGCCTTGCATCACCACCCTCAATACTGGGACACCCACAAGGTAAGTGACTCACACATGCCAGTCGGGGGGGGAGGGCACATACCCAACAACAGTCACAGCCAGCAGGATAGGTGTAGACAAACACAAGCAAATGCTGTACTATGGCCTCTGAATGAGCTCCATGGGTAACCCCTACCCCAGCTGGACACATACAGACTACAGCAGGCCAGCCAGTTGGATGTAAGTTGTAAAGGCTAGGAACCCAGAAACTAATATGTAGGTAGTGAAAGCTACATTCTGTAGTACACTGGTATGCCTCTAGCCAGCATGATAGGTTAGACCACAGACTGAAATGATGTACCTGACATACCAGTACAGTCCTAGCGACTGTGTAAAATTGTAAGGTGTGCCCCATCATCCTATGTACACTTATAGTAACAGTCAGGTGTGCTCCACCCACCCCTGTGTATAAATGTAGAAACAGTTTAGTGTCCCCACCAGCTATGCAGAAATGTAGCAACAGTCAATGTCAAATGACTGATGTATACCCTGCAGACACAGCATGCTACCTGTCGGTGTACAACAAAAAGGTCAGTACTGCAGTACAAACCACCTGGACTTGATGCACACATGCAATATAGATGGCCATACTGGGTATGCTCACACACTTAGAGGAATGAAGGCAATGTCAGTCAACAGCATACTGAAAGCCCATACTGGGCATGCTCACACACTTAAACACAAGAAGGCAATGTCAGCAAACAACAGTGGACCAGACATATCTGACAGTTGCAGTTCTCAGTGCAGACTCGTCAGTATGCACCACTCCTGCCTTGCACACACAGTGGATAGGAATACAGCCATATATGTAAGGACAACACACTATAATAAGCCAAAGGTAGATGGACATAGATGTGTTGAAGAGGGTGACCATGACAAAGAGCCATCTAGGCCTGTCCCACCCAGCACACAGCTAAAGGACCCCAAACAAATGAGGTGCAGGTGTCACTCACTGCAGATACTAGCCACCAGTATCTATCAGAATGACAGCATGTTGCACGTGCCAGCTATGCAACATGACTGTATAAGGAAGTTGTCACCTAGTAGCTGTATACACATACCTGTGGCATATGATCCCATGCGTGCCCGCATGTGGCATGTCAACCCCTACACGAAAGGGTTACGGCCCATGCACACACTGCCCTCCTCATAGCAGTATCATGACAAGTCTGCTGAGGTCTTCCAATGTGAAATACACCCCGTACAATACACATGCTCGACTTTGGCAAGACTGCTGATGTCACACAGCTAGAAATACACCTCTGGGGAAATCATAACCCAATAATTTCCATAGTGCATCTTGTAACTGAGTACTGCTGTAGTGTGATAAAGTAATTAGATAAGTTTTCTAACCCCAGACTTGGCAAATGTGTGTGTGAATCTGTGTGTCTTTGCCTGTCTGTGATTGAATAACAAACAATGCTTTTTAGGTTACTCACACTCCTTAGAATTCATATACTCAACTTTGGCAAGGCTGCTGACATCACTCACATAGAAATACACCTGAGGGAAAGTCATAGCCCAGTAATCTCTGTAGTGCATCCTGTAACTGCGTACTGCTGTAGTGTGATTTAGAACTGTGGTAGGGTTCCATCTCCACCCATGGCAGTTCTGGATGTTTTGTGTGTGTTGCATTGTCTGTGTATGGAGCAATGCATTATAGCCTACTCACTTGCAGTACATTTCAAATGCCCTACATTGCCAATCCTGCTGATGTCATTCATTGTGAAGTAAAACTTTGGGGAGCAAGCTCTTTTCTTATCACTGTGGTGCGTCCTATAACAGCTCTATGCTGTAGTGTGATATAGACTTTGGTCAGAGGTTCTATACCCACACATGTTCAGTGGTGGATGTTTTGTATGAAACTCACTGTCTATGTAGAGAGCAATGCATTTTAGGATAGTCACTTGCAGTACAGTTGAAATGCCCTACTTTGTTAAACCTGCTGATGTCATTCAATGTGAAATACACCTTTGGGTAAAACATTGCTAGCAATCCCTGTGGTGCGTCCCAAAACAGCTCCATGCTGCAGTGTGATGTAAACCACAATCAGGGGTTCTATACCCACACATGTCAGTTTCATTTCTTTATTTACATTTGTTGACCGGGAGTGTCCGACTGGACGTAGGTCCATTTTCAGCAGAGGCCCGGGGAGAAAAGCTCCACAGTTAAAATAAACAGACAGTAGTTACATTGGATTACAGTTGTGGATGTGTTGGGTGTGTCTCACTGTCTGTGTAGAGAGCAATGCATTCTAGGCTAGTCACTTGCAGTACAGCTGAAATGCCCTACTTTGGTAATCCTGTCAATGTCATTCACTGTGAAATACACCTTTGGGGAAGTAGCACTCCCGTAATATCCATGGTGTGTACCATAATCACATAGTGCTGTAGGGGTTCTACTCCCAGACATGACAAGTGTGTGTGTGTGTGTGTGTGTGTGTGTGTGTGTGTGTGTGTGTGTGTGTGTGTGTGTGTGTGTGTGTTTGTAACTCATATCCTGTAAAGAGATGAGTGTGTGTCAACTGTGGGCATTGTGGAGGGGGTTTTGCTAATTTATTTTATGGTGGCCCTACTATATAGCACAATGGCAATCATACAGGGATAACAGATGTAAATTAGCTGGGGGACTGGGGTGCAAACCCATACCCATACATGTGACATTAAGGCCAGATAATCCAAGTTAGCAACTCCACTATTACCCAGAGCACACACTCAACCCATGTGTCATAGGAACACACATGCCTAGGCAGCAGCCAATATGTGGGTAGTAAACTGCATATTGGCCACTGATAGTAGCTATGCAGTGATAGCAGTGGGTTACAGAGGGCATTTCACCCTGCCCATCTGTCCAATATGCACGTACATGCAGACGGTGCACTTCTACCATGTTCCCCAATGGACACCTGCACCACCTGGGGTGCCTTCACATGTGACTCACAACGGACATACCATGCCTGATAACATGTCCTGTATGGACAAATGACACTGACTTCAGGGAATGCTGTTGGCATGCCATCAATGTAGGTGAAGGGTAAACCTGCTGCCCAGTACCAGTTCCTGCAACAGGTGGGCAAGACTGGCACATCTGATGATAATCTGTGTTCACAAAATGGGCCAGACACCCCAGGTACAGTTCCATATGTCACTGTACATCCATGTGGGAAGTGTGCACATCCCAGACACCATCCATGTCATGGACTAAGGAACACATACATGACATGTGGTGTACAGCATTTGGGCATACACATTAGTCACCCAGGTGACTGGATGGGGGATGCAATACCCACCGGTGTGGGCAAATGCAGTAACTACAGGCCTGAGCCACAATGCAGACCATTGTCATGTGGCCTGATGCCAAGGTATACCCATCGCCTACCCTTGTACAGCCTGATGGCACAGTTGACCACCACACACCCGTGTAGACATGCACCCATGCATGTCAGAACTTGCACTCTGTGTGTTCTTGTGTGTGTGCTGTATGGTGCGTATGTTCACATCCACACTCACTACAGCCCCTCAGGGCATAATGAAGCATGCCGTCTGATGTCTAACATCTCCTCATACTCTTTGCCCATTCGGCCTCAGTATGACCCATGTGGTGCATGTGATACCTGCACATTGATGGGTTGTAGCAATCCCACTGGTGATGAGTTGCACTCCTGGCCCTGCCAAGTGTGTCAATGTGTGTCCGTCCCTGTGTGAGTGTGCCTGTGTTGACGCTGGCACCTGTTCATGCAGACAGGCATGTGTACAACACCTACCATATATCTACTGTATCATTGTTGCAGATGTCACTCACCCTCACATATATGTTCTCAGTGCTCCACGTTACGTAACCCATGTAGTGCATCCAATAACTGCATTGAACTGTGATAGTACTACACAGTTGTTGGGGGTATGATACCCTGTGCTGGCAGGTGTGTGACACAAAACATGCCTCAGTTTTACACTCCCACCTCTCCCTGACATGTATTTGCCTATGTCTGCCTCTCCCACTCCCTGTCTGGTGGATGTGGAGACCCACACCTGCCTAGCTTAGGCAGCAGCATGTGTATTTTATGTGATGCTCATGATCAGCTGATGGCCTCTGCACGAATTGCAGCCCTCCCCTAGCTTATTGCATTTGGAACAGCTGTGGTAACAATCCCATAGCCAATTGCATGGAAACACATTCCAATACATAGGAACATCATGGTGGTGCTGGGCGTTTTCAGTCACTGTGAGCAGGAACTAGATCTGTTGTTTGACAAACAGCATCTCATATGGATTGGGGATTTACCTCCAACAACATACACTGTGGAAAGAGGACAAGAAACGGGAGGGACGTGTGCCTGACCTGACTACAGACTATAAGTGCTGCTATACTGCATCTGGAGTAATGTCGGTTTAATAGTGTTTGTCTGGATATAACTGTTGTACATGTAGTAATACCTGCCATATCTGTTCCATGTATGCGAGGAATCCCCATCTGCAGGGTCATCTGCAGACTGGGCAGTGTTGTGCCTATGGGTTCATGTGTTATCCACGGTGCATCTCTCTGTGGAATGCAGACAGTAGTGTGAGGATTGGAGTGTGTAGATGGTGAAGGCCATGACAGTCACTGACTTCATATCCCTCATAGGACATATGTTGCAACAAACACTGTTACAATGGAAAATATACAAGATTATCACAGCAACATGTCTATACTGGCCCTTTGTATGTGCTGTCAGCCACACCACTGTCAACGTTTGTACATATGGCATGCATGAAGTGGTGCATATGTGCTGTACGCCATAAATAGTGTCATCATATCTGATAACAAACCAGTGATATATCGGATTGCTACACATGTCATCTATAGTAGGGGTTATATTTCATGACATAAGCTGGACATTCTGTGGATGTTTGATTGTTACGTATCCTGAAGGCAAATCCTGTTCCTACTATTGTACTAATTGAAGGCCTTGGCCTGGACAGCATAGTATGGTATATATACACATTGCTTGCATCTACTGTTTTGTGTGGGCCTTGCATTCATGACTGATTACATATTTCAAAATGCATGTGGTGTCTGTACTGGCATACATTATTGTATAGTACAGGAAAAAAGGTTGTCTATGTATGCATACCTGTGTGTCATGTCATGTCCTTGGAATTGTGGGTGGGTATATGTTTAATGTCAGTATTCTCATTTTTGGGAATGGTTGCCACACTACAAATTTCACAGGTGTCATTTGAAGGGCTTGTGGCTGAGGGATATACTTTCACCCAGTACTTCCACACTAATTCTACATATGTATGGCTGCTGATACCTTTTCTGTGTGTATAGGTGTATGTACCTATATATATCTCATATGGCTATATATATATATATATATATATCTATAGATATATGTATCTGTATATATATATATATATATATATATATATATATATATATATATATATATATATTTATATATATAGATCCACTTTGAATCATCGAATGTTCAGAACATCGACGTTCTGATCATCAAGACCAGAACATCGATGCTCAGAACACCGAAGGTTCAAAATGAACCACACAAATACAAAAACACTTACAAAAACTATTTTATGCAGGGGGACTTCGCCTCCCTGCACCCCCCCCTACTTTAATATTCCAACTCTGAGATTGCACTACAGTGGGGTAAGGGAAATCTCCCATTTACCACTATATGCGGTAGCGCTAAACGGGAGATTTCCTGTACCCTACCTGCAATGCCAACACTCAGATGGCACACACACACACACACACACACACACACACACACACACACACACACACACACACACACACACACACACACACACACACACACACAACTTGCAGGGAACCTTGCTGCCCTGCATACACACCCAAAATTCTACAATTTTACTTACCTGGTACTTCCATTTTAAACCTTTGATGTTCTGAACATTCAATGATTCAAAGTGGATCCATATATATATATATATATATATATATATATATATATATATATATATATATATATACATACATATGAACATATATATGTATCTATATACAATTGCTGTTATATGATTATTTGTGAGTCATACATTAATATATGTATCTACATATAGCTGTTTATCTGTCTACATTTACAGATAAATATCTGCCTGGGTCTAGGACTATTGCATGAAGCTGCAATAGCTGAACCCAACATCACTGAACATATTTTAACGAAACCGCTTTTACCGAAAAAGCACTTCCATTAAAATGTGCAAAAAAAAAAAAAAAAAAATTATGTAGGGGGTCTATGCCCCGTGCACCCCCCATGTGGGGGGTTGTGCACCCACATCCCCCCTACTTTAATAGTCTCACTTCGAGACTGCAATACAGTGGGGAAAAGTGAATCTTCCCTTATACGCACTGTAGTACGGCCTCCACAACTGCATACTTACGTGAAAATGCTAGTTCAGTGAACAGCATTTTCGATAAATGTGTTCGGCCATGAGTACTTCAGGAAAAAGTGAATCGGGATTAGTACGGAACCCATCTGTCCATATGTCCATGCATGTTCGGCTCATATTTTGGCCTGTTCCTCATTCACTTGGCAATTGTCATGAATGATCGCAGCATTGAAGTCAGTAACTAGTGGCAATACTTTTGTGTTTCAGACTTCATCTCCTTCTACATATGTGTTCTAATGGGAACACTAGTAAATCTCGAACTTTTCAAATCTCAAATTTCAAAAGCTCGAGACCATGTAGCCGAAACCCCACATTACTGAAAGACCAGAAGTGCGAAATTCAAAATCCCGATGTTAAGGGATTTTGAGTTAGTGCTTCTGGTGTTGCGGTTCAGGTAAGTATGTGTGTGTAAGTGTGTTTGTGAGGGGCTTTAGTGTGTGTAAGTGTGTGTTGTAACTGCAGTGTGTGTGTGCGTGTGTGTGTGTGTGTGTGTGTGTGTGTGTGTGTGTGTGTGTGTGTGTGTTTGTGTGTGTGTGTGTTTGTGAGGGGCTATAATGTGTGGGTGTGAGTTTGCCTTGTGTGTATGTTTGTGCAATCTCGGAGTTAGAATATTAATGTCGGGAGGTATGGGGGGCACAGCCCCCCCACATGGGGGGAGCTGGGGGGTGAAGCCCCCCTGCTTATCTTTAGTGTAGGGTGGTTTGTTTGGTTATGGGGTGAGGCTGTGTGTATGTTTACGTGTGTGCTGTATGTATGTAGTACTTTCGCGATTTTGAACTTTGCGGTTTTAACATTTCGGTAATGTGGTGTTTAGGGCTTATAGTCTCGGTATTTTGGGCTTCGGGGTTGTGTAATTTTGGGATTCAGCAGTGAATCCATTCTAATACATATAACTGTGTAACGAGCAACATTGCAAGTATAATGAAGCATTAGTTGACATATATCCCTATTTGTGCCCACAGTGTAGCATACTTTGTCCAGACTTCTTTCATTAACAGGTTATGTGGTGTGATAATAATACTTTTCCTGTACTGTTGACTGATTGTGCTGCAGGATGTTTGTGAGAACTTCAGATCTTTATATCTGCCATGGTTTAGTGGTAAATCACTTTGTGTATGGAGTGCAGGGTCCTGGGTTTGAACATTGGCGAGGCAGTTTATTTTGTTGCTGAACAGAAGAAGGGACGTTGGCTACAGAGTGATTGAGGCACTCTTAAGCAGTTGTAAGCAAGTTTGTATGGGTTTGCGCAGAGCTAAGCAATGCCCACACAGGTTAAGCAATTCAGCAGCTGAGTATAAGAAACTGTAACTAGACTTTAGCAGTGCTTACCTCCGCGCAAACCCATGCAAACCCACTTACAACTGCTTTAAAGTGCCTTACTCACTCTGTATCTACCCTTGTTCTGCCTAGCAACAAAATAAACAACCTCTGCTAGGTGAGAACCCAGGACCATGCACATCATAGCCAAAGTTATGTACCTCTAAGACATCTCAGATATACATAACCCTGCTGTATTCACACACATAACATCCAGGCCATTCATTCTACAGTACAGAGAATGTATTCCAACATGTAGATGCATGTGTGTGTGAAAATATATTAATGTCTAAACAGATACAGCATATTAATATATGTGGAAATATATATATATATATATATATATATATATATATATATATATATATATACACATATATATATAAGCAGATATTTATATCTATATAGGTATATACAGACATACATCTGTAGATAAAGTGGGAACATAGCAGAAACATATATCCACATGCACAATTAATGGGGTTGACAGGCACAAACAACATACGTCATGCACGAATAGGTATTCCCTCCCCCACAGCCAAACACGTCTGCCCTGCAATACAGTACCAACTGTTGCAGATCCCATAACCACAGCAAGGGCACACAATGTTAACAGTACTCCATCCCACCTGTATGATGTCAGGCTGGTATCAGTAACATATCATGCACTACAGTCAGGCTCATAATGACACCCATTTTGCATCTGTTACCTTTGTTAGTCAGAGTCCCGTACTGTTGGCCTGTACTTCAGAGATGTAGATGCCAAACAACAGTGGTCCCAGGACTGAACCCTGAGGCAGTCCACTTGTCACGTGTCTGGGGATGGATTCTGAGTCAGTTACACCTACAGTTTTGGATCTGCCAGTAAGCCATGTGGCAAGCCATCGAGTGGTATAGGGATGTATGGCCGAATTAGTATGTTAATCTATGTTTCCAGACTGGGGGATGGTGTTGAAGGGCCTGAAGAGCCTGCTATCTATGCAGATACATGTGTATTTCTACATAGGAGATGTAACCCAGTGTTGAGTCAGTTTGCCTGTAGCCTGCACTGTGCTTTGTTACATGCCTAGCTGCTTATTGTACTTATCCAGTGAAATGTCATGTCCAGATACTTGCCAGATGTACTGCTCCCTGACCACCATAACAGTCATGTATGTCAGACAAAGCAGTGGGATGCTGTTCAGATGTATGTCAGTAACTAGTGGATAGTATGTGGCCATGGCAACTCTATACCAGCAGTTATTATGTGTCAGGACAGACAGGGGTGTATGAATGCATAAGCTATGGAGGCAAATGTATACCAGTATATATGTGTTATACCCATCTACTTGGCTGTTAACATCCACATTGACAGGCCTGGTCCACATGTCTTGCATGAAGGGGTTCTGTGTATACCCCTTGACTGACCCAAGTGTGTCAGACTGTCCACATATATTGGACATATTGCAGCTGTAGTCTACAGAGGCATTACTGTGCTAGCAGTGGTACTGTACTATGATGACCTCAGGAAGTCTGTAAGTAGCCAATAGCGCACATGTTAACAGCAGATGTGGCCTCCCACACACATCATTTCTGTGAAGACAATCCCTATTACAGTAGCAATAGTCTACAAATATACCTGCACTACATACGTGACATCCCCTTGCACTGAGAGATTGGGACTATTGGGGCTGAGGTAGGGCTCCACTCCATGTGCAGGACATATGATGAACATATATGTATAAATAAGTATACATATATCCATATAGATATGTACACATATACATATCTGTACATATTACTGTATGACAACAGTTTTACACATATGTGCCTGTGTTCCAGTCTCTGTCCTCTGCCTACATACCAGGCTTTGCACATATTACATGCTGTCAGGGGTTGTTATATAGTGGGCTGTGCGTATGTCATGTTGTCATTCCTGCCATCCCTCCACTGCTGTTGTGTCCCCCACACATACTGGGGAGTTGGGGCCATATATGTGGGGGTTTCACCTACACAATACATGTGTGCCCTATTGCACTCCAGAGGCCAGTGTATGTAACACTGGTATATAACCCAGTATTAGTGAGTGTAGGGGGGGGGTGCATCATGACTAATGTAGGCTGTTACAACATGTGTGGGTATCTGGGATAGGCTGCCTTGAGATATCTGGATGTACTTTACCATACAATCCACCTTGGGTAAATGCAGGCCTACTGGCTCCTGCTATATGGGATGTTCTGTTTGTCATTGTGATTGTGATGGTGTCAAGTATGCCTTGTTATGTAACAGATACATTTCATTGTGTCAACTGGGGTCTGTCCCCCTTAGAGGTTGTGTATAGAGTGTAGATAGAGGCTGCTGACCTATACATCTGCATTATGTATTGTTGATTGTCTGGTATGCTGTGGCCCAGTCTGTCATTACTAATGTACTACCTGAAGGCCTCTGCCTGGACAGTAACATATGTCAACCTTTCCAGACTACTGTCATAGTATAACAGTTTCACAGTTGAATTACACTGCTCATATGGATGTCAGTATTTAAACAGTTATATGACATGGCATATACAACTGTCATAGTACACAAGTAAAGCTTTCACATTCATTTATGCACACTTTGGTGTTATACCCTTTTTTAGCTCTGTGGGTATATGTTGCAGGCTATGAATGTCATTTGTATGGGTGGCTCATACAGTTTCCAGTTGGTAAGGTGGTGACTGTAGGAATACTGGCTGCTCCATATTGTGTGCACATACTACATATGTATATTACTGTACAAATCTATGTTTGTGTATGTGTAGTTACATATATTTATGGCCATGTCATGTCTGATCCTGGTTATGGGATCTGCAACACTTGGTACTGTATTACAGGGGGGTCGTGCTTCACTGGGTGGGTATACCTATTCATACCAGACATATATTGTGTGGGACCTCTCAAACCCCATTAACGTTGCATGAGGGCATATATGTTTTATTTCCCCATTATCTACAGATGTATGTCTATATATACCTATATATGTATATATATATATATATATATATATATATATATATATATATATATATATATATCTGCCATAATTATATAACCTGCCATATATATTTAGACATGTAGATGTGGTCATATATATCTATAGATGTAGGCATTTGCATGTTTATATGTTCATAAATATTTATATATATACATATATCAATATGTTGTCACCATTTAGACATTAATATATTTACTCACACACATATATCTACATGTTGGAATACATTCTCTGTACTGTTGAATGACTGGGCTGGATGATATGTTTGTGAATAGATCAAGGCTATGTCTATCTGAGATGGCTTAGTGGTAAATTACTTCAGCTATGGTGTGTAAGGTCCTGGCTCTGATCCTACCAGAGGCTGCTTATTCTGTACAAGGGCCATTGGAAACAGTGTGATTAAGGCAGTTGTAAGCAGGTTTGAGTGATGGTAAGCACTGCCAACCTACGCTTATGTTTTCTTACAGTCAGTTAGCTTCAGATTTCTCAAACTGTGTAGGCATAGTTTACCCTCATGTAAACCCGTGCAAACCTGCCTACCACTGCTTAACGGTGCCTACTGCCACTTACCCCCCGCTAATTCCTTTAAAAGAAAAGAAAAAGTGGTTGTTAGGAAAGTGGTGAAAAATGGGGCACAAATAGGGAAAGACAGTAGGGAAAATAGCTGGGCATATTGAAAGGGTTGCCTAATGGTTAAGGTGTTTGCCTTATAAACACAAGGTGCAGGGTTTGAATCTTGCAATGGATAATTTGCTAGGCTTAAAATGGCTCACAAGGGCAGTTAGTTTAGTACCAGTCTATGACCATATGTGCAGGAATGGTATAGGAAAGGTCCATAGCTGCCCATTTTTCCAACAGATGTGCATATACACTATATTTGCAGGTACATTTGGACCCTCAAACCCCTGTGAGAGGGGTGAGGACAACATATATTAATTGTGATGCCAATTAGACCAGATTACATGTGTCCAGTGGACACGTGTGCAAAATAGACAGCTATGTATGTGGTGAGATTTTTTTGTGGGAACAGATTGCCCTTTTTTATTTTTCAGGTGAGAGTGGGATGTTGGGGAGGGGTAGTAGGTATATTTGGGGAGTGAGGTTGGGTAGGTTTAACAGGCAAGACACATAAGATGCATAAAGGGCTGGTATATGACACGTGGGGGGTAAACACCTTGGACAGGGAAGGGTGTTTGGAAGTCGCAAGCCCATGAGCCTCTAACTGGAAACAATGGGACTGAGTCCCCCACCCATGGGCAACTACCACTACACCTTCACACACCCGAAGGTGGCTGTGCTGGGAGCTGTGTAGGAGGGGCAGGCTCACCCTCTAACAGTTCCACTCAGCCCTCAAGCTGGCATAGCTGCACTCAATACTCCAGATCAAGCTCCCTATGCACCACAGCCTGGACCTGTTGACGGGTGACAGGTTCCCCTCTGTGCCCGCTCCAAGGGGGGGCAAGCCCCATCCCCTGCAGAGGTCCCTCCCGAAGGTGGTGCAGGGCCCACGGAGGAGGAGGTCCCAGGCTGGGCCCCAGATGTGCTGGTGTCCGGTGCCATGGCCAGCTGCGGTGGGGCAGGTGGGTCTGCTAGGACCAGCCTTCCCATACTAGCTGTTTTGTCACAGGTTTATGGCAGATATGGGTTAGCAACAGTCAACAGCATTCAGGATTAGTTATAACAGCATGCATAGGTATTCCCATTAACCCTGCACACCAGATTTAACACAGTTGCAGAGCAAGCAGAACACATGCATATATGGAACAACAGTGGCCATTACAGGAGCATGTGGGTTTCATTGATGGCAACAGGCCACCAATATGAGTGTATTTTAACATGGCATATGCATAGAAACAAATGTGAATATTTATTAACCATTAGGACATATGTGCCAACAATGTTTGGAGTGTACACATACCAGTTGAGGAGTGTCATTGGGTTATTCTGCACATATGGTAGGGGTGAGAGAGAGGGTTCAATTAACAATTGATATATCCTTGTAGTTTTCACAACATTCTTAGTCACTGCAGTGATCTTTTCCTTACATGTATTATTACACTACACAATGGCCCTATATTGTACACTGGCATATTTATAGATTATTATATACGTGACCTGTGCCTTAAATACAGGCATGACAGGCTGCAGGTGTTAATGCAACATATGTGGAGAATTTCTGTCATACACTTTGGGTGAGGTGCTAGAATGACAGGTTTGTTTTCATATACATTCTCTGACTATGTACACGTTTGACTATCAGTTATATGCCATTGACAGCTGCCTACATTTCTTGGGTCATCACACTGAATTTTCAGGGGAACAGGGTACCAAGATGGTGATATGGGCCATTTATCTGGGCATGCTGGACAGTTTGGAACAGTTGTGGGGTATAAATATGCATACAACTTACGATTTGAACAGTCAAGCAAATTCTGTACATTTGTTGGGTGTAATTATTCATACAGCTTTCTATCTGAACATTGTATCACAGTCTGTACAGTTGTGGGGTATGATTATGCATACAACTTAGTAGCACTCCCAGGAGTCGAACCTCTGCTGTGTGTGACAAAAAAATATTGCTAAGATCACAATACACTGTGCTATCAGGGAATCAATGAAAAGTTTTTGACTGTTTTCTATCTAAGTCTCCCTAACTTGTACTGTATGACTGACCTCTTGGCACTTCCAACATTGTTATGCAGGACTTCATACCCATTTTATCTGCATACCACTGTGTGGGTGACACTGCTTAAGATACAACAGTACTATTTATAGTATGGAACAGATCGCAAACATATGAGAGAAGAGTAAACAGAGGCACTACAGGGGTTATAACTTTATTCACAGACTATTAACTCATTTATTTCTACTGGTACAACACTTTCTAAGGCTCTTACATTCTTTGTTTTGACAGTACTTGCAGACTGACTACTAACCTGCCTCACAACACAGCCTTTGCAGTCTAGCATCATGGGCTTGCTGGTTCACAGCCCGCTCATCTGCAGCTGTCAGAGAAATGCATTGATATTTAGCCATACCTATCCATAGTATACAAAAGCTAGGCAATTATTTACTACTTAGTAGAATGTATACTTACTCAGTACTGGGGCATTGGCCATCTGCCAACACTCCTGGATCCACTGTTCCAGGACATCCCCCATCTGCCGCTTCAGGTCAGCATGGTGGTGCCTGACCTGCTCACCAGTCCGGGGGATACCTGTGGCACTTGTGAAGTCACGGGTGAGACTGTCCAAGGTCTCCATTTTGTACTGCGAGCCCTGGTACTGGTTTTGCAGTAGTCTCTGATCATGGTGCTTTACCAGGAGCCATACCATGAATTTTGACTCCTGGATGCCCTAGAGCTGCGCTCTGAATCGAGTGCCTTCACCCACACCAGCCATTCTGCCTGTAGTAGGAAGCTACAACCAGTTATGAGATATATTCCCACCTTATGACCAGTTTCCCACACTTTGCTGTGATTGGCCAGTTTTGAAAAGGCTAAGTTCCGGACACATCTGCTTAAATAAGGTTGGCACTGTTTAAAGAGGTATACCACTAAGCAGATTGAATTGCCTCCCCTACACATTACTTACACATACTGACATGAGCTGTGCTGCGGTTAGCATTGCTTCATAGTTGATTATCACTATATTTGCCATTTGGCAATGATTTATTCTTCATTACAGGTTAAATATGTGTCTGGTATCCGTGATTCATGTGTACATGCACTGTATGGGGACCTGGGAACTTCTACACTTTATTACAATAACACCTCAAATCTATGCTTACTGCAGTACTCCAGTTCACATATTTATGTTCTGTGGCAGGTTATCCAACATCAAACTGTACATAGATTGAGTTCACATGTTTGGTTTGATTTTCCTGTGGTGAGGATTAGTTTGCTGATACCTCATTCATATCTATTGCTATGATGGCTTTGTGGGTAATTGCTGTGCCTCTAATGTATAGGGTCCTGAGTTTGAGCCTTGCAGAGGCAGTTTATTTTGTTGCTGGGAAGAAGATGGGCCATTGGATCCGGAGTGATTAAGGCACTTTAAATTAGTTGTAAGTGGGTTTGCATGGGTTTGCATGACGGTAAGCACTGCTAACCTCCGGTTACAGGTTCTTACACTCAGTTAGCTTCTACTTTACTTAATCTGTGTAGGCAATGCTTACCCCCATGCAAACGCATTTAAATATGCTTACTAGTGCTTATAAATGCTTACCACTGCTTATTTGTGCTTAAAGCTGCTTACTAGTGCCTTATTCATTATGACACTGACACTTCACGTGTGCATTTCATGCAGTACTCCAGTTCACATTTAAATGTTATTATGTAGGTTATACGGCAAAAAGATATAAAATTATGTTCATATACAGATTTCACATAAAAAATTATATGTGCTGCAATGGGACTCAAACCAGGAAAATCAACTCCTTAGGCAGATGCTCTATAACCACTACACTATTGCTGTGTTTCTTCAATTTCTTATATATTCCTTGTTATCCTCTTCAGCCTTTTCAGCTGCTTTAACCGTAGTTAAGTGATGGGCAAACCCATGCACCTACAGTTAGTTGTACTCGGGGTTTTAAAAAATAATAACTAAAAGTGTTTCTTCGTTTTATTTACATGTATGTTGCTGTTGAACACATGGGGACTCTTGGTGGGGATATGCGGACACTTATGAGCAGTCTCGCTGATTTATTTACACATTCTTCTTTTCCACTTTGCAGAGGCATGTTTATTCTGAGAACTCTGCTCTCAGGCACGCCCCCTGCACTTGTCCACGATCCATGTAGCATTAGGAGTTCAGGCAGCGCGCCTTCATTAATATGCGTGGTGCGTTGCTGCCCTCCTCTTACACTGCCGCTTCTGTGCAGGACTAGATTAGTCCTGCACGGAAGATTAGTAAAAATGGGGGAATATCTTGTACAATGTAATACTACAGATAGTTGCAGTCAGATTAGGTTGAAAGGTTATTCTTTGAATCTAAAGCTGTGAATGATTGACAGTGAAAAGCATCATCTAACAGAATATATCTTCTCTAAGGTGATAATCACTGAATTGATTTTGTGTGTGTGTGTGTGTGTGTGTGTGTGTGTGTGTGTGTGTGTGTGTGTGTGTGTGTGTGTGTGTGTGTGTGTCTGTGTGGTGGGGGGGTTGTTTGACCATGATCACTTTGTAGACTACTTTGGAGCTGCACCACAAACTTATAGTTCTTTATGTTTGTGCTTGTGTATGTGTATGGGGTGCATGCAGCTGATCATGTTGTATGAGAGATGTTAATATGCAATTTTTATTCATTTCTGTGTTTGAGAAATCACAAATTTGCAGATTTTTTTAAATGAAACTTCTCCATATAATGTGCCAGTACGAAAGCAGAACTAAAGTCTGTTATATTTTTCACTACTGATTACAGACATGACACCCAACCTGTTATCTGTAGAAATAGGCACAAAACCAAAAAAAAAAAAGAAAATTCAGAGACAAAAGTCCAAATCCTTTTTTAAATGCTGGCACTGTTCACTTAGAATTTGATAGTCTGTGTTAATATCCTTTTCAAGAAGAATACATGCAAAGCTGTAACTCCTAGATTTATTTAATGACTATAGCCTGCACTGTTTAATTTCAAAATCACATGTTTTATGAAGAATACTGCAAAATTTGAAGCAAATCTCTGGATGACCCTGAGAATAAAGGACATCTGAGAGGTTTTATATTTGCTTCAAGCAATTAGTACACTTTTTTAACACCAGAGCAATAACATAGAAGATGGGATTCAAGCAAGGATTGTCTTAAAAATTACTATGTTCCTTGACTTGGTTCTGTCTGTCTTTATACTCACAAAGAACATAATGATTTAGGCAACTCTATCTTTGACAAATTTTCCAGAGCTGCACATATATACACACACACACACACACACACACACACACACACACACACACACACACACACATTTATATAAATATATATATATACATCCTAGCATTTCTAAAGGATTTAAATGCTGATATATAGTATCATGCCTCTGCTGCTTTGAGAATAACTATAGAATACCTTTCCAGCTTTCTTGTTCTCGAAATAGCAGTACCAGTCAGACTTGTAATGTCTCTAATTTATCAGTCTCCTAGTCTGAGAGCAAGAGTAAGTTGAAAATTTCGAAGGCATCTTTACAAGTTACAAGGAGAAACAAGGAACATAGCACCTTTACTGACCTTTTATCAGCATCTGCAGCACTCACATAAATTATAAATTGTTGCTTCCATCATTGCTGTTTCCTTAGAGACCTGGAAGGGAACAGGAAATGTGTGTTAATTTGCAGCTGTTCCTAATGGTTTAGCTTTTGCAAATGATATTCATGGCCTTATGTGATTTGTGTTCCACTGTACCTGAAGTAAAGTTAATGTGAAAAATTACCTTTTATATAGTTTCATGGTCATTTATGTACTCTCCCAAAGCAGTTAGAAAAGAAACTAACAGTCCTTTGAATTTTTACTTGTATGACAGGAGTTATCTTGATAGCAGTTTTCTCAGGAATCAGTGCCTTACTTCAAAACCTTCCCATTATCATGTTTAAACATGGCAGTCTTTAAGTGTTTCAGTCCTCTTCCATGTGACCTTAAAATTCTGATGCTTAATGTATCAGAGTGCTATTCAATTTCTCATGTGAAATTAGGCATCATTTAGTTTAATGCTAGACAAATCATCAGACCACCTAACATAAGTATTTATTTGCTTGCAAAATTCATACAATATGTGTAAACTGCTCTCATATCTTTCCTGTAATTGTCATTTTAACTGTAATAGCAGACTGCATATATCATATAGTTTGTCCATTCTATTGTTGTTTTGCAGACTGTCATATATTCAGAAGATACTTAAATTTATGTAACCATTACTATTTATAGTTGTCTCAAAAAATAAATTAATATATTTGGGAAGAAAAGTATTGCTCTCTGTTGCATCTCACACTAGAAGGTTACTTGGCTTTCTCACATCAGAATATATTATAACAACTGCCTCTGATATTTCTTTTTATAGTTTCTTACTTCAATATGTTTCATTTTCTTTTCCTCCTCAGTCATCAAGCCATTAGTGTAGGAGTTTCTCTAACAAAATACATAACTGTATACATCAGCTTAAAGGCAAAAGGTAACACTTTATCCTTTCTATTCAGCTGATACACCCTGGGCCCTGTAAATGCCAAATCCCTTTTTCTTTCCCTTTTTCATTTGGCTACCCCAAACCTTTTGAAGGAATCAGTACTCACACACCATACTGCACAAATTGAAAGACTTCTTTAGTTGCCCACCACCCCCACTGTGAACAAGTACTTCCTCAAAAAAAAGCAGTAACATGTTTAAACAGATGGAAGATTGTGACTCTCCTCCCCACCTGTACCCCCTTTTTTAACAGATCTTCTTAATTCTTCCCTCTAATTAGTTAGTGATCCCAGATCAAAGTCCCCTTTTTGTCTCCAGTCCACAAGTAAGATCAGACATAAGTCTTAAAGTTTCTCAACAGTAATTTTAATGTCCATTTTCAGTATCTTGTCACTTTGTCTTTGTACTGTTTCCAGAAGTGCACGTTCTTTCTTTTTCTATAGCCATCAAAATAGCATCAAAATCAGTTGCAGAATTCCAGCTGCAAAATAATAAAGTTGGAACTCAGTTTTTTAATATCAGCAATTTGTGTTAGTTCAGATATAGCCACAAGTCTTGGTTACCTTAGTGGTCATTCTTGGTCTGTAATAGTGATTTGTTGTTGCCAGTGCCACTGGTCCTAGTCATTCCTTCTGTCTAGTTGTTCTGAGAAGGATGCTTCAAAGAGTATTCTTTCTTTATTTCTTATGACAGCTCTAACATCTTCACTTTTCTGGACTGTTTTCTATCTGGACTCTAGCAGCTTTAGTAGATCGTCTTTCAGGTTGATTCCGTAACTCCTCACCATATCCCGTGTATTTTGTATCAGTCAAAAATATGTTCATTCCTTCCTCTCATCTGCTTGTATTTTCTGATATAAAGATACTGAATGTTGCAATTCACAGAAGTAAGCCCTGTAGGATCCCACTAACCTCCGTGTCTTTGAAGAGTGGTCTTATAAATTCTCCTTGTGTTCCACTCTGAAGGTACCTGTCTACCTGTCTTATTTGTCCCCTCAAAAACATTGTCCCTTTAGTTTTCTTATAAGCCATCATTGGAGTATGAAATCAAACTATATGAACTCCACATAGATGATATCTGTTGGTTATATCTGATACACTACCTTCATAAACCAGTCATACCAGAATCATTATGTCTCATAATCTACCAAACAGTTTGCTTTTTTAAAAGATTCATGTCGATTCACATGGTATGTTTTCCACTCCTTGCACCCAGTGCTCCCATAGGGTTTTTTTCTTCTTGCTCCCTTATTTCTCCTTTTCCTTTCCAATTTATCAAAGGAAATAGGAACAAAAAGAGTAATTTATAATTTCTACTTACTTTTCATTCCTTTGTATTCACTACCCAATTCGCCTAACTTACTCAAGTGAATTCCCATGTTATTTTCACTTTTCTGCAATAACAAAAAAAATCTTCTCTCTGGATATCTTTTCTGATGAACCACCATCCTTAGCTTTACATCTATACATCTTTTGAAGAATTATTATTGGCTTGCGCATCTGAGAATATTTTATGATACTGGATGATATCCATGTTACAAAGTAAAATTCAGTAATGATAGACATGACATTTTCAGAGTCAGTACAAACTAGACTCGTTACTATTTCTTTCTTTTTTTTACTGCAGGTTCACTGAACTTCTGATATACTTCTGCTATGGAATTCAGATTACTTATGAAAGATTTTGAATAACTTATGGTGTTGACATTTTTATCCAAATTACAACATCATTTTGCATTGACATTTATAATAAAGTTTTCTTACAGAGATTCAGAATTCTTAATCCTATTATGTTTAGTAGAATTCTTAGCCTGCAGATTTATTATACATTTCCTGAGTTCTGAGAAAATAAAGAAACAAAATTTATTGAACCCTATGCCTAGGACAAAAGCTCAAACATTTCAAAGTGATGTATAAGAACACCTATTTAGTCTGTCATTGAATATTTGACTGATGAGAGAAAAATCAGGCAAGGATTGTAACTATAGAGACAAAGGAATGCAAATACTGAGAAACAGAAATGCTAATAGAATATAATGTTTATCATATAAAAAGAAAATAGTTATCTGAACCTAACTGACCTTTTAAAAATGTCTTAGAGGTTGCTTTAGCAGTGAAGGTAGGAAACAAAAATGTACAGTATTTATAAGTAGGGATCAACTCAATATTATCAGTGCTGAGCATGTAATCCTTAATCTACTGACCTCTCCTTCCATTCAATGCAATCAAGATGCTGAACACCAAACAGTACTAAATTTGCCTTTGCATCAGGGCTGCACTACATTTACCCCTTTATCGATGTGGATGTTGATTTTGGAAGCAATGCTGAAACAATGAGAGAACTGAAATTCTGAGAAGAATAATAGATAGTCCCAGGATTCAACAAGCTCTGCATGGCATGCAGGAATAGTGCAAGAGCTGCTGCAGGCAATATGCCTGCCTTGCGATCCAGGAATAAGCTCCTGAGACGTACACAAGCAGTCCTGCACTATTGGTGCATGGACACGGCCCCTGTATGCTAATTACTTCATTTTCTGGTGAAAACCATGCTAATGAGGTGAATTAGTGATCAAGGAAGCAGGTAGACATCCTTGCAGGAATAGTGTAGACTGCAGAAATGTATTCAGCCAGTAGCTGAATACATTTCTGCAAACTACAAAACAGAGGCATGACAGCTCATACAAATGCATGTATTAGAAGGGTTAGACATGCCAAAGGCCAAATATATGGCCATTGGTATGAAAATTAATCTCAAAATTATAAAAAATAACTTTTTTTGTTGGCTGATTTCAGCCATTTAAGCACAAAGTAGCAGTGTGCAAACGGGATTGGCCCGAAAATAATAAAAAAAAGCTGGAAATAAGCTTTTAAACCAAAATCATAATTTTGCCATAATAGTCAATGACATGCATAACAGGGCGGCCACGGTGGTGCAGTGGTTAGCATTGCTGCCTCACAGCAAGAGGTTGTCCGGTTCGATCCTCGGCTGGGGTGCCTTCTGTGCGGAGTCTGCATGTCCTCCCTGTGGTCGCGTGGGTTTCCTCCGGGTGCTCCGGTTTCCTCCCACATCCCAAAGACATGCTGCAGGTGGATTGGATACTCTAAATTGGCCCTAGGTGTGCATGTGAGTGTGCCTTCTGTGGAAGGTTGGGCGCCGGGCTGGCAACTCGACACCGTAAAACTCCACTGCCAATCAATGTGCGGACAAGATGATCCGCTGTGGCGACCCCTAACCGGGAAAAAGCCGAAAGAAGAAGAAGAAGAAGTCAATGACATGCATAACACAACAACACAATGGAATATTAAGTCCAAGAAATATCACTCCCCACAGGACTAACACTACCTGTGCCAAACTCAGTCCAAACACATAAACTAACATAAAAGGCACAGTAGCGATGCAGGTAGTAAACACAGCACTAACCAAAATGCAGGAAACAAAGCTGAAAGAACTGCTGCTTCATGAACTTTTAAAATTCGGATTTATTGTGATACAAACAGGAGACGTGGTAAACGCTTTCACCTGGATAGGCTTCTTCAGAAGTGTTTACTGCCTGCATCGCTACTGTGCCTTTTATGTTAGTTTATTATACAATGGAATAGTGGTTTATAAGGGGGAAGGCTGAGTGTCGGATTTGTAACCATGCATTAGCCATCAATCCAATGCAAATGAGGGCAATTATACTGAATCACAGATTTCCCATCAGTGCTAGCTTGCACCCAACCATGTAGGTGCAGTAATACCATGGTATAAGCCTAAGCACTAGATGACTTCATAAGGGAGCGTATCATGCATGCTGTAAGCTTATTGGAGCTCTGTGGCTCGTGTTTTCCCTTAGCTAAGCACAGCTAAGGAAAGGGGTGTGTCTGAAGCTGCCTAGGGGTATTTACATTGCCTAAACAGGTGTGCACACCATGCACCAGGTTTAAAAAAAAAAAAAAAACAGGAAATAGCAGTTCTTTGCACTGGGATTGCGAGGCGCACCTCGGGGCTTAAACAGGAAGGCAATGGGAAGGGATAACAGCAGTAGGAAGGTAATCAAGGAGAACTAGCATAGCTGGCAGATGAAATGTGTCAGAACCAGCCAATTACACAGGCAGCAGCCCAGCCCAGCACACTACTATAAACTATGCAAGCACCTTTCCCTCTGTTTTTTCCCACAAACTCTACACCACCGGTGTACACAAATGGGAAAATTTTACCTAACAAACCAACAAAATGATAGGGGCTGCTTTTGCTCTCATAAATCAATATGTGGAAGAGGCTCAGGGTGTTGAGGATGAGAATGCTGATGACCAACCCACAGTGAGGAGCAGGAGAAGAGTATACAGACCCAGGGTAATCTACAAGGGGATACATGAGCTGGAGATAGTGGAGTGCTTTAGGGTGGATAGGGACCTCATACAGCAAATTGTGCCAGCCATGCCTCACACAGAGAACCAACAGAGGGGAACCCATCCCATGGATACCAAGGTATGTATAGGCTTAAGAATACTAGCCACAGATACCTTCCAAAGGCCAATTGGGGATATCATGGGGATCTCACAGGCATCAGCATCCAGGGTACTCCACCAGTTCCTGGATGCCATGTCAGCACATGCCAGTGAGCACATATATTTCCACAACACCCGTGAGGCATTGACCAGCAATATGCATCTCTTCCACCAAATAGCAGAATACCCTGAGGTAGTGGGTGCTATAGACTGTGGCTAGTATTCTTAAGCAAATACACATCAAAGCACCACCTGGTGAGGTGAGTAGAGTCTACATAAATTGCAAGTGCTTTCCCTCCATCAACTGCCAGGTCATGTGCGATGCCCAAGGCATTATCATGAATGTGTGTGCTGGCAGCCATGGAAGCTATTATGACTCCCACATCTGGCATATGATGCAGCTGTACCAGAGATTTGCCATTGGGGACATCCCATATGGCCACCTAGTGGGGGATGCTGGTTACGCACTGGTGATGACACCCATCAAAAATGCACACATACCTGAACAAGAACTCCATAATGATCACACACACAAACCAGAATCATAATAGAGCATATGTTTGGGATGCTCATGTCATGGTTCCGGTGCCTGGATATATACAGTGGAGCCTTGCAGTACACTCCAGCTACATGTACCTAAATTGTCATTGTATGCGCCATGCTACACAATATGATCTTGTGGAAACAGCTGCAGCAGGAACAGCATGGGGCAGGGCCACACAGCCCCACACCATTGCCAAGGTCAACACAGGCACAAAGTTACTCGGAGGAGGAACAACCTGAGCCTGCCCTTGTAGGCAGAAGGAGGCATGCCCAGTATGACCTGGCTTTGGCAAAGAGGCAACACATAGCACATACACTGACATGGTAGGAACCCAGGGAATGACACCTCTCTCTGACTCACACATACAGTAAAAGGAATGCCAAGCATTACATTACCTGTGCTTAACCATGTATAGGGAGTGTACTATGTGCATCCGACATAGTCAGCCCTCCAGCACCATCCTCAATAATGGCACAGTCACAAGGTAAGTCACCCTCACTATCAATTGCTGAATGGAGAAGTATGTTCTGCTACTTGTATGTATGGCACAGATGTGAGCATGCAAGAGAATTGGGTGGCTGAATGGGATGGCAGCAGATAGTAGACACCTATATGGGCTGCATGAAATCCATAACAAATACTGGTGTCAACATAGCAGGCAGTACCAGACAAGGTGACAAATCCCACTGCAGGACATGTGGTGGGCCAAATGTGTGTCCATAGGACACACACATGCATGTCAGTGAGGCTCACATACCCAACAACAGCAGGACAGGTGTAGATGACTACAAAGAAGGGCTGTGCTAAGGCCTCTGATTGATGGCAATGGAGAACAGTCCCCCTCCAGACCTACACAGACAGACTACAACAGGTCAGGCAGTGAGATGATAGTTCTGAAGGGTAAGAAGTCTGAAACTGAAATGTAAGTTAATAAAACCTAAGATATGTACTACACTGATATGCCTGTAGTCTGCATGATAGGTCAGAATACAGAATGAAATGGAAGTCAACAGAGTACCTGAAATACCAGTACGGTCATAGCAAATGTTTACAGTTGTCAGGTGTGCCCCGCCCCAACAATCCTATGTAGAAATGTAGTAACATGTATGTATGGTATAATAATAGTGGAGCAGAAATTACCTGAGCTGGCCAAATTAGCAGGATAGATTGTTGCACATGTACAATATGCAGGGCCCTGTGTGTTAGGTTGTTGTGTATTGTATATTGTGTGAAAGTAGTCAGCATGTAGGCATGGAGGGTTGTGTCCTGGTGGCCAATGGCCAGTACTGTTGATGACAGGGGCAAGTTCTAACAACTGCATTGCCAAACACAATGCATCCCAGCAAGACCCAATCCAGTAGTAATCTATACTAATTATTCGGATGTAATATCTATCACCATCTGAAAGATGGACATGGCATGAATGTGGGCCCAGACATACACACAGTACACAGGTGGAAGTACCCTAGACAGAGAGTGTATAAAATGTTACTGTCAAATGGACACACCCTTAGAATTGTACATACAGGTTAGCAGCACATTAGTTGTCTGTCTGTCTGTGTAGTATGGAATATTGATGTAGTCTGGCCAAACACTGGTAGACTACAAAAGGCACAGTTAGGAAGTACTGAGAAACCACTGATGTCCCTGCACAACCCAGCATAAGGGGAATGCCCCCATATATTTGTGAGTCAGCTGCAAGTAGTTTCCATAGCACAGATGCACTGAGCTCACCCCACCATCAGCCACATGTTCCTCACAGGTCATATCCCTGCTGTCGGGAATGAGTAAAATATGACCCCCACTTTTGTATGGGAATACCCACAGAATGCAGCATGCTGAAGAGGTGTCCCATGCAGGTGTGTCCCTATCTGTGAGCAGCACCCTGCCAGCATCCACACCAATGGATTAATAAGGACAGAAACTATTGCCATTAACACCTTGCACACCTACCCTGTCACCCAAGAGAATACAGTGGCTTGCAGCCTGGGACTGTAGGAGTTACAGAATGCACTGGCCTGCTACAGATGGCTTGCATCACTACCAAATGCCCTACAGTCCTCTGTAAAAGGCCTGTGTCTCACTCGTACTGCCAATGTATGTTATCTTATGGAGTCCCAAATAACGACATAACACAGGCCACAGAACACAAATGCAAGGGCATGTCGACAAATCCCAGTAGCATGTCCACCATGTCCTACTGCATGAATTGTGGACCAACCCCTAAATACTGCTGGGATGAAGTGATACCTATAGGGATAGTATTCAGATATCACTTGCATAATGTTAGGAAGAGGATAGAATAACAGAGGAGGGTAGAAGCATGGATGCCATGGAGTGTGTAAAGTTTGAAACTCTGATGTGTGCCCATACTATCGCTGCCTGCAAACACAGGAATGGGTGGCTAGAAATCTGCTCGTAAACCACAATGTGAAGGGGTAATGTCCAGATATATGAGCCTTGCCTCTGGGTAACCTGTGTGAATCTGTACAGCTGAGAGGTATGGCCACAGCAGGATATGCTCATTCTGTCATGTCGATAGATGTACAAGCATGGGATCCTCAGCCACCACAGTACCAAGGTGCTGGACCATTTACACAGACCCATCAGCAAGTGTCTGCAGCTCCCCCTCCAGAATGGCATGATTGTGCAAGAATATGTAGGCTGCAGACCACAATGCTGGACACAGTTTCATTTATCTTGTATTCCACAGGAAATTACTGCGAGCAAATACATATATCTGTCAGTAGTTGATGACATAATACATCACAGTGTAAAACAGTACATATGTCTGTATATCTCTGCTAACACCAAAACCATGTAGCAGAAGCAGCACAGACACAATTAGTTACAGTATCCCACTATCCTTTGCCCATTGTGACCCCATATTGTCAACCTATCTATATCCTACAGAAACAGGTTGCTAGCCATAGGTGTAGAACACAAATGCCTGCACTGGAGTACAACCTACCTGGAATGGATTGACACATTCAATACAGAAGGTCATACTGGGCATGCTCCCACACTTACAGAAATGAAGCCCATATCTGGCAACAACAGTGGACTATACATATCTGTCAGTCACAGATGTCTGTGCACACACTCCACATTGCACACCAGTCATGCTTTACACACACATTGGATAGGAATACACACATATATCCATGGACAACACACTATAATAGGTCAAACATACACAAGCATAGATGTGGGGTAGACAGAGACAGACAGTGACAAAGAGCTTCCCATCATGAGGCCTGTCCCACCTACCACACATCCAATTGGCCAATATCACATGATGTGCCAATGTCTATCACTGTAGACATTTGCTTCTAGTAGCCCTCAGCACTATAGTGTGTGTGGTGCTTGCGATAACTGTGTAACATGACAGTACAAGTCAGTATTCATCTAGCAGTTGTATACACAGTCCTGTCAAATGTAAAGTTGTGTGTGTGTAAATTTGAGTGTTGTGTGTGTGGTTTATGGCCCATTCACACACACTGCACTCCCCAGTGCCCTAGGTTAGCTAGCCTGCTGATGTCAGTCACCTTGAAATACCCCTTTGGATAAGGATTGTTGCTATAAGCTCCGTGGTGCTTGCAATAACTGTGTAATGCTACAGTGTGGTGTACTAGTTAGGTAGGAGTTCTAATCCCAAATATGGCAACAGTGAAACTCTGTGTGTGGAGGGATCAATGCTTTTGTGGCCATTCACAGTCACTACACCCCTTTTTGCCCTACTTTTGCATGGCTGCTGATGTCATTTACTTTGAAATACACCTTTGGAGATGGACAATTCCTATAAGCTCTGTGGCATTTGCTATAACTGCATAATGCTATAGTGTGATGTACTAGTTTGGTAGGAGTTCTAATCCCACCCATAGCAACTGTATGTGTGTGTGTGTGTGTGTGTGTGTGTGTGTGTGTGTGTGTGTGTGTATGTGTGGATCAATGCTTTTGAGGCCATTCACAGTAACTACACCTTCCATTGCACTATTTTAGCAAGCCTGCTGTTGTCATGTACCTTGAAATATACCTTTGGAGGAGGGCTAGCCCTATAAGCTCTGTGGTGCATGCCAACAATCCGAAAAAATGTAGTAACAGTAACTACACAGCTATGGGTTTTAATTTCATCTGTGGCAAGTGTTTGTGTGTGCATCTCAAAGTTTTGTCCCTATTTACAGCCAGTACACATCTCAGACCCTGACTTTAGCAGTCCTGCAGATATCATCCACCTTACAAGTATCTGTTGCAAAAGCTGTACCACATCAGGTCAGTGGTGCATGTAGTAAATGTATAACATAATGGTCCATAAAGGTTGTTAGATAGAGGTTTGACCCTCACCCCTGGCAAATGTATATGTGTGATTAGGGTAAAATTATTTTTGGGATCTCTCATCCACTACATCACACAATGCCAGCATTTGCTAAGGCTGGTGATGTGCCTTAACTTAGAAGTACCTTGGGACAACATTCATCCAATAAGCTCCATGGCACTTGTGATAAATGGGGTACAGCAATACCTAGCTAGGTAGGGGGTTGTATCTAAGTACTGGCAAGTGTGTGTATGTTTATCACCAGTGTCCTGTGTGGAAGATGCTGTGATTGTGTAATGACAGGATTCATTATGGGGTGGATTTTGCTAAATTATTATATTGAGGACCTACTGCATGTCACAATGTCCACCTTACAAGGACAACAGATGTCAAACAGCAGAAAGGCTGGTGTAGACAATCCATAGCCCTACATGTGACATTATGGATTGGTGAACAATATAGGCAACCCTTGCATTACCCAGTGAACACTCTCCACCCATGTCTCATAAACAAACACACTTGCCTAGGCAACAACCACTATATTGGTAGTTCCATGCATATTGCCCACAGATAGTAACCACAGTGTGATTGCAGTGGACTACTTGTCTGTTGACCACAACACTGCCACTGATATCAGAATTTGCTGTGATGTGTAACATGTCCTTGAGTGAGTGTGTGTGTGTGTGTGTGTGTGTGTGTGTGTGTGTGTGTGTGTGTGTGTGTGTGTGTGTGTGTGTGTGTTATCCAGCAAGTAAAAGTTCATGGAACCCTGGTCCATAGGTTCATAGGTTCATAGGTAGGTACTAGGCTATTGGCCCAAGGGCCTATGTAAGCCTAGCCAGCAAGGTCCCATAGCTTACGCCACCCAAGAAAGTTATTTTCCTGTGCCACTGTCCCACAGAGACACAGAAGTGATCCCCGGGGTGTATTTCCTATTTCCCATCGACATATCAAGATTTTTCTTGAAGAGTGCTAATGAAGAACTTTGCTTGACTTAGATGGGCAGCTTGTTCCAGAGTATAGGAAGTCTCTGGGATAGGAATCTTTCCCTCCAGAATGTCCTGTTTATTGTGGTGATAAGGTTTAGGTCCCTAGAGCGTGTAGCTTACAGTGGTCCTTTGCTGTGTTCCCTCCTGGACGCCTGCAACAACTGTTGACTCTGCAAATGTAACCCACAAAGGGAATACCATGTCTTATACACATGCCCTGTATTGACAGATACCACTAACTCCACTGAATACCTGTATCATGCAGTCAATGTAGGTGCATGCACAACCTCAGTTCCATAGCCAGATCTCACCACATGAGGTCAGGAATGCCATATCAGATGATAGCAATCTGTACACACAAAGTGCCCCAGAGACCCCAGGTACACTTACACACATCACAGAGCATGCATGTGGAACATGTGCGCAACCTAGACACTGTCCATGTTATGGAATATAGATCACATACATGGCAAGCATTGCACAGCACTGGCCACCCACAATAGTAACCCAGATGAGTGGATGGTGAATACAGCACCCACCTGTGTGGGCCAATCCAGTGACTCCACCTCTGAGCCACACTGGAGACCATTGTCATGTGGCCTGATGCCAAGGTATTCCCATTGCCTAGCCTTGTACAGCCTTCTGGTACAGTCAGCTATGACACACTTGTGAAGCAATGAACTCATGCATGTCAGTACTGGCAAGTGTGTGTGTGTGTGTGTGTGTGTGTGTGTGTGTGTGTGTGTGTGTGTGTGTGTGTGTGTGTGTGTGTGTGTGTGTGTGTGTGTGTGTGTGTGTGTGTGTGTGTGTGTGTGTGTATGTGTGTGTAGATTAATGATTTTCAAGCCATTCACACTCACTACACCTCCCATTGCCCTCCTGTAGCATGTCTTTTGATGTCAGTCACCTTGAAATAACCCTTTGGCCATGTATCAGCCTGATAAGGTCTGTGGCACGTGATAACTGCGTAATACTGTAATGTAGCAAACTAGTTAGAAATTTTAATCCTGACCCTGCCAACCGTGATAATGTGTGTGAGTCCCTAAGAGAGTGTGGTTGTGATTTTCTTGACAGCTACTTTTGTGGACAGCCACAGGTACTGCACTTCCGTTATCCCTCCTTTCTCACTGTTGCTGATGTCTTTCACCTTTAAAGATACCTTTGGACAACTTTGCAACATGTAAGCTCTGTGGCATGTGAAATAACTGCATAATAATGTAATATCATTACATAGTCAGGTAGGTGTTTGAAACTCAGTACTGGTAACTGTGTATTTGTGTGTGTTATCAGTGTCCTGTTGGGGGTGTTTGTGTAATGACAGGGTTCATTGCAGTGTGGGTTTTGCCACATCATTATATTAAGGAGCTACATGTACCATTGTCAACATTACAAGGCCAACATTTTCCAAACATTGTAGAGATTCTCACAAATCACAAAGCAGATTGCGATCCCGGTCAACAATAAAGGATGTCTTCAAAAATTCAATCGAATGCAGCCAGGAATACACCAAAAAAACAGTTTATTGCACAAAACAATCCATAAATAGTAGAAAAAACTATCTACTATTTATGGATCGTTTTGTGCAATAAACTGTTTTTTGGTGTATTCCTGGCTGCATTTGACTGAATATTTGAAGACATCCTTTATTGTTGACCAGGATTGCAATCTGCTTTGTGATTTGTGAGGAAGTGTTTGGTTACAAGTTTTTTGGTTGAACTTGTTTGCGAACCCGGATACGAGGAGTCTCTATGATGGAAAGTAGCAGCCTTTTGTCTGAACTCATTAGGGTTATTCAAACCCATTCTTAGACTGACACCGGACCATTCGGGTCAGATAATAGTATTCCTTGCACACAAAGTAGTCCTAGGAGGGCTGGCGCGAGTAGGATGACGTCAGATGCCGAAGCTGAGCGACGAGAAAGGCCGTATGTACAAGATTATGGCCAGAGGGCTCCAAATGGTGTTCCAGCCGACAAAAACATTGTCGACGATGTTTTCGATGGGCAGGAGATACCAGATATGTACAAGAACTTGGATTTTCAGACCTGGATTAATCGATCGTTGAAAATCAACAACAGGGAGAAGGGCAAAGACAAACATAGAGGTTCCACGTACAAGGACTTATGTAAGACTTTCAAATCTTTGTTAAGCAAGTACAAATCCCTGGTTATTGAGAATTGGTACTTTGAAAAATGTTTGGAAGAAAAAATAATACCAAAGATACTAAGACTTAATAAATTTCCAAACTGTGCTAAAGATGACAAAGATTTTTTTAAAATTATCTGTGATATTTTAAATAATTGTGGGCTGGCAGTTCTAAAAGAAATGATAAAACTAAATACTAAAAATATGGAAATACTTAAAAAAGAAATAGATGTACTGTATGAAAGTATTAGTACTGATTTGTTATTCCAAGTAGATGAACACAAGAATGTTTATTTGAGAGTGCTGCGTGATGTAGATAATACTGTTAATACCAACATTAACAGGAAGATGTTAAAGTTGGAAAGGGATTTGGCTGTGTATGAAAAAGGTATGGCATACTATGTCGAATCTAAAAATAATAAATATTATAACCACAGAAGCAGTACAACTAAAAATACAATGTGGAGAGGAAAAGATAGGTACAATGATAGGGATTATACACATTTTAACCATTTTGGTGAAATTAGAAGGGGAAGACGGGAGCATGACTATTTTGCTAGAGACCAACAGTATCATGTGCACAATGGATATGACGTAAATGGAGTAGAACAGCACTTCACTAGTTGTGGGGACAGCAGTAACACTGTTAGGGAAGTGATCCCTTTAGACCTGGAAGAACCCAGGAGATCAGAGAGACTGCGGAACCGAATGCAATAACCCACATATGCGCAGGTGATAGAGAACAACAATATCCAACATGTGGCGAGATCACACAGATAACATGATAATCTAGCATTTAACACGAGTATAGGTGATATGAAAATAGATGTTCAAATAGATGAGAAAAAGGAAAATATTATTTGCACCCGTAGGAATTTTAATATTTTTAATTATACTGACATACAGATTACTGATGATTATTTTAATTTATTTATAAAAGGGTTTACTTTTGTACCCACTAACATTCCAAAAATTGAAAATATTTTGTTAGACATTAAATTGTTTACAAGAAAATTAAATTTTACACATATGTTTAAGGATAGAAATACTGGAAGTAAGGAAAGTACACTAAAGAGAGCAAGCATATTTAATCCCCCAATACAAAACGAAATCATGAACTTTGAGAGATGTGTGACTAGGAAGATACGTATGACGAACTTGTACAATACAGAACCAGTCAATAATTTAACTGAGGTTGAAATGAAATTATTGAAAGAGCTGAGTAATGATGATAAAATAAGAGTCATGAAACCGGACAAGGGTGGGGGTGTGGTATTCATGGATAAATGGGACTACACGACCAGAATGATGGATATTTTAGACAATGAGAAACAATATAGTAGAGTATCCAGAAATGAAATTAATATATCTTATAGACAGATTGACATAGTATTAGAGGATAACCTATTGCAGGGTTTGATTGATACGGATCTTTACGATTTCCTTCGAGTCTCAAAACCAGTTATACCAGCTATTTTCGGAATACCGAAAGTCCACAAATCTGTATTTGACCCACCTATGAGACCTATTGTCTCGTCCCAGGGATCTAAGACTCAACCTTTGGCAATATATGTAGATTCTAAATTGAAGCAGTTTCATAAAAAATATTGTCATATTTTGGTTGACTCCTGGGATTTTTTGAAGAAGATGGGTGAGTGTCCATACAACAATGACAGTGTTTTCATCACAATAGATGTGAGAGATTTGTTCTCCATCATACCACAAGAAATGGGTATGATATGGTTTGAAGATATTTTAACTGAAATGAAATTAGTAAAAGTGATGAATTTAGGTTGGTATTAGAAAATATGGAGTTGGTTTTGAAATATAATTATGTGTACTTCCAGGGTGAATATTTTCACCAAAAAGAAGGAGTGGCAATGGGCTCAGCCTGTGCCCCTATATATGCAAACATTATTATGCTATATTATGAAAGCAAGTTCGTATTTTTACCTGATTATTATAGGTACATTGGTAAATACTATAGATTTTTAGACGATATTTTTGTTGTATGGAATGGGCCACTTGACAAGATAGATGAATTCATTGAATATATCAATCATACTACGACATTTTTAGAATTTACTTATGATATTGGTAAAGATTTTATACATTTTCTGGATGTGAGGTTAGATAAGGATTACATAAACAAGTGTTACAAATCTAATATATACAGGAAGGAGCATTTTTCCAATGCTTATTTACACTTCGATAGTGACCATTCATATATATTAAAAAAGAACATTATAAAGGGACAAATGATTAGGATGGCGAGGATGATTTCAGATGATACTGAATTCATAAAAGAGATTGAATTTGTTGGTAAAATGTTTCAGGAGAGAGTATATCCGCTAGATTTGATACATGATGTAAAATACCAGGTTCAAAAAGGTAGAAGT
Source organism: Protopterus annectens (assembly GCF_019279795.1). Lineage (NCBI taxonomy): Eukaryota > Metazoa > Chordata > Ceratodontiformes > Protopteridae > Protopterus > Protopterus annectens. Next base: position 1,957,627,261 of record NC_056733.1, read on the forward strand.
AACAATAAATATACTCCCTTATTAGTTAAGAGTAACCATGTCTACACAGTAAACTTTGATGTGGATGGTAGTGTCCGAGAAATGGTGGGGGGTAACAATAACCAAAAGAATAAAGTTCATAGTACACCATACTTGACCCTTACATATTATCAAGGGATAGGACAACTTAGGAAATGTATCAATGAGACCTGGGAGATGTTTAGGGAAATGGCCATCAAAACTGATGTATTTAAAAATGATATATGTTATAGTTATAGGAGGAATAGGAATATTAAGAATATCTTAGAGAAGAAGACGAACAATACACATGGGGCAAATAAAAAATGTGGGACATTTAAATGTGGTAGATGCACGCAGTGTGCATTTATATCAGGACAAAAGGAGATTAGAATACCCAGTCTTAGAACAACCCTGGTTGCTAAAACCTATAGTAGTTGTTATACCAAAGGGGTGGTATACCTTGTTTTCTGCAAGGTCTGCTGGAGCTACTATGTTGGGAAAACTGAACGACACCTACGATCCAGAATTTATGAACATGTGAGGGACATCAATAAACAAAATGAAAATAATGCTATGTACAGACATGTTTTGGCCTGTAAGGATGCAGATTTTAAATTCTGGGTAATAGAGGAAGTAAAATGCCTTGAGAGGGGTGGTGACTGGGAGACCCAACTGGAGTTAAAAGAAATGATGTGGCAACTTAGATTGGACTCTTGTTGTGGCAAGGGCCTTAATGACCACATTTCCATCACCCCAGCATTGAAAATGCTTGCAGCTGACCCCAAGAAACACAAAGTATGAATATTATTACCAATATTAAATAGAACTATTTTTTATCTATTCCTAGGGTTGATTACATTTTTACATTTCATAAGATGCATTCAGCAACATATATAGTCTTTGTTATACTTCATCCCTTTATTTTGATTGTATTGGAAGTGATTCCCTATATATATTCATATACATTTAATCCTTAGTTTTTCATCCATTATGTGTTAAAACATTTTTTAAATATTTTTAAATATTTTTATTTATATATTGGTTGAATATATATATTTTTCAACAGTATAATATGTATTCAAACATAATTCTACATTCTCCTAGTATATTTATATTGCATATGAATTTTTTAAATATACATATATATATATATTTATATATTATATTAGTATTTTATTGCAGTGGCTTTTTTACATATATAGATACCTATTGATATATTTTAATATACATATACATATATATTTATATTTATTACATTTATTATAATTATTATACATTTTTTATCACTATATTTATTATACTATATTTATCATGTATTTGTATATCCTTATCTATTGTGTGTTTAACACATAGCTACTGTGTTTATTTTAATCTGCAAATTATTCACTCATACAGATTCTTAAATGTTCTCAAAAGTATTTTTGGTAAGGTTGTACCTTAAGAAAAATGAAACCAATTAATCAATTATTTAATTAGATGTCAGCTGGTTAGTATAAAAGGGTGCTAGTATTGTTAATCCTTGGATTCTGATGAAGTCTTCGATTGGAGACGAAAGCGCTTAATCTAAGGCTCTGGTTGTATACAGAAGTATCGTTTTTTACTATTTATGAATCATTTTGTGCAATAAACTGTTTTTTGGTGTATTCCTGGCTGCATTCGATTGAATTTTTGAAGACATCCTTTATCGTTGACCGGGATCGCAATCTGCTTTGTGATTTGTGAGGAATTGTAGAGATTCTAGTCGACAATCTTCAGCCATAAATGTGTACAGCCATGTGCAATTATCATGTGACAGTATGGATTAGTACACGATATAAGCAACCGTCATAATGCCCAGATACCACTCTCCACCCATGGGTCATACACAAACATGCTTAGCTCTTTCTCTCCTACTCCCTTCCTCTCTTACTTTATATCTGTCTGTCTCTCTCACTCCCTCTCTGTTGGATGCAGAAAAGTGCACCTGCTTTGTTTAGGTATCAGCCTATGCTTTGTAAGTGATGCTCATGATCAACTGTGCACGGATTGCAGTCCCCTAATAGCTGATTGCATGTGAAACAGCTGTGGTATCATTCCTATAGCCAATTGCATGGAAAAACACTCCTATAACTAAGCACTTCATGTGGGTGTTGGCCCTTTTCATTCATTGTGAGCAGGACTTCATGTGGGTGTTTGACAAACAGCATCACAGAGGGTAGTTGGATATACCTCTTACAACATACACTGTGGAGACAGGCCAACAAACAGGAGAATAACAACTGTCTGTGTGTTTGTAAACCTGTAGTTGATAATACCCTGAGGCACTTCACACCCACCGCAACTCCCCCCCCATTGCCATAGTTAGATATGGCTGCTGCTGTAATGGACATTGCATGTACCTTGTTACACTTTACACCCTATGGGCTACCTGGAGCTTGCAGTACCAGCACAACACTGTTGTACAGATGGGTAGATGGGCATGTGTTACCCTCTGAGTTCTGGCAAGTGTGTGTATGTGTGCAAGTGTGTATATTTGTATGATACAATATTCTGAGGCCACATTCTCCTAATACAATACACCTTGCTACACAGTATAAGGGATAGTGATGTTGCTGACCATAGGAGAGCCATGACAATGCATCACATGGCATGTACAATAGATGCATATCCCTGTAGTAGCACTCTTGAGACAGACAAGGGGTTGTATTGCAGTCCTGGTCAATGTGTGATGGTGGGTATGTCAGAGTATTATCATGGGTTTCAGTAAGTACAATATCCAATGTAGGCTGTGGCTGCTGTGTATGCTGTCTTTACACCATAGAACCCCTCAGTACATGTCCCAAGGTCCACTGTATGGGGACCACCATCAACCATACAGGTAACTGATTACTCCATCCAGCCCAATGATGCATGTGCTGTGTGTAAGTTATCTGTAACAGAATGGACACACTGACAAGGTAGTTAGCGCTGATAATCCCTGGTATCTCAGATGTGTGTATGACTGTTATGTGCTTGTCAATGTGTACATGACAGTATGTTACACTATGTAGTGTTCATAAACAACCAGTGCATCCATTACCATACTGTACAAAGCCTGGTGATGTTCTTCACTTAACATGTAACCTGGAACACACCTCATCCTAAAAGCTGTGTGGTATGTGCAATTAAGGCCACACACATTAGTAGCAGTACGTACCTAGGTAGGGGCTCTAGTCTCAGTGTTGCCAAGTAAGAGTGTATGTGTGTGTATTGAAAGGGATCTAGTTAAGTTTGCAGAATATACTTGTCCCAGGAGGTCATCTGTCTGAGAACTGACTAGCAAATGCTAATATTTCACAGGTATCGTCTTGTGGAAATTCATTCCATCAAAACTAGTAGTAGATGTGTAAATGCCCTCTTCCCCACTGTATAGCTGTACAGCAATACTGGGGTCGGTTTATATAGCTTGGTTTGGATCTTGCGGACACAGCCACCATCATTGCGGTTATTGTTGAATGTATATCCCTGCTTAGTTGGCTGTAATACTGTACAGTTCATGTTAACAGGTTAAGTAGTTGTCAATCACACTATCTGCAGTTTTACACCACCCCACACCCTCCAAAGGGCAGGGTTGTGCCACCCACACCAGCAGACCTATGTTTACCAAGTCGAGGATTGCACTTCATTGGGGAAGGGGACATATACCCTGCCAGTACCATTGTCACTGAAATTAAACTAGCAAACTGATTATTTACCAATGTGATGTTGTGCCTATTCTGTCTTGGTGGAATTACATAGACTAAATGGGTTCCTTGCAAAAGTCCATACATCCATGTGTACAATATTCTATGTGTATTGCATCAACAACAAAACCTCTGTGTGTGAGTGTTATACACAAATATGTGGTGTGTACCACCCAGTATACTTACCATTGCCCACTGAAGAAGGGCTGCTGACATCAGCCACCATGAACTCACCCGTATACACCCTCCAGACCTATCAGGCATGTGGCACATGCAGTAACTGTTATACAGACCTGTGACTTGTGTTCAGCTGTACCCAGGATATAGCACTGTCAAGGTGTCACCACAGTGCCATACCCCTTGTAGGAAACAACAGCAGACCAACATCCTGCTGACACATAGACATCTACAACACAAACGGAATACATTATGGAGACCACAATCACTCAGTGTTAATAACAGCTATAATGCATCATGGCTGGACAGCTACACATCCTGAAATGTAAGCATTAAACTTTAGTGCAGAAAACATGTTACACAGGATTACATTGGTACACCATAGTACAGTCACCCTGTGCATCAGAACCATATTAGCCTGTCCCTGCATCAATGTTATTGATGACAAGAATGTGGCACAGGTATCATCATATGCACAGGGTATGTTGTGCTTGCCAGAGACCTAGGCTGAGCCATTCATTTGACATCATGTGTGTGTGTTGGGGGGTTTCATTATTAATTGGGCTGTGCAGAAGTGGTGTGTGTAAGTATTGGGTTGCCCTTGCTGTGTTGGTGATGTGTGTGTGTATGCATGCAAAGAGTTCTGCCATGTGGCTGCCCTATACAGGTGTTTGTTGGACAGCTGCAGATCGTACCTGGCAGGGTGTGCAGTTCACCATCTCCGACCATGGACATGAGAACTCTGCCTGCCAGGGGTTCCATGGGCATCACCAGGTACAAGCCACAATATGCTACTCTCCCCTGATGATATGAATGCTGGATCCAGCTCCCTCTTGGTAATTGGCCGGGGTCACGTGCATGCAGCCTGCTATGTTGTGGTGTGGACAGCGCTCCCCCTGCAGTGCTGGGGCTGGTACAGCCACTATGGGAGTGGCTCTGACTTCTTGCATGTCCACGTCAACCTCCAACTGTTGGTGTTACTGGCCTACATCCACTTGACCATTGCACCACTCCCACCATATGCTCAAGCACAGACATTCCATGGTTGAGGATTCTCACCATCTCAGCCATCCATCTATCCAGGACATCTGCAAAATAACGGTGGGCACCTGTAAGATCACTGATGTCAATAACAGCAGAATGAGTAGCCCTCTGCAACCTCAGACCCTGTCTGGTATACCATTGCATATGTGCCTGCACCTCCATGATGGCCTGAAACATGCGTCTGGTGATACCAGATGTGGCATTTCTGCCAGTGGCATGATGACCAGCAGCCCTCCAATGAGCACCCCTGTACATTTGCCTGTGTGATACCTCACCAGGTATCTGGCTACGGCTGCTGTGTCCAAACACAAGTGCCATAGACACCACACTGTCCTGTCGCATGCCACCACCCGCCAACTGTCTCTCATCTATGGCCACTGGTGATGTGGTATGTATAGGTAATGGAACGATGTTCTGGGATGGGGTGGATAATAGTGCGATGTCAAATTATGGTGCAGCTTCAGCCCCTGACAACCCTACCTGTGCCTCAACACACCTATCATCATTGTCAGTGTCTATATGGACACTAACATCAGTTTGCCTGCAGGTGGGACCCTGACCCACCTCACCACCTGTGAGGGGAAAACAAGAAATGCACTTTAAGACCTGTGCATCATTGCTTAACTGTACACACACACACACACACACACACACACACACACACACACACACACACACACACACACACACATACATATACACTTACAGGTGAGGCTGCACAAAGATATTTTGCACAGACCTCTCATTACCCATCTGTTAACATGCATGACATATGGCACTCAACAGCATGCAGTGCAGCTATAGTCAATCCCTGTTACCAACATTATACATCTATGTGATGCATGGGTTGTGTTAGTAGATGATGCCCCTTCCACTGGAAAACACTGCACCCATGTACACAGTATTGCTGTGCACCTGCTCAGCACCCTGGTATGTACTGTGCACCATACCTCACAGGTGTACATGCCATTGCCAAATTTGTATATGTGTGTCAGTTATGTCTGCTGACAGACCCTATGTGTTTATCCGACACATACCTTGGATGATATGTGGACAGATGTCAATAGTGAATGCCTGATGCCAATATTTACAGATCTCATCATCAGTAGTGCATGTATGACCAATAAAATACAATTACACTGACAACCTTCAAACCTTACTGTAGCTATGAGGAGTGCACACACACTTATTGACATGGCACCCTCTTGCCTGATATGCTATGGGGCCACAATACTGCATATGTTAACATTACATGAACCTGATATGTGACATATGACCTATGCAGTCAAATGCAGTATCAAACAAATGTTTTAGCTGTGCAGATGCTGATTGAGATGCATACAATCTGTGGGTGCATAAGTGTGCACACCCTTAACATGATGGTTTGTTGCACCAACTGTTAAGTGAACTGCAGCAATAACTATTCCTGGAAGGGGTATATTAGCATACGCCATCTGCACTTGCCAGTATTTGGTCACTCTGCCCTACAAATGTCCCCCAACTCTGAAAGATTGCAAGGTCAACTCATGCACAGCCCTTGGAGGTCACACAGTGCTTTCACTATTGCGGTGGAGTCAGTGAAGATACAGCCATTCTTAATGAGCTTTAGATGTCTGCTTCAGTTCATTGTTGTGTTTCAGGATAACACCCCTCCCCCCATCCTCAGCCTTTTTGCAGATGATTGACAACTATGGGCTACACATGAGTGTCATTTTGGAGTGTCCCAAATTCAGAACACCATGTGTACCAGCCTAGTCCCTGCTAATGAATGGCAAACATACAGTGGTACCCTGGCACCAACAAGGTACAGATGGGGATAGTGGGCCTGAGGTGGAGTGAGGTGTTGCTTGTGCAGCACATGTGTCTTAATTGGTACTGTCTGTAGGTTTCAAACTTGGTCTTGGTACACCATTACACATTGCAACACATGGCTTTGGGGGACTTTTGATGTTATGCATATGCTACCTTTAGAGAGCCCTGGCTGATGTTTCTTGTGGAACAACTGTCCCAACTGATTACCCTAACCCATGGGCCACACTTATGCAGATTCCAGGTGATTGTCCACATAGGTACTGCACAGCCAGTACTTTCTAGACATGCTTGCAACTCCCTCAGTGTTGCTGCATGTTATTAGGCAGCCCACATGACCAGTTTGCAACATGTGTCGTCATCTGTCTTGGATGGCCATCTGATTATTTTCTACATTAATGTTGTTCCATACATCCTTGTCACATACATGACTGTCTGCACTGTTTGCCATGGTATATGCAATGGTGAGGTAAGGCTATATTTCCCACTCCTATGGTATATGCAATGGTGAGGTAAGGCTATATTTCCCACTCTTATGTGCTATGTGTTGGGTATGGGATCCATTCCATGACTTGTAAGTTGTGTGCAGGCCACAGCTGCCTCAGTTGCAGCTGAGTGGGCAAATTTGATGGACATGCATCTTGGACAACAGACCATTTCTTGGTGTGACATTGAGGACCTGTACTTGCTGGAAGGTGCATACTCAAGAAGAGTGAATGCTGTCAGTACCTCTAAAGCTGCTTCCACAATATGTTATTTGGAGTGCATGCACACATATGCTTCCCGTGTTTGTTAAGGTATGCATTCCCCATATTTGCTGTCCTAACATAGGATTCCATATTACACATTCATTGGTCATGTTAGGACCACATTACAGGTTGTAAGGGTTGTGGAATGTGGTATTGTGACATGCCATTGTGTAGATCTGTAACAGTAGCCTGTGAAATAGTGGTATATACACTGTTGTTGCACTGTATAAGCGTGATGTTTTAGACAAGTTCCTCCTTTAGGCCATTTGTCCCACCATTATGTTCATCTCTGTGCACACATCTTGCAATGACAGGTTGTTAGTTATATTGCAGGACTCTTACATACCCTTCAGATATGCCACCATGGTGACCACTGTGATGCAGTACAGTTAACAGCAACAATAAGTGAACATGTACAGCATGCATTATGAGTAGGTGTGTTAAATGTGTGTATGGCTAATACCATGGCCATAATATTGCCGGTGTATTGGCAAACCTGAACAAACAACACCATACTCATCAGCTACAGTCTGCTGCCCCAGAGGTATACCAGAGGGACCTACATAGTTGTGTGAGAGATGTGATGTCAGTAGCTACACCTGCAGCATTGGTACAGGGTGGGAGCACCATTTCAGTACATCAACAGTACAAACCCAGAATAATACAGATTATGCACATCTGTTTATTACTACAATGCAGCAACAGACTATATATATATTATCTCACATATGCATGATTAAACTCTACAGATGCAGATGGATAAGCAACAGTGGTCTACTGATGTGCCCTGGGGCCTTACCTGCACGCTCCTCGTCCTTTGTGTGGGTAGCACCCACATCCACAATGCTATCCACAAGGTCTTGAATTTGCTGGTGGGCAGGTGCCCTGAGGCAGGCGAGGAGCTCCTCAGCATGTGTCAGGGAGGGCTGGATGGCATGACCCCCCTCTGTGGCTAGCTACTCCCTCCGAAATGCAGCAGCACACTGATGGGCATGGTGGAGTAGGTCAGTGCAATGATGTCGGACCTGCTCATAACTGTGGTTATGCATGCCAACATCGTTTACCTTGTGGAAGAGCTCATTCCACAGGGCGGTCCTCTCCTGCAGTCATGGGCTGTATGGTCAAGTAGGATGTGGTAGTGCTGCACCAGGTGGTTTATTATAACCTCATTTTCCTGGGGGGAATAGACTGGCAAACACTCTCTAGACATGGTGCCTGAAAGACATAAAGAGGAAAAAAAGTCTGAGGACATCATACTGCAAGGATATAATAGTTGTTAATTCACATATCTGTCCCTGCCACCACCATATCTGCAACAATAATCTGAACACACAACTCAATGGTTATGTTTACAGCAAACATACTGTTGGGACATATATCATATTGTACTACAAATTGTGCAATGTGTTTCTAGTCATGTTCCATGTTGAAATACTATCATTGGTGGCCCTATTGCTAACAATGTCACCTGCATGACATTGTAAGGGCCACTATGGTTCCATATATTCATGTGTTCTGTTTCTATGTGACTGTTCCAAATCTGGTGTTTTGTGTTTTTGGGGATATTTATGCATGCTGTTAGACATAATCCTGGAATGTGTGAACTATTACTACCCGCACATGTGCTATAACTGTGACGCAATAGCATGATTGGGAAGCCAGTTCCAAGCAGAACCCCCTCACCCACCTCATCCAGCCGTCTTACCAGGCCACAGCACATCGGGAACCCACGCCAGGACCTCATCATCTGCTAGTCCTGCACTATCTTCAGGTGGAACCACCTCAGGGAATGGTGTTATCCCCCCCGGAACACACACAGACAGGATCCTGTCACCTGAAGTCAGGTCCAGGGTCTGATGCATAGGAAGCTCCACAGAGACTTGTGGGATGTGCTACACCACCTTGAGGTCCTCGGTACACAACTACAGAGTCCGCATGCTCCTCCTGCTTAGCCCTCAGCTCAGGCACCGTCAGGGCCAAGAAGGTGCAGTTGTGACTGCCCATGGGTGGTGACCCTGGTCTCATTGTTTCCATTTAGGGGCTCATGGGCTTCCACATTCCAGACACCATTCCCCATCTAAGGTGTTTACCCATCACATGTGTCATATACTGCCCCTGTATGCTGTATTGTCTGTCTTCCAACCCAACCTACCTCCTCAAATATACCTACTATCCTTCCCCAACATACCAATCTCACCTTCACAAACAAGGGCAATGTGTTCCCAACATGGACTTCACACCAGACATAACTGTCCATTTTGCACCCGCTTACTACAGTTAATATATATATATATATATATATATATATATATATATATATATATATATATATGTGTGTGTGTGTGTGTGTGTGTTTGTATAGATATGTGTAATGTTTTCTCACACATATCGTGCAGCATCATCATTCAACAGTAGGGGAAATGTATTTTTATATATATATATATATATATATATATATATATATATATATATATATATATTTATTTATATAAGCAATCCAAATACAAAATGGTGCATGCCAAAATGAATGCGGTGCTCAGAAAATATGCAGTCCAAACAATCACAGAATCCAGCACTCGCAAATAAAACAAACCTTGCAATTGAATCCAGAAGAAGGGACCCAAAACACTTAAAATAAGTGTATCGAACACTTTTAATCCAGTAGAATAAACATTCAGGCAGCTTACATAGCTGCCATTCAGCTCCAACAGCACAGACAGATGATCAGTTTTGCCCCCTGGTGTCATCAGTGTAAAATTACCACACAGCAACCACCAGTATTTATATACCATGACACCCATTCAGTAAAAGACATCAAGATTTTAAAGTGCACATTACTTAATATAGAACCAAAGTCCAAAAAGACACATTAAATTCAAAAACACATATTATTTAAACCAAATATATGTGTACACATAAACCCTAATATATGCATACACAAGGGTTCCGTTCAGAAGCTCGAAATACTGAAATCTCAAATTTCAGTATTTCTAGCCCAAGAAGCCGAGTCCATATAATAGCAAAAGTTTAGAATCATGAAATTCAAAACCTCGAATACCGGAAGTTTTGAATTTTGCGCTTCTAAAGTTCCGCTATGGTCATGTATTCAGGTAAGTGTGTGTGCGTGTGTTAAAGGGTTTAGGTAGGGGCTGTGGTGTGTGTCAGTGTGTTTTGTTGCTGTGATGTGTGTGTGCAAAGAGAAAGTAGCTTGTGTGGTGGTGTTTTGCATGTGTTTGTATGTAGTGTGACCTCGGAGTGAGAATATTTAAGTAGGGGGATGTGTGGGGGGCACAGCCCCCCACATGGTGGGTGCAGGTGGTTGTGCCCCCCTACTTTCATGTAGTAGAGTGGTTGTGTGTGTTTGTGTGGTGGATGGTGTGTGTGTGTGTGTGTGTGTGTGTGTGTGTGTGTGTGTGTGTGTGTGTGTGTGTGTGTGTGTGGTAAAACTACATAATTCAAAACTTCCGGTATTCGAGGTTTTGAATTTCGCGGTTTTTAGTTTTCGTTGTTTTGTGGATTCCACTTCTTGGGCTCGAGATACTGAAATTCGAGATTTCAGTATTTTGAGCTTCTGAAGTGAATCCGCACACATAAATATATGCGTCTATTATTTAGAACCAGGTAGAATACATGTGTGAATATAAAATATATCTATACGCACCTATACATATGTATATGAATACACATAAAGTGTAAACATACCTACATTAAACAAATTATCAGGGAAGAAAGACAGTAAAAATGCAATTCAGACATTATCCATGATCATTAAGTTCAGGTTTGTATAAAGCCCCTAACTTAACCATCCACATTCTTTCTTTTTTATCTAGAAACTCATGCTTAGTTATGTCTGACATCCTATTAACTTTCACTACATTAATTCCAGCAAAAAGAAATTGTGCTGAAATATGTTCCAATTTGTGTTTGTAAAGTGCACTTCTTTAATGTTTACAACTAATGTCACTCAAGTGCACTGAAATTCTGCTCTTCAAGTTTCTTGAGGTCTGTCTGACATAAAATGCCCTACATTGTCAGACAGCCATATAGATTACCCACTCAGTATGACAAGTGATCAAATATCTGATATCAAAAACTTTAGATGTGTTGATTGATGTCAATGACTTGGTCCGTGATACCACCCTACAATAAACACAGTTCCCACAGGCATTACTACCCCTGGGTGTATCATTATACTCATTACCTTTTGGTCAATCAATCTTTTTAAACCATGAGAGTGACTCACCAATGTTCTTACTGCGTATATACCTATAAGAACATCTAGTATCTAGCATTGGTCAAAAAATGGGTCCGATTTTAATATTTGTCAATGTTTGTCAACAACTTCCTTGATTTTAAAAATGTTTTTGCCATAGTTTACAACAAATCCGAATTTTGAGCTGGTTGTTCCAGTTTGTATGGTCCCATCATTCTGTGATATATCTTCATCTCTATTTTTTAAGAAGTTAACTCTATCATAGCTTAATGCCTTAGTTTGTTCCCTCATGATGTTACTTTCCTGATAGCCTCTTCTCATCAATCTTTTGCCCATATTGACTAATTCAGTTTTATATCACTCATCTTCACTGCAAATATGCCTCAATCTCTGAAATTGTGATTTCGGTATGTTGGCAGTGATGTGTTAGGGTGACAGCTACTGGCTTCCAGAATGGCATTTTTGGTGAGTGGTTTTCTATACAAACTGGTAATCATACAACCATCTGTTTTCTTATTTATCTTAACATCTAAGAAATCAATACTGTTTGCTAATTTCTGTCAGTAAACACAAGTCCAAACTCATTGGAATTCAGATATTTAACAAACTCTGACCAAACTGTAATAGTTCCTGATCAAATACACCAGCAGTCGACCAGGTAATGATGCCACATGGTCAGCTCTTTTTTTGTAAAGATTCTTATTGCACACCTGGTCTTACAAACCTGGACTTAATGATCATGGATAATATCTGAATTGCATTTTTACTGTCTTTCTTCCCTGATAATTTGTTTAATGTAGGTATGTTTACATTTTATGTGTATTCATATACGTATGTATAGGTGTGCATAGATATATTTTATATTCACACGTATTCTACCTGGTTCTAAATAACAGATGCATATATATATATATATATATATATATATATGGGTCTACTTCTTTTGACCTAACTTTCATTTGCCTGACACTCATTTGCCTGAGACCAAATGACTGAAATTTCATTTGCCTGACACTTCATTTGCCCGACAAGTATTATTAGCAAGAAAATGGAATATGCCCCCTTCCCCACTGCAGTGCGACCTTGGAGTTAGAATATATAGTTGGAGGGGTGGGGGGCACAGCCCCCCACAACGGGGGGGGTGGGGCGAAGCCCCCCACTTACTTTTCTGTTACTAAGCAATATTACATCAAAAGTTAACAATATCATATGAAATGCCCCCCACACCCCCACTAACTATATATTCTAACTCCAGGGTCGCACTGCAGTGGGGAAGGGGGCATATTCCATTTTCTTGCTAATAATACTTGTCGGGCAAATGAAGTGTCAGGCAAATGAAATTTCAGTCATTTGGTCTCAGGCAAATGAGTGTCAGGCAAATGAAAGTTAGGTCAAAAGAAGTAGACCCATATATATATATATATATATATATATATATATATATATATATATATATATGCACATATATTAGGGTTTATGTATATTCATATATTTGGTTTTAAATAATATGTGTTTTTGAATTTAGTGTGTCTTTTTGGATTGTGGTTCTAAATTAAGGCATGTGCACTTTAAAATCTTGATGTCTTTAACTGAACGGGGATCATGGTATATAAATGCTGGCGGTTGCTATATGGTAATTTCACACTGATGACACCAGGGGGTGAAAACGGTCACCGGTCTGTGCTGTTGAAGCTGAATGGCCACTATGTAAGCTGTTTAAATGTTTGTTCTACATGATTGAAAACTTTCTATACACTTATTTTAAGTGTTTTGGGTCCCGTCTTCTAGATTCATTTACAAGGTCTGATTTATTTGCAAGTGCTGGATTCTGTTTTTGTTTGGACTATATATATATATATATATCTATATCTATATATATATATATATATATATATATATATATACATGTATATATATATATATATATCTGTGTGTGTGTGTGTGTTTGTATATATGTAGATATATATATATATATATATATATATATATATATCTATATATATTTCTCAATATATATATATATACATATATATATCTATATATATCTATATATATATATATATATATATATATATATATATATATATATATATTTACATATAGATATACATACACATAGATATACCTACACACACACACATATATATATATATATATATATATATATATATATATATATATATATATAGTGCATTCAACCATCAGGTCCACACTC
>NC_056733.1:1957646168-1957696168 GCF_019279795.1 Protopterus annectens
CTGCTATTAAGTATATTTGTCAGTACACTACTATTCACTAATCTACATTCTGACCACACTTACACTCTACCTGGGCCATGAGGCTGCCTAAGCACACCAACAGCTGTAGATATCAACAGAGCAATTGTACCCTTATTTTAGTTATACACATCAGACTTGTTTCTATACCAATTTCTTTGCCTGTGGGCCTGTGCAGATGAACTGTGTGCACATTACATTGCTGCTTCTACACATATTTAAGATTCACATATTAGTTGCAGGCCCTGGAGTGTATGTTGTGTCTTTCACATACATCTACTGTGACATTCTCTGTGTGCAGGTTTCTTGGCAACTGGGGAAACTATCCGTGACAGCGTGACACTTGAGGGACTTGTCTGGGCCAGACTGCAGAGTGTGGATGTCTAGCTTGCATCTATTTGTAGGACTGGGGATCAACACAGCAATTGTATACTTTTCATAGTTATACATAGCATACTAGTATTTCTATTCAGAATTCGTTACCTGTGTGCCCTGTATGGAAAATGTATGTGCTGCAGTACATTATTTTTCTAGTCAAATTGCAGTTTAAAATGGTAGAAACAGACTGAGATGTTAGTGGCGGTCCTTGGATTCGAACCATGCTGTGTGTGAAAAAGCCTAGTTCTTATCAGACTGAGCTATTGGAGTGGTGTTGTGTGCTGCTTGTGACATTTCGATCTAGTACATATTTTTGTGCACATTACTTTTATTATGACATGTTGCATTATTTGGTTCCCATTTTCAGTACAAATTATGCATACACAACAGACATTAGTGTCACTGTTTGTGAAACATGTGCACATTAGCTGGATTGCACATTTGACTGTTTTACAACTACATATTGCAATTTAGATTCCTGAGTACACAGTGTAGGTTTTAAGTCTGCACCTGTTAGCCTTATACATTTCTCAGTACATTCACAGCTACATACGGCTGAAATTGAAAGGTTAACACAGGACAATGCTGGCAGACAAACAAGTAAAGCGCATTCTGATGGGAATATGTACTGTTGCTTTTTTTCCATTTATTTGACATGACCATTCTAAAGTATGCAGACAAGCAGTGTTAAATCAGTTCACCTCAGTTAATGCATTCTGTAGGACATACACATTCCTATTTATCAGATACAAGTGAGATGACATACAGCAGTGTTTGGGATCACCTTTATTAATTTAGCATACATATCTGTGTATGACTCAGAACTCCACAATTACTATTCCTGCATGATCTACACAGGGGAATGTGTTTCATTTCTAACTGTTACAGTAGCCCTGACATGGCACTTTCTTGGCAGGTTCACTCAGACACATTCATACATATTCTAATATTCCTGTCCTGCATATTGTACCTTGTTTGCTACTGATATCTGTATTACACAGCAGCTGGGAATACTAGACTGTAACACTGGCAGCCAGACACAGGCATTTATTCCTGACCTTTGCAGCAGAATTATATATACAGGCAGTACTACCATTACTATAATTTTGATTTTTTACTGCTAATAGTAGGGCGTATTCTGTACTCACCATACTGCCGATGCAGCTGGGCCAGTCACTGGGCATGAGTCTCCAAATTCTGTGGCTTCTCCACAGCAGTTGTATGAGGAGACATCACACATTAATCACACCTGCACAGTCACAAGTTGAACTTTTTCCAATGTTAGTTAGAGTTACATAAGACTGCTTGCTTACAGACAGGTGGACATCCTCCACTCAGGCTTCTTGGATCCACTGGTCCAAGAGTTCACCTCTCCTCCACTTCAGGTCATTATGGTGATGACATACCTGCTCACCAGTCCAGGGTATGCCAGTGGCACTGGTGAGATCACTTGCAAGCTGGTCCCAGGCCTCTACTTTGTACTGCAAGCCCTGGTACTGGCCTTGCAGCAGCCTGCCATCATGGTTTTTAACTAGGATCCCAACCATGAACCTGGACTCCTGGATGCCCCAATGTTGCGCTCGGAAGTGCACAACTTCATCAACGTCAGACATTTTGATCCTGCTGTGTGCAATCCCAAATGGTTATGGCTGCATTCCTGCCTGTCTGGTTTAAATAGGGCAGTTTTCCCACACTTTTTCTTGGTTGGCCAGTTTTAATATGCTGCACTATGCTTAGCTCTGCGCAAATCCGCATAGCAATGCTTACACCAGCTAAGCAGAGATGAAAGCAGGTAAACAATGCTTATACTAGCAAAGCTTTGCTTAAATCTATTTTTTTCATTAAACTTATAAATTATTTTTTACATTTATATTTTACATATTCCCACCCCTACTGTGCTATACGTGAGCCATATGATTGACATCTATCATTCAAATTCCTTAAATGTTTATTAAATAATTTGCCAGAGGGGAGGATTTGAACCGAGTATGTTCTACATGCTATACTATTGCAGGACCACTATGCTACGGCAGCTTGATGACATTTTCTATCACAGTAGCACTTGTCTATCATTTTCAGGATTTCAGCCAGGCTTAGCATAGCAGCACACCACACAAACAAGCTGCACGGAACTTAAACTTCGGATTTATTTCTTGAAACAATATTAATACTTTTTTTATTTTGTATTCCATGCATGTAGGGCAAGTCTGCATACATTTGGAAGTGTGGACATGAAGGCTGCTGCCTTCTAGCTATTTGTGTTTTTTTTTTTTCAGTGTCCACGGACACTGAAATGTTAGCTATTTACATGTCAGTGTCTGCGGACAATCGATTACTATATAATATTAGAGCCAGGCTCTAATATTATATAGTTTGACACTCATCCTTGTCAGAAAGTGCCGTACGGCACTTCCAGAGTGAAGGGGGTGTGTTTCAGGTGCAGGCACTGCTGACACATGCCCCCTGCGCTCATTCCTGGTTCGTGCCCATTTAGTTTAGATAGCAGCGCGCCTTCATGCATATGCAAAGCGCTGCTATCCTAAACAGACATGAACCACTCCATGCAAGAATAGCCTTATTCTTGCATGGGAGCTTTATGAATCCAGGGGAAAGTTTGGAAAGTTATACAGAAAAACTCATTAAACACTGGGACTGATTCATATTACTGTCCCTCATACGTTACATAAGTATGCACTGCCTTTGATATTTATTGTAGTAAGTGGTACATGTTTGCTATAATAAATCAAGATAACAAAAGTAATTTGAATTGGTGAGAACTAACATAGGCAAATTGAGAAACCAATAGTTTAAAAATTATTTTTAAATATGAAAACGTTTAAAAGAAGATAAAAGACAATGCATCTTCTTTTCATGCTCTAGTAATGCTAAACCAAAGTTTTCAGTCTCAGTCAGTTCTATATGTCAAGCATGCTACGCTAGAATAAGACATCAAAAGAACCTTTAAAGAAAGTCTCAAAACTGCTACAGAATATTCTCAAGATCTGCTCCTATAAATGGAATAAAGCGAGAAAGAAAAAGAGAGGAATAATATCTTGCAAAGAGGACACATCCATCTCTTACTCAACAAGGTTTCTTATAAATTGATTATCTTTCATTTGAAAATATTCTACTGAGTTACCATCACCTAACTTTAAACCTAAACCTGTGACATTGTAAGATGCTGCTGTATGCATAATCTTATCAATAAGTTAGCCTTCCATTGGGGGGTACACAAACCCAGCATATGTTCTTTTAATCCAATTTCTTAATATTTGATTTTATTATGGAGTACATTCACATGCAATATACTGATTTGGATCATAATTTCTTCATTGGTAACCCACTGTCATTTTTTATATTTAATTCAACTTCCCAACACTATTCAAAAAAGCATCTGCAACACTTTATTTAACGCAATTAGATGAAAAACTATAATTCCTTCCTTGGTATGGCTTTCACTTTTTGTCAATTAACATTTCTATACACTTGTCACTTAGCCAGTGTCTAAATTCCCATGCATACATTCTAAAAGTTTATCCATACTTCACTACATACACAACCAGATTTTGAAATATGAACATCAAGGTCCCTATTTTTTATATTCTTTAAGCTATTCATTACATCTGACAAAATTAGACTTGCAACTTAGTGCCTAACAATACATTTGTCATATCAAAAAGCAAAAAAAAAAAAATAAAATAAACAGCTTTATAGTATTCTTCCATGATGTATTCTCACTCACACTAGATTTTGTTCAATTCCTGTTCTGATGACTCATCCCCCTTATACCTTACTGTTCTCCAAGGGATTATGTTTTGGGATGAATTGTTGTCTGCTATTTCATTTTTGGAGTTCTGCTTTCTATCTTTATTTTTTCTACTTTTCCACTTCAGCATTTTCTCCATCATATGCGTTCTTCTACTCCAACATTTTATCTATATACTTTTAATACCCTTTGTTCTTGCTTGTAGTACAGTATATACTAATGTTTTCTTTCATTTTTCAATCTCTGTCACTACTTATTTTTTATTTTATTATTGTCCTTAATGCTTCAATTGTTGTCTGTCTGGCTCATATACCTGCTAGATTATATTTGCTTTTGATTGTTAGCATCCTGGTTCTCAATAGTCATAACAACTAACTTCACTTCCGCTACACTGTCATCCCCTCACACACATATTAAACAATAGCAGCTATATTACCATTATTTATGTAATTTTTCCATCCTATTTACGCCTCTCTGTGTCAAGTCCATCTATTCAGTGCATCTTCTTGTACCTTCTCTTAACTGATTTTTGTCCCCTATATTCTTCAACCCACAACCAATCACTTTACAAATCTTTTTTTCTTTCATTGTTAGAATCTTCACTTAGATATTTTTGAATTTTAACTTCTCCTATCTGTTAAGTTAATTTACCTGCTGATGATATTATATTTGTTTTATGTTTGTTGTGCCTCCATCCCTCAAATTTTTTTTTTTTTTTTTTTTTGAATTTATGTATATTGATAATTAAATCCTCCATGACTGTTTGCCCTGTTATAATACATGTTAAGATCAAAAGCATTTTTCTCATATAATCTTTTTTTCTGGAATTACTTTGAGCCAGCAATTTCATGTTGATGATATTTGCCCAAGTCTGTTTGAACTCATCCATTCATCTCAATGTGGCTCATTCAAGAAGGGTTTCTAGGTTGACCTAAAAGAATCACAGGCCTAAAGAAGATGCCCTGTGCTAAGCATCTAAAAAAACTCCAGCTATACTTTGTGGCATATCATCTACTCAGAGGCAATCTCTGCTTAACATACAAGGCCATGTCAAACCCTGAGGTGTTGGACATGCTCCACTTAAAGAAATCCCAATCCCTCAAGGCCACATGCTCCTTGTCATCACAATGAGCAAAACATGCTGGAGGGATAGGTTCCTGACCCAGAGACTATCCATACTCTGGAATAAACTGACCATACATGTCAAGCTGAGCGCCTCCTTGGCCCTCTTCAAAAGGAACCTTGATGATTGGATGGGAGATACAAAATTCACCCCGGTGATCACGTCAGTCGCCCTGCTAGACAGGGGTCCATGGAAGTAAATATTGTGGGATAAAATACCCAGGGAATTGTTATGTCTAGGCTTGTATAGGTCCTAGGGCTAATAGCCTAGTACCAACCTATGAGCCTATGAACCTTGCTTGCCACTGCAGGAAGGCCCTCTCTCCCCGGTGAGACAGCAAATTCATTGTCAATATTCCTTAAGCTGGCAAAATCTCTTCTTCCTGTACATATTCTGAAATTCCAAAAGTTATGGGTAAATTCTGCTGTAAACCTCCAGGTGATCCTTCCACCTCAAGGAGAGAAATACCTCATAGTCTAGGACCTCTAAGACAGCAACCCATCCTATTAATGAGAGGCAAGAGTTAAACATCAAATATTATATTTATGCCATGATGATTTTATAGGAAGGAATTTCCTGTCTTGGTGGAGTGAGCATGTCACAGGCATCGCCACCAGTGTCAACTGGTTATGACCCACTTACTACCTTATTAGCCCTTATTTGGGATCAGGGACCTCTCAACATTTTCTAATAGTGTGTATCCCTGCAGAGAGATCCTGTTATCCCCATGATAGGCATGCCACCCCCCCCCACCTGTGCCATCAAAAGCTTGAGTCACTATTTAATCATGGATCACCTGAGCTGTAGTCTGGGCTACAACCCTCTATGATACCATGGCTTGCACTTTCATTTTATATTTTAGCGAATGCACTATACCATCTGGCAAAATGTCCAGTGTGTGTGTGTGTGTGTGTGTGTGTGTGTGTGTGTGTGTGTGTGTGTGTGTGTGTGTGTGTGTGTGTGTGTGTGTGTGTGTGTGTGTGTGTTTTACTATTCAGTGCTCCTTCTTCAACAAAATATGAAACATACCACATGCTAGCCATATGGCAAGTTGATTTGTACTAAGTTATCCAAAGACTGCAGTTTTATGGATCTGAATATTTCCTTTTGCAACAGGATCCTATTAGAGGTGGATCCCTTACCTCATCATTTACTTAATTCTAAGCCTGCCATCCCTTTCAGTGTACCATACTATCCAGCCATTTCATCAGTCTTAAAACTGGCTTTAAATATACCAGTTTGTCCTGAATTTTACAACCTTCCACCATTCTACTGTAGCAGGATATCTTAAAAGAAATCATCAGCTGGATTGTGACTGGAAATGGGCAGTAGATGATTTCAACTACCCAGTTAACAAAATAAATAAATAAATAAATAAATAAATAAATAAATACATAAATACATAAATAAATAAATAAATCATAACTCCTTTGAAATACTCAGAATAGTTTGATTTTATGACAATGGTACTTAATCCTAATAGGAATGGTAGATTATATGGAAATGTTATGCCATCTTCTCTGGAACATTTCCCCATACTACACATGGATCAGTCTATTATGCACTGTCACCTGTGGAACAGAAAGATTCAATAGCCATACATCTCAACCTCTTAGAGCAAGAAATCTGGACTAAGCCAGTAATAAAAGTGGGACAAAGGCTGAAAAATAGGGACAAATTTTAAATATTGCTCATACAAACTTAGAAAGTTGAAGGAATAACAGGCTTTGGATTAGTATGACTTTTCTGAAGGGTATGAAGTCTGAAAGTCAAATGTCTGTCATTATTTTCTAACTTCAGTCTTTAATGATTTGCCACTAATTTGCCAGAAAAATACAATTTTATGAAAAACAAACCAAAAATATGAGGCAGAAATCTGGGCATTTTGAAAAAAATCTGTACAGTTGAGATGTATGTTCAATACTGACGCAACTTCTGATATCAAAAAATGTATTTTATACTCTAGAAATACCTGATAATACATGCTCATGAAAGAAATTTGAGGATATACATTTAACTTTTGGGTTGACATCTGCACGTGCTATTGTTTGGCTGACACTAGAATATTTTGCTCACAGTGTGCAAAATGTTGCCATTTTTCAGAATGATCTGTTAGTAGTAAGCCACAACAGACTAACATATATGCCATTCTTTTATATGTTTTTCACTAATTTATGTTTACCACATTTACATTTTTAACCAACTTGCAAAACTTCTTATTGCTTTACATTTCTACCCTCCACCCATTACATTTTTGTAGAAATTGCCTTGAATGCATATTTTAGAGAAATACATTTTTCCTAAAAGTTAACAGTGTTTAAACCTGTCTTTTTTCTTACATCTAATTATAGACTAGGAGGGCAGTTTCATTAGGTTAACCAAGCCAGGTAAGGAGCTTAGTGATCTGCTGTTAGCACTAATCCTGGGGATTCATTACACCCCACACTAGAGAGTCCCTGCCTGCTCCCATGATGGGGTATGCTGTGATTCTGAGAGATGGTAGCTGCAATAAGGGAAGCCCTCATTATAGGATAATTTATATGTCTCAGAATCACATTTATTACTGCAGCTTACAGATCATAGTTGATCAGCATGTCACAGTAGCACAATAATGATCTTGTAGGCATTGGCTTCTCCCAAGTCACTCTCCCTCATGCAGAAGTACAGAAAATAAACAAAGACCTTCACACACACACACACACACACACATGCGCGTGCGCACACACACACACACACACACACACACACACACACACACACACACACACACACACACACACACACACACCACAGTTCCCATAACTTTCACTGACCTGTCTGCCCTCCCATGGTTCCCCCTACCTCCATCCCGAACTCTGTGCCATTATGGCACTTTACTGTTGAGTATTCCTTGGTGGCTAGTGTCTTCCCTTTCCCTGATCTCAATAGGGCTATGAGTGCTGTTAAGGAACTGAAGTTAAATCTTTCCCCATAATGCTGCCAGTACTGTTAATGTACTGAAGTACACTATTTCCCTGGTGTTGTATGCTCCCCCAACCTGATCCCTATAGTGTTGCCAGTGCTGTTATAGCACTGAAGTAAAATGTTCCCATGGTGCCTACTGACTCCCTCCACCTCCAGTCCCCATTCTCATGGCTGTGGTAGGTAGTGGCTTTGTTCAATATCACAACATGGTGGTGCCAGCCATGCTAATGTACATGGCCAAACAATTTCTTTAATCACTCACTTTTGTAGTTGCCTTCTTGGAAATGGTGCTGGGAGAGAAAGCACATGGCTAGCACAAGCCTCTCTTCAGACTGCCTTATTAGCACTCAGAAGGGCCACTGGGCCAGCTCTAATTACTGCTGCATATCATTGTGCTAGAGAACCATGCAACACCATGGTAGGCAAGTTGCTGAACCCCAAAAAGGTATTGTGGCATGTACATAGAGGTATACACATCATTTTACCTTCATGAATCTCCTGCAATGTTACTATTATTATTATTATTATTATTATTATTATTATTATTATTATTATTATTATCATTATTGTTGTTGTTATTATTATTAATACAATTATTATTATTATTTCTTCTGGGGCAGTGCTCTGATCAACAGTGGAATATTTGCATTCACAGCTTGGGTTAGATTAGAAAAACACAGACAGCTAGTACTGTAACAGTGATAAATACACCGTAACAAAAAGTTAAGAAGATGCTTATCAAGAACTAGATCCATCATGCCTTGTCATGTTTCTGCAAGTAAAACTATGCAAATGTATTATGTTAATGATCAGTGAGAACATTAATCCATACCTTTCTGTAAACTTCAAACAATTAGATGAATTGCTTCAGATAAATCTGTCACCCTGTACAAGCTGCAATATTTATCACTAGGTAAATTAATTGAAGAAAAATTGTTAAAGTACTCATTTTCATTATTTTGGTCATTGTGTGATATTGCAGTTAATGCAATCACAGGAAACAGAGGAATGAATGGCAGGTTTCCCTGAACTTACCACACAACTAGTCCTGTGGCAGGATGTGTATGTATAGGGCTGGAGTATAGATGGTTCTGGGTTCTAGAGCAGGGTGTGTAAACTTTCCTTCACTTTTTGTGTTCCATGTTTGTGTGACATCAAGGTAACAGATTAAAGTAATACCAATTTTGCCTGTGTTTACTTTATTTATGTGGACATGCAGTAAGGTACACATAGTGCACTAATGAGCAAGCAGCAGGAGTGTTTAATAGATGGTAACTATGGCATAAGCAGATAAATTGCATGTTAATGAACCAAGCCAACATTGTTTTTCCTAATTTCATGTCTGTTTGCCTTTTTTCTCTATTCTTATGTTTCTTGTTTTTAATTCCACTTTTTGCAGAATGTGCAGAGTAGTGCAAACAGTGGAACCAGTGAATAAAGTTTGGCTGTGCTTATCTGGTTTGCATGAAGGGCAGCACTGCAGAAAAAGGAAAAATCAGACAACCAAAAACAGAAACCGATTACATTCAATTAATGCTTTTGGCCATTGCAAAAACCTAGCCTGCAGTGCAGATGATACTGGGTTCTATTACAGAGTGTGCATCCTTTTTACTGCTGTGACATTCAGTTTACAGCAATGAAGTTCAGCATAGACAACTGTTTCTTCAACCTTCTTGTGGCAACAAGTGTAAGTGCAGGACTGCCAATACACATAGTCTGGGGTTCTAATACAATATATTCCATATGCTATTACTTTCATTAATTTAGCAATTTATGTATTATCACATTTATGATCAAATGTATGATTGTGGGTATACTATGTACTATAGTATTTCTGCTATCTGGATCGGCATGGCCTTCATTTTTGTCAACAACACATACACAACTGCCTGTATGTGTAATAACCCTGAAATTGCATTACTTGCTACTGTTGTGCTCAGCTTACCAGCTAGGTGCTGATAACCAGCAGGTATATGTTAGATGCTCAATATTGCCAGACATTAGCAATGTGGCTCACCTTTGCACACTGCTTACCTATGCACAACTAGGTGTATCTCACATGTGGATACACTTTGTTAACCATCGTGCAAACTCGTTGCTTGCTGTGTTATGGAACATTATATATGATGCTTTATTATTGCTGTTTATTGTCCATTTCCTTTGTTTAACATAAAACTACATGTGGAAATGTTGCCAGCTAAGGGTCTGATCTAACTATATGTCATATATTTGCAATACATCCATACGTTGGTCCCCACAACACCACCAAGCACTACAACCTTGGGGTCTCAAGTACTTTTTCCACACATATATCAACCACACTACAAAGTGTAATATATAATGTTGTGTGCTCCCTCATGGACAGGGACAGTTGTTGGTGCTCACAACCTCACTCTGCTAAACTCAAGCAGCCAACTATGTTCAATAAGGCTACTTGTGTTTTACACACCTAGGCTTCTAAACAGCCTAATGTTATTAGGCTAGTAGCCTCATATGACACTATGAAGCTATGTGCCTGTGCAGGCCTCACAAGCCATTGTCTCCCCACATGGTCTGCTGATGTCATCTACTATAAGTTCACCTGCACTCCTGTATAAATCAAACTTGTGCAGGGGCACTTGCGTTAAGTACTGTGTTCTGTAGTCTGTGCACTTATGTAGGGGTTTTGTTCTCACTGCAGTTGACTGTGTGTGTCTAGTCAACAGAGTAGATGTGGTATTCTATAGTTAATATTTTAATACTTGCACACTCCTACACATCCATTTCATGCAGCCCTCCCAAACTTCTGTCTCCCCATGGCCTGCTGATGTCATCTATTATAGGTTCATCTGCACTCCTGTATAAATTAGACTTGTGCCATAGCCTTGCATTAAGTACTGTGTTCTGTAGTCTATGTCTGTAGATAGGTAAGGGTTTTTTTTTCTCACTGCAGTCAACTGGTTGTGTATGTATTTGGGAGCTGTTATTTGACATTGTCAAGTGCATTTTGCACCCACATGTGGCACACTTATCCTGTCTAACAGACATGTCTGCCTGGCCTTCAGCCCACTGGGTGTCATCAGCTATGAACTGTTGTTTGAAACACACCAAGTCAGAGTTGAGCTGCGGTGCTTGTGTAAAGTATTATTCACACTATAGTCAAATGTGTATGGGTCTGTGTGTGTGTGCGTGTGTTTGTGTGTGTGTGTGTGTGTGGTTGTGTGTGTGTGTGTGTGTGATGTGTGTGTGTATGTGTGTGTGTGTGGGTGTGCATGTGGCTGTGAGCTGTTGCTTAACATTATTGAGGACATTTTACACCAGCATGTGGGTCACTTATCCTGTCTTTAACAGACACTGCAAATGTTATCACCTATAAAGTGTTGTCTGACACACACCAAAAAAGAGTTGAGCTGTGGCACTTGTATAAAGTATTATGTTCTGTACTCTGTGTACTTAGATAGATATGGCTTCAATTATCACTGCAGTCAACTGGGAGTGTGTGTATATGTGTGTGTAAGCTGTTGCTTGGCATTGCAAAGAGCATTTTATACCAGCATGTGAGATACTTATTCTGGCTAAACAGACTCTGCTCATATCATCAGCTATATGATAGTTTTGGATATGCAGTAATCCCACCAGGACTTGGTCAGGCAGCGGGCTGAAGGCCAGGCAGCCATAACCTTGTCCTATGCCAAACAGATTGCAGTGACATGACTTTTAATCTATCTACATACATTATGCCATTGTTTGTTGCCTCTGTGTTATGCTGGTTGGAAAGGCCTGTGGAATCTCCAGAGATGCTTTCAATATCTAATCTGACACACCCAGTAGAAGTAAGGCAACATGCAGTGCTGTTGTGATTTCCTCCTCCCAAATAGTAATCACTCACAGCTGCAATCCATTATTAATCTACACCATAAAAAAGGCAACCCTGTAGATAGGAAAACTGCTGTTGAGGAGAGTTCTATATATTTGGAACAGTGAGAGAAAACACTTTCTTCAGTCTGTCTGTACAGAGGAGTATTGAATATCAAAAGGTATGTTTCCATTTTGTCACCTACATGCTGCATATGTTAGAATGTATTTAACAATTAATGCGAAGCACAGGTTTTTACACTATCTGTATGCACTACTTAGAAATGTACTGACAACATGGCCATGTTTGTCAAGCCATTTCAGATGTAGGCATGATTGGCAAGGCATGAAAATACATGGAAAGGAATGCTGTGTGAGAAATATGTACAAATGTTTCAGGGGCAGGTCCTCTGACACCACTTTCAGCATTTCAAAGATATTTTGTTAGCCAAAATGGTCATCTGCCTGTTCCTTTGTGGCGTGAGGGCTAAGGTGAGTTACTGTTATGGCACTAACAAGGATATGTTGCTCTTGTTACTCTCCTTGTTTTACATCCTGCCTGTTATTAGTATTTCACATCTCTAAACTGTTTAATGTTTCTCCACTGGGTAATACTGACTGGCTACCTTTTATGCTGTACCTGTAAACACTTATTTTGTAGTTGTGTGATACTTATGTGTATCTTGTGACTGTTTTCTTTTAAGGCACCTACAATAATGCCAGTGAGATGGTTGAATTCATGTCAATGACCCTTTATGGATGGTGAAAATCAAGCAATCATTGATGGTTTTTGCAACATGGTGCCTTTCTTCTTCAAAGGGAAAGATATGGGCTGTAGACTGCTAATATGGTAGGAAATGCTAAGGGTGGCCATGAAAGACCATATGAAAAGGTGCACAACAGGGCCACTGACACAATAACCTCTGCAAGAAGGCGAGCAACTGCAGTAGGCCATGATCTGTTGGTTATAGGGGGAGGTCCTGTCATGGAGCCTCCATTGACCCCCAATGAACTGTTCCTAGCCAACATATAGGTTCATAGGTTCATAGGTTCATACTAGGCTATCTGCCCGAGGGCATTTACAAGCCTAGCCCATCGTTTTGTGGCTTACGCCACCCCTTTAGTATGGGGAACTATACCCATTATTTTGCTGTGCCTCTGTCGAGCAGTGACACTGAGGTAATCCCTGGGGTATATCTGCGATCTCCCATCCATTGGTCAAGATTTCTCTTGAACAAGGCCAGCGAGGTGCTCTGCCTCACTGGGATAAAAAAAGCTCCAAGAAAACTATAATCCAACACATGCTGGTTGTGGGGGTCTATATCAGAACATCGAAGTTTTAAATCTTCGAATGTTTTAATATCAAACCGTTTTGAGCAAACGCTGAAAATAGCGAAGCTGCAGAACACCAAATTCTTTCCAAGGGAAAGAATTCGGTTGGCCGGTACTGTGGCTTCGCTATTTTCAGTGCTGTGGTGGAGATTTACGGGTAAGTGTGTGACTGTGTGGTTGTTAGGATTAGGGTGCGGGTTAGGTAAATTAGGGTTACGGTGCGGGTTAGGTGAGTTAGAGTTAGGGCATGGGTTAGGTGAGTGTGCGATAGTGACTTACCTTAGGGTTAGGGTTTGGGTAAAGGTAAGTGGCTATATAGTAGTGTATGTATAGTTTAGTGTAGGGTAAGTTGTAGGATTATAAGTGTATGTGTGTGTATTGATGTTTTTTAGGTGTGCTTGTGTTGTGTGTATGTGTTTCGGAATAGCAAATTTTTTCTAAGGAAAAAAAATCACTGTTCTGAATGTTCGATATTATGTGGATTAGCTATTTTAGGTTCGATAAAATAGCGTTCACTATTTTCATCTTTCGATAATGTGATATAAACATGATGTGGGAGCCAGTATTTCAGACATACTAACCACATCCGAGGAGGTGCTTCCAGGTAGGCCTTATTATCTGAATAGTTGAATACTGTTGTATAGTTAAAGAATTCAAATGAATAAGTTAATTCTGTGTCACATGTATTTATCTGGTTGGGGGAATTGAAGATTGCTACAGTTGCCACGTTTTTCTTTAAATGATTGCTTACTGCAGCTATAAAGGGGCAAATGCATTACTCCGTGTGGTACTATTGATTGCGAAGTTGTTGCCCTTTCCTCTTGCTTAACTTATTTCAGGACCATTTGGGCTCCAGGGAAGCTTGCCTTCCGCAGTTGTAAACCAAACATTTTTGTCAGTACTGTTGATCAATTTAAACACACATTGTAGTATGTGACTTTGATCTCAGGTGTTTTTTGTGTATTGCTGGACTGTCTACAGTAATGGCAGCAGTGTTACTCTGTTAGCATATATTACACTAGGTCTACTTCACTTGACCTAAAACTCATTTGACTAACTTTCATTTGACCGACACCCAAATTACCTACATTTCAAATTACTGATTACTCATTTGACTGAATTTCATTTCACCGACAGCTTACAATGCTGAATTTAAACATACTAAATTTTAAACCATAGACATGCACACTTAGAACACGAATAACTAATTGTTTCTAGAACTTAAAAACTACTTACTTACCCTCTTAGCATAAACTGGACAATGTACAACCAAACTAACCCCCAATGTGGGGGACTGTGCCCCCAACCCCCAATTTTATATACTAACTCCAGGATCACAATACAGTGGGGAAAAGGGCATATACCTTTAACTTGCCTTACAGTGTTTACATGCTGCCACTCCTGCTGTGAACGCACAAAACATTCACCAAATTACTTTAGATACTTCCCATATAAATGAAAAGAGACAAACCCACATTTCGAGACACTACAACAGTACTTTCTGCATGACGATTGGTATTCTGACAGTCAGCACTGTAAGTTACAGTAATTCTTTTTATCACAAGCAAGTCACAGGTGAAGGGAAACCCACAACAAGTCTATGTCTTACAAGTTGGGGAAATGAGAGTCAATCAAAAGAGTTGTCAGTAATTTGAAATTTAGGTCATTTGTTTGTCGGTCAAATGAAAGTCAGTCAAATGAGTTTTAGGCCAAGTGAAGTCAAATAGTGCAAATATTAATGTATTCCTGTATTTATTGTTTTTTATCACAAGTGATTCTGACAGTGGAACTGTGGGCACTATGCCACCTGATGCCAGTGTATTAGCAGACTCTAATGATGATTGTGGCCAACCTGAGGGACATTCATGGGGTGCTGAGGCTGAATCTGACAAAGAGTTTGACACACCACCATCCCCTGCCTTTATACTGCACACAGCCAAAAACATGGTAGTCACAAACAAACAATTTTAATGAAGCTTTCGGGTCTACACCCTTCATCAGCACATAAAATCACATTACATAAGTTGCATTTAAATAGAGGAAGCACTGAAAAAACACATGATCAAGCCAGCATGTGTTTTTTCAGTGCTTCCTCTATTTAAATGCAACTTATGTAAGGTGATTTTATGTGCTGATGAAGGGTGTAGACCCGAAAGCTTCATTAAAATTGTTTGTTTGTGACTACCGTGTTTTTGGCTACTTTTGGATGAACAGTGACTTAGTGTATCTTCGTGGTTTATACTGCACACAGCCAGTAGGCCTATGCCTAGCCAGTTAAATGACCCTACAGATATTGGGCAGGTGGAGGGTGAAGACATTATTTAGGGAAGTGGGGCTACTATGGCTTCAGTGACTGTTGAGTCTGGCCATAAGAAAAGTGTGGGTGAGGTTCCATGCAGAAGGATTGATAGGGGTTCTCTGAGGGGCCTCCTGTCTCTCCTCCACCTGGTGAAGGTGTCACTTCCCGTGCCACTAAACATATGTTTCAGGTCATCATGGAGGCACAAGCATGTTCCCATAGGTTCAGGGTTGTGGATGTGGCACAGTTTGACATGTGTGACTGCCTCCACCATGTTGTCGAGTCACTGGATTGGATAAATGACACATTGGAATGAGAGGTTTCTGTGATGGACTGAGGGTTGTCTGTCATAGAACAAACAGCGTCTGTAATGCAATGTCTTCTGAGAGGAGAGCAGCCTCCTCATGGGCATAGGTCAGCCACATCATCTGCTGTCAGGCAACATGGCCATACCCGATCACTCTCCCATAGTGACAGCACTTCCACTGCTCCATCCCAGAGTGTGCTGTTCACACACAGACATGGCAGACCATGGAGTCATGGTCCAGGGCATTCCCATGAAGGGAGCTCATCCAACATATAACAGTCATGTTCAGGTAGCAGCACTGCATCTGAGAGTGGTGCTGGATGTCAGTATGCATGTGCAACTCCTGGCAGAGCCAGTTTTCATGGTCGAGGATGACAATGATAGACTGCCACTTCTACCATATGTGGCCCACACATGTCCAACACACCAAGAAATAGAGCTAGCATGCAGCTTGGCTGTGTTCATGCAAACACTCACACACCAATTTGACCTGGAGGACCTCTACAGACACACACAACAGTTACTCCTTTTGTCTCACTGACCATTTTTGTTTTGTCCAAATGTCTGCCTTTTCTTTATTGCTCACACACACTCACAGAACGTTTATGTCAGCCTAGGTTTCCTGCCCCCCACCCCACAACACCCTCTGCAAGTGATGATAACTGTACCATATCCCTGTGTTTTACCTTTCTGATTCTCAAATAGAAAATCTGTGTCTGATGTTCAGTGTACATAGCTAACATATTGCTTAGTATATCTACATTTGTAGTGTTTGACTGTCAGTGTACATTTAACTTACATTGCCCTTGAAAAGTTTGACAGTCGATAGCATCAAAATGCCACAACTTTATAGTGAATGCTCCTGTGAGGGTTATGAAGAAAGAAACTGTAATGTGCATAATTACTTTCTAACATGTCTCTTATGGAATTTTCCACTCTAAACATATGGTGAACATTACAAGTCGTGCCATGATATTCAGATTTTAAGAATGTATGACAGCACAGCATGTTCTTTTTCCTTTCTTTGGTTTTCTTCATTTAAATTTCTTTTGTCACTGTTTGAATATCGCATCATGTACTGCAAACACTGGAACTGGAGAACCTGGACCACCCAGGAGGCAGACAGCCAAAAATAGAAAATATACTGTGTACTATATTTCTTTCAGTCTATTCCTGCTATATGGACTGGCATGGTCTTCACTTTTGCCTAAAACAGAAACACAAAGGCCTGTACATCCAAAAACCCTGAAATTGCATTGCTTGCCAAAGTTGCACTCTGCTTACCATTACACACTGTCTAGTACCATGTTTGTAAGCATTGCACAATATTTTTGAGCAGTGTATGCACTCCCAGTAAGCTCAATAACTGCAATTGGTGGGAAAACATCATTCTACATTGGTCCTGATCTGTGGTAGACATGGCAGGTATTTGTGGAGATGGAGTGAAATTTTTGTGCTTAAAGATGGGGTGTCCAGGAGTCCAAATTGTTTGTTGGACTTCTAGTAAAGGAATATGGGCTAAGGGTATTGCAGAGGGACTATTCCATCTCAGAGTACAAGTCAGAGGCATGGGATAGTCTTGCTCGGGCTGTGACCCATGCTACCATTATCCCCAACACTGGTGAGCAATGTAGACACCACTACAATGACTTCCGGAGGAGGAAGAAGGATACCCTCAAATGCTGGAACAAGGAATATAGAACTGGGAACACTCCACAGATGTGTAAGTATCAATTACTGAGACTGCTTGTAAGAGTTAAAAGCTGAATATAGTCAGGACTGTCATTCATAATGGTATTCTGTTTTTCCACAGCTGTCGCAGACAGAGAACTGAATGTGAGAACCCATGCAGCTAGATTGGCCCAGATGAGAGAAGCATGTGGTATGTATGCAGTATAACAGTACTGTTACTGTAGCATTAAAATTTTAAGATAGTTTTTTGGGGTCTCTTATTTGTATCAAAATGATCATCCATCTCTCAACTGTAAAAGCTAACTATCCATGCTTTAGTCTCTAACCTAAACCAACAGTGCAGTATTAGATGGTAGTGAGTGGTTGTGTGTTCACATACCATACTTTCCAGCTATACCATACTGTTAATTTGTCATTAGTATTTTAAGGTAAATTGTAACCTCTATACCAGTGGCACAAATGTCCTTTTGTAAACTATAATCCATATAACTGGAACATTCATGTGTGCAATAAGTCCACCCATCAAGGACTGCTTGCTGCAATCTGTAGTATAGTTTGCATCTGCTATTAACTGCATAGTCTTAAAGTAAAAAATGTTATTTGGTAGGAGTTGGTAGTCTTCAAGGTAAAGTTAGAATAGAGTCAAATAATTCTATCAATACATTGTATGTCACATGTGAAGTTACCAATGTTATCCTTTTTTTCCTCTCACCTCAACCCTTATCTTCTCTTTTTTTTTCACAGCACATGGGGTAGGATCCCACTCCACCAGCTACAGCACTAAGGCCCAGCATATCTGGGACACAACCTGGCAGCACCCCCTCTGCTGCCCCTGCACTACCCGGCCACTCAGGTATTTTGGCCCACAAAATAGGCCAGTGGTTCCCTCTGTGACCAGTGGTGGAGGTGGTTATTTTATCAGCTATGAAAAACTGCCAGGATTGATACATAGGATTGTGTACCACACTGCTGGTGCATGCCTATATCAGATGGAGATGCTGCTCTCCATCATTGCACTTAATAACATGAGAAGGAGATGCAGACATCAGGCATTGCAGCCAACAGTACAGTGAGGTGACAGTGATGATAGTCTGGTGGGTGAGGAGTTCTTTCGCATTATCACCCAGCTTGACGACCATGGCTTCTTGATGTCCCCACCCTCATCCAACCATGTATTCACCAACCTCTTGTGTGCTTCATCATCTCTGTGTCTTATCTTGTATGCCCTGTCTGCAATTGCTTCCTCACCTACTCAACCTACTTGACCCAGACATACCTATGTCCCTTCACCAACATTTCTCTCTCGCTCAAAAACAAAAAAAGTGGGCACCTGTCCCAACAGAAAAAAAAAAATCCCATACATAGATCTCCATTTCAGACATGTGTCTGTTTGACGTACTTGATTTGGTCCAATTGGTCATACAACATAATTGTGTTGTGGTCACCCCTCTCTTTGGAGATGACAGTCCAAAGTCAGCTAATATTCTGCACATATGATCACAGTTTACTGTTGAAGAAATGGATAGCTATGGTTCTTTTCTACCTCCCTCCTGCACATTCCTACCCTCCTTTCACTTTGTTCTTCCCCCACTTCACCACTGACTTATCTACCCATTTATTTTCTTTAAATCATTATTCCATGATGGTGTGCATCACGTAACAATGAGTAGCAAAGATTATGCTAAAAGAAGTTAAAAGTATTAGACAAAGCTGTATTTGTAATAAAGCATATATATTTCTATAGTGAGGCAACCAGCAGGATTGCACATAGGTAAGCAGTGTGCAAACTCGAGCTGCATTGTTAAAGTCTAAAAGATTGTACTGAGTCTCTAAAATATACCTGCTAATTAAAAATTGTTGACCATGGGACACAAACAGCAATAAAAAACACAAAAAATGCCAGAAAGTCCACTTGGTCCTCCAACAACCTTAATGTTTCCAATAACACAAGTTAAAAACAGTTTTTGGAAAAATAAAAACAGTTATTTTAGCGATTTCATTCTGCTTATTCAAAACCACCCCTTCTTTTTTTCTTTTATCGTAAAAGCTTTTCTTCAAACCAACAAAAAAAATTCTTTAAAAAAAATTATATAGTAAATACCTCAGAAAATAATACCACACAATGCAAAAGCATTTTATGAAGAAGTCCTGAATAAGCAGGATGAAAATGCTAAAAATATGTTTTTTTATCTTGCAAAAAACTGTTTTTAACTTGCTTTATTGGAAATATTAAAGTTGTTGGAGGGCCAAGTGGACTTTGTGGCTTTTTTAGTGTTTTGTATACCTCCTAATTAACTGACTATGTGGCAGCAGGTGTTCATGCATTGTTGTTGGTGGCAGATGTTACTGGGTTGTAATACAGGTGTAGGTTGTACTTTTACAAGTGTCTATGATATTTTTAAATAAATTTACATATATTGCTGCTGTTTACCTTTGCTTTCCATATGGTGTGTGATGAGCATCATCCCACAATGTGAAAGATAGAAAAGTGGTGAAATAGGGACCAAGCAAGGGGAAAAACTAAATGAAAGCAGGACAGGAATGTGCAGGAGTTAGGTAGAAAAGAACTATAGCTATTCATTTCTTCAACAGTAAAAAATGATCATATGTGCAGAATATTAGCTGAATTTTCACTGCCACCTCCAGAGAGAGGGGTGACCACAACACAATCATGTTATATAGCCAATTGGACCGAATCAAGTGTGTCAAATTGACACGTTTGAAATGGAGAGGTATGTATGGGACATATTTTTTTGTTAAGACAGGTGCCCATTTTTTTTTTTTTTTTTTTTTTGAGAGACAGAGGAATGTTGGGGAACGGACGTAGGTATGTCTGGGTCAGGCAGGTTGGATAGGTGAGGAAGCAATCACAGACAGACAGCTAGGACATACAAGATAAGACATAGGGATCTTGAAGGACATGATATTTGTGAACAGCATGGTTGGGGTGAGGGTGAGTACATCCAGATCCTATGGTTGTCAAGCTGGGTGACAGTGAGAATCAAGTCCTCACTGACTGGACTGTCATTACTGTCACCTCACTGTGCCAGTTTCATTGTGGTTTTTGAACCCACAATCTCTGACTACTCTCTAATACTGTAGTGTTGTTTTGGCCTAAAGATAAATGCATGCATAGTTTCCTTTTACATTTGATAGATGCATGCTCACTTTTACTTTAGAATATGGAACTGTTGCTTTGTGCTACAGACTAATGCATGCATACTTACTTTTAGAGTTGAGCTATGCAAGCTCAGTTTGATACAACTGTATGGAATATCAAAAAAAGTTGTCTTTAACTTTTAATTTTACAATAACAGTACTGTTCTGATGCATATATACCACATGCGTCTCTCATCCATGTCAATCTAGCATCATGGGTTCGCACATTCAATTCTCTCTCTGTGGGAGCTTTGAAAAAAACAGAACAGAATACCATTATGAATACCACTCTTAACTATATGAATATTAGTCTTGACTATATTCAGCTCTTAACTCTTACATGTAGTCTCGGAAATTGATACTTACACATCTATGCAGTGTCCACAGTCCTACTCTCCACTCTGGAGTGTCCACAGGCCGGGACTACTCAATCCAACATTCAAAGGTATCCCTCTTCTTCCTCCTCCAGAGGTTGTTTCAGTAGTGTATACATTGCTCACCAATGCAGGATATACTAGTAGCACCGGTCACAGAACAGGCAAGACTATCCCATCCCTCTGACTTGTACTCTGAGCTTGAATAGCCCCTCTGCAATAGCCTGTCCCATCTTCATTCACTAGGATTCCAACAAACACTTTGGACTCCTGGACACACCAACTTTGAGCAGGAAATCTCAGTCCCTCAAAACACGTCTGCCATACTGACCATTGATCAAGGCCAATGTAGAATGATGTTTTCCCACAAATTGCAGTTATCACATTTGCTGAGAATGCATGCACTGTTTGAAAGTGTTGGATGATGCTTATCATCACATAAATACAGTACTTGGAATTGTGCACCTTCAAGCACTACGGTTGCGTGATGTTAAGTGGAGCAACTGTAAAAATATTTGAAAGTGTTACATACACCTGTATTGCAACCCAGTACCATCTGGCCCCAAAAAGGAGTGGATCAATGCATTAATAGGTAGTGCCACAGACTGAGTTGAGTAGCAGGTGAATTTTAGAGACTAAATATCAAATAGTAAACATAACTGATGTTGCATACACCCGCTACTTAACTGATTCTGTGGCAGCAGGTATTAATGCACTTAATGCGGTGGTATGTTCCTTTTTGGGGCTAGATGGTACTGGGTCTGAAGACGGCTGCATCTAATATATTTAACTGCTTTTGTATCATCATTGTTGTGCATTTGTATGTGATGCTCACCATCGTGCAATAATGATTTAAAGGATATAAATGGGGAACATAGAACAGTGGTGACATGGGGAGCAAGCAGGAAGAAGAACAATAGGAATTCCCAGCTAAACTGTGACAATTAGGATTGTTTGTATGAAATACATGTACTGCAAAACTGACTCTGTGGCAGCACGTGTTAATGCAATGATACATTCCTTGTTGTTTGGTCCAGGTAGTACTGGGTTCTAATACAGGTGTATGTAGTACTTTTGCAGAATGTCTGTGATACATTGACATACATTTATATACAGGTGTAATTCACTGTTGCTTAGCGATGTGCACCATTGTGCAGTAATGCTTTATAAAATAGAAATTGGGAAGATAGGACAGTGGTGATATGGGAAGCAAGCACAGAACAGCACAAAGGGAAATCCTTACCAAAATGTGACAGTTACTATTGATTGTATAAAATACACGTGCTACTTGACTGACTCTGTGGCACCACCTATTAATGTTTTGATCCATTCCTTTTTGGGGTCAGATGGTACTGGGTTCGAATCCAGGTGCATGTATATGCTATTCAGGGAGCACATGCTAATGTACACCCTATTTAGTCTATCAACTTTCTAGATGTTGAAGTGCAATATTATTTATCTGTACATATTTTATGGGCTGTTGTCTGTGACGTCCCTCTTGATTTTTAAGTTAACTTTGGCTATCAGAAGGGGTAAACGCATAAAGGATCATCTATGGAAAACAGAATACACCTGTTTTGCAGTCCTTTTTTCAAGATCCCCTAGAAAAGAACTGTCTTAGTTATTTGCTGAGAATATGGTTTAAAGATCTACTTGGGGAGTTTATCAAAGTACAATCTCCTGGAAGACTTATGGTTGTATCATCCACTTGTATTGGTATAACCTTAACCTTGATCTGCTCATGGCATCTGTTGCCATGTTCTGCCATGATGGAATGCATGTAGCCTGAACAGTGAGATCTATTGCCAACTCCCATGCAATCGTGGCTAAGCTACCAAAGCGGCAGGATATCCCCCCTGTTTATTTATATACCACATCAATGTGGTGTTGCCTATAACCACTAAAATGAATCCCAGAGTCTAAAATTGATTCAAAGCTTTGATGGCTTCTACTAGAGTTACAATCTGCTTCAAATTTATATGCTTGTGCCTCATTGCTTGTGCTTGAAATGAGGCACCCTGGAACTTAACACCTTGAGAGGCTGCTCCCAAGAAAAATCTGGGTAGTAACTAAAAGGAGCTGTGTGCAAGTCCATCCAACCAGTTAACAAACAAAACCAAACAAATTATAGTGACATAAGTACATAATAAAATAATAAATAAATAAATAAATAACCAAACAAACAAATACATAACTAAATGATGTAACCATCAACAGGGTTAAATAATTTAAGGAACTTGTCAATATTATGAAAAATACAATGCATACTAATTATTTATTGTACTTGAGCAAGAAATTCTGACTGGGCTTGTAACATATTCATTGGAAGCCTGTGAAGAAAAACATCTTATAGAAAAAGCAGTTAAGCAGGCATAAGGTAATGCATGCAAAAAGCAGTAAAGTACTTACTAAATACAAATGTAGTAGGTTTAGCAAATGTTACACAGCTACATGTAAAATTTAAATTAATTCTATGCCGGCCTTTTCTTTTCTTTTCTCCTCAACAGGAACAGCTCCATATAAAGGTTAGCAATAAGTGAGCATGTTCTGAATGGGCATATTAAGAACTAAAAAAGCTACAGCTAAAGCTCCAGAAGAACAGGAAGTCTTGTTTCATGTGTTTTTGGTGAATAGTCATGAACTTCCCATGAAAAGAGCAAAAACATATTCAAATATTAGAAATTACTACTAACAATGTTGAGTCCCTGTCATATTTCTGTGAAGTGAATCATATGTTAAGGTTATTCATTTTGGAATTAACAATTGCATTACATATAAACCCGTAATAATGTTATTTTTAGTGAAGATTCTATGATTAGGGACTTCAGAGGTGTCATAGTCTCTTTGCTTATGAGGACACTCTAAATATGTTCACTAGATAATATTACTTAGCAATAAAGGATATCTTCAGATGTACTGTCAGCAGGGATGGAGGAGTTTACTACCACCTTATAAGGCAACTGTCAGACCTTATACTGAATATTCTGCCATGGCTTCTGTATACAATTGCTCCCACATACAAAGACATGACATGGCAAATCAGAAAGGCCAAACACTTGAGTTATAATTGTAGCTTGATTGCTTTGTTGCTGTACTCAGCTAACTATAGGCTGCTTCTGGGTCACCTTATTTAAAACACATGGTTTCTACTCTAGGCATTGAGTTTATGTTGAATCATCCAGGGACTAGAACATTTGATTAATATGTTAACTTTCCAGTTTTTAAAACTACTCTGAGGCAAGTGTCATTCCATGGAAGAGTAAGGGTTTTCTGGAATTGTCTTCCATGACAGATAAGAATGGTTAATAGCCTAAAGTAATTTAAGAGAGCACTGGAAGAACATATTGGAAGTACAGTATCCACTTCCTCAGTAGTTACTGACAAACTCAGATAAGGTCTCTTAAAAATTGTAAGTCTGAGAGACATAAATTGAACATTAAACATCATTACGTATATAACAGATTCTACATGGGGTATAGCTTTTAATAAGAGGCTGCAAGGAAGGGCATTTTCTAGCTTGATAAATTATATTTTGACTCATGTCTTGAAATTATGTCAATATTGACAATAAAACATTAGATTTTCAATAGGTTGATCAGTCATAAACAGGTTGAAACATGGCTGCACAATTTGGACCTCTGCCAAAAGAACAACTTTTAGTGTCTTCTGACTCAGCCAGGGGAGAAACGTTTCAGAAGCTTATGCAGTAAAACATATAATGCAGTATAAAATATAACGTGTGGAAAGGTATATGTAATGAGAACAAAAGTTAACATAATTCTATTGACATAAGAAAAATGACATGGTGGGGATTCACAAAAATATTGCCACCTGCGCCATCTGGGCAAGCTGCAGTGACTAACAGCATGAGAGTAATATTCTTTGATTCAGAGGGATTATAAGGCTGTGATGACCAACATTACATTAGCAGCTCATTTCCTATCTAGGAATCGAACATCAGCCAAGTTAGATGCAGCTGTGCTTGTTTTCACTCTACCAGCCCAAGCAACACAGTAGCAAAACCACCTTCAAACACTCATACTCACATGCATTAAATGGCACTCGAGTACATTCATGCTCAGGCACAAAGACAGTTATTTAAAGTCAGAGATATCCAGGAAGCAATAATCATGCCCTTGCATGCACTCACTCATGAATGTATACACACAGACACATGCACATATGCACTCACGCACACATACACACACACGCACACACACACACACACACACACACACACACACACACACACACAAACACACACAAAACACACACACATTCTGATGCTCATGCACACTCATGCTGAGACACATATCCAGTCACTCACACACAATGGCAACCAGATTGCAGGAATTATGCCAGCACATACACTCTTTTGTGCAGACAGACAGACAGGCAGACACACACACACACACACACACACACACACACACACACACACACACACACACACACGCGCGCGCGCGCCCACGCGTACAAAGATCACTTTTACCTCCCTCAGGATTACTGGTTCCAATTCTTCCACTAAAGTGGAAGAATGTAGACTGTCAAAAGGTGGTGCATTCTTTTCTTTCTTGGCTCCTGAAAAAAAATGGTAAAACAACTCTCTGTATCATTTTAACACATTAATCAGGTATAGGTGATATTTCCAAGGGGAATTATAATGCTACTTTGCAATCTCAAATACTCCTCAGCTCGGACACAAACCAGAAGAAAACCAGAAGAAAAAATGTTTTATTGCACAGAAACACAAAATAAAAAAATACTGAATCCAAGTTAAGCGCTTTCGTCTGACATTTACAGACTTCATCAGAACATTGGCAGACATCAACTCTTTCATTTTAAATGCATTTAGGCGCCAAAAGGCACTTACAAATCAATCAAGAATTAAAGGTACATGAGCTAATAAGTGTAATCATGACACAAATCCTTCCCCAATGAATACCTATCTGAAAAATCATCTAGAATAAAAACAAGTGCATAAGTAGTGCATAATGTCCTAAGAATAATAATACACAAAACTGGAAGAACATAATGTAGTATAACTCATAGGGGCTTGAATACAACCAACCACATGGTATTAACCTACCAATTAATATTGCTATGTAGCCTAAAAGTAACAATAAAAATAGATATAGATATGATAATTATGAACTGTTAAATATAGAATATTTTATAATTATAAATATTTTAAAAATATTTTAAAAATGTGTTAAAAATAGTGGAAATAATAGATGTAATGTAAAAATGGATTAAAAAGTTGATATATATTTATTTATATTTATTTTTATATTTATATTAATGAATTGATGTCAGAATATTGAAAATGTGCATAAAGGAAAATAAGAAAGCTGATAAAGATTTTTACTGCAGTTTCTTAAAACTTCTGACATCATCTAGTGCATTATGCCTAGATTTTCAATTTTGACAATGTAACAAAAAACTTGGTAAGTTAACTTAGTAGTAGAATATTTGAAATGGTTTGGACCTTGAACCAGAATTGATTCTACCACACTCTATTAAAAAAATAGCTGCTCTACTTTTTCTCTCTGAGTAGTTCAAAATAGGACCAAAACTCAATTAATACAGTCAGATGTCAGATTCAAGATATCATGCTTTTGTGTGCACTTTGCATTGGTGACATATGATATGCATGCACACACAAACACTCATATGAGTACACTCAAGCACAACGCTGAAACTTTCTTAGAAATGAAAGTTTCAGCATTATTATCCACATCCACTTAACAGTGAAGAAACAAGACACATAATTAATCGGACAGTTCTTTATTCAAACATGCTCGAAAGAGCAAACAATTTTACTTGTATGTCCACAAAAAGAGCAAAATGTCAATACTTATAGTAAAAAGGACACTATATAAGCATTACTGTTATCATTAGATCATGACAGATTAATCAAAACAGAAAATAAAACAGTTTATAATGACTAAACATGCTTCGTCATTGTCATAGTTTAGCAGTGTCACTAACTCAATACCTAGTACACTTCCCTTTGGTGCAGGAATATTCTATTTCCACACCAGTTAATTGTATTAGTTTCTGAATAATTCCCTATTACTGACAGTACAAATAGATGAGATGTTAAACAGATGTGTCATTTGCCTGAGTTGGAGGTAGTACAGGTGGATGCAAAAGATGCTATGGCACTTATTAAAAAATAGTAGAGATTCTTTATTGATCATCACCACTTATATACATTATTTACATACTAAATATTATTTACATTGTTTACCTTGTTTACAATTATTTATACCTATGTATAGTAAAGAAAAATTTGATATTAAGCACATGCCCCACCCTTTATACAAAGCCAAAAATGTATTTTATTTAAGATTTCTAATATCAATTTTGTGTTAAACTTTGCCGCATTAAGTCTCTCAGTACATAATGTCCTCAGAATAAAAAATATTATTTTATCTGTTTGTTCTACTTTTTTTTTTTTTTTGCCATAATATCCATATTGAAATATGTCTATGTTTAAGTACTCAACGTTTTCAAAATATTTCAGCATTTTGTTTTTACATACTTCTTCCATTAACTTCTTTATTCTAGAACATTTCAAAAATACATGTTCTATAGCTTCAAGTTCACCACAATGAATTCATATTCTTTCTTATTTTCTTTTATAAGGCATATTAGCTTAAACAGGTAATTTACCTACTGATAATCTCCAGAAAAAAAAAATCTTTACATTCATATATTTCCTTATACCACCTACATCTCATTTTAATAGCATTTTTTTCTCTGTCGCTAAATGTTTCCAAGGAAAATGAAATAATGTTCTTTTATAATATTCAAATGCCATTCTTTCCTATTTTTTCAACAATGTTCACATTCAATTTCCATAAGAAGATTTTATTTTGATATCCCTTTATATCTTCATTTTTACCACTTTTCCATCTTTTCCCTATCCCCATTTTTCCCCCAAACATTTATATTTATCATACAAAATGTATTCTTTCAAATTCCTATTTTCTTTTTTTATAACTTACTAAGCACGATACAAATTCAGTGAAGCCACATGAACAATTGGGTTAATTAACCATAATCCCCCTTCTTCTTTCCTTACATACAAAATCTACTTTTAAATGGATTATTATTTCTTTTTCATAGTTAGTCAGAATCATATAAATACTTGCTATATATGCTAGCTTGCCTAAAAGAATAGAATTTATCAAATACATTTTTTTCTTGTATGATAATTTATTAGACTTCCATAATGTGTATAATTACTGTAAAATTTTCTCCCATTTTTATTCTTATGATCATTTGATCCAAGTACTATTCCTAGTATATCTATAACCTTTACAATTAACTGGATATCTTCTATATTTCCCAAAAATCCAAAACCTCTACTTTTATCTTTATTTATACATAAACCAAGTATCTTTAATAATTTAATTAATTTTCTGATTGCCTCTTCCAACCATTCTTTGTTCTTAGTAATTAACACTACATCATCTGCATAGATATATATTATTGGTAATTGCATTACCTCCGTTATCTTATAACCTGCCATATTCAGTATTCTATTCATTTTATTAACAATCACATTCTTAACTAAAGCAAATATAATACCACTCACTGGACAGCCTTGCCTTATTCCACATTCTATTTTAATTTCCTCATGTAACCATCCATTTAATATTATTATTACATTATTTTTCTCATATATGGATTTAATTATGTTTAGCATTCTTTTACTTATGCTATAAGCCCTAATGTATCCCACAATGCTTCATACTGTATTTTATCAAATGCCTTACTTAAATATCCTACTATGATTTTAGTTTCCACCTTTTTATTTATAATGTCATCTATTACTTTTTACTATCTGCAATAAATCTTGAATTCCTTTCCCCTTTCTACCAAAAACTGCATGATCAATCAGCTTCTGTACAGTACAGGCTCTGTAAGTTGACCACCCAAGGGACTGTAACAAACTGGTCAACATACAGAGGTGGTCAACATAAGGAACTAGGCTTACTGTATGATATGTACATGTACTCTAATTTCTTGTATAACTTTTACTAAAGAATATCATGCAAAATCATACATAATCAAAACACAGTAAAATCATACATACAGTATCATACAAAATAAATACAGTTACTGTTTTCTCATAGTTTAACCATTCTTTGTGAAAAAAAGGGTCAGTCTTGGTCTGTTTCTTATTCTTATTATAAAGGTAAGTGGAGAAAGCAATCTCAATGCTTTCTACACCACTCAGCATACCTGGGCATTTTCCACAACAAATGACTTCAACTGCATTATCAGATGCCTGATATCCTCTTCTTTTGGAGTCTGCAATTTTTGTGTCATCCTCACTTGCTTCTTTCACATCAGCTGCTTCATGCACTTTTATGCTGGTGTGTACTCCAGTCACTATTGCTTGGAAAATTGTTTCTGGGTCAGGTTCATTACAGGTTTCCACCTCATTATCCATTGCAACAAACCATTCAAAATGTACTCCTTCACATCATGTCATGGGAGGTGGACTGTCTGATGGGGCCAAAAATTATGCTCATGGGTTGTGACAAATCCAACTTTCTTGAAACACTTCCGCATCATTTCTGGCTGAACTTTATTCCAAGCATAACTGATCCAGAGGACAGCATCCACAGCATTAACTGATGCAGCAGATGAAGTTACTTCCACAGGTGGAAGACAGGTTTGTGTTTTAGTAATGACCCACTGCAGGAGCTGGACTCAGTAGTGCATTTTAAATGTTTTGATGGTGCCTTGGTTAAGAGTTTGGATTTTTGAGGTTGTGTTTGGAGGCAGAAATTTCAGTGTCACGTTTATGAGATGATTCACTTGCAGATGGCGAG
Organism: Protopterus annectens; assembly: GCF_019279795.1. Lineage (NCBI taxonomy): Eukaryota > Metazoa > Chordata > Ceratodontiformes > Protopteridae > Protopterus > Protopterus annectens. Next base: position 1,957,676,267 of record NC_056733.1, read on the forward strand.
GACATTTGTCTATTGTCAGTAGAATAGACAAATTCTTCTTCTTCATTTCTCAGTAGATAACCCTTACCCACTCCTCAAATAGGGCACCAGTCATCCATGCACATTTGTTTGATCTCCAAGTGATGGGGAAGTGTTTGGACTTCAGGTTCAGGAATGTGCTTGGCTTTGCTGATTTACCAATCACCAAGGGCTTTAGTTTCTCTTCAGCTGAGCTAACGCAAAGCAGAACTATGAAACATTCATTGGAAAGTTTTCTGCTATTACATTTGTCACCCTTCATGACGAGACTCCTGTCAGGCATCACCTTGAAAAAGAGTCTGCACTCATTATTTTTGATGAACTCTTGCACAACTTCTACTGGAACTTCATTGGATTCACCACACAAGACTTTCTAGGAGATCTAGTGTTGCAGTTTAAATTTCTCAAGCCAACCAGTTGATGTATGGAAATCTGCCACTCCAATTCCTATGCAAATCTTTTAGCAACTTCTTGGATCATTGGCCCATACATTCGAGAGTTAACTGCCATCATTTGTTTGAACCAGCTTTCATCCTTTTCTGCTGTAGGTTTCTGGTTTCCATACCATATCTTTCCAAATACTCATGTTTACATTTTTGGATGTTGCTAACTGTGGTCTTGCTAACATCACCATGTTCCACTGTCTTACTTTGGTTGCTACTTTCCAGAAAATGTAGAAGATCAACCTTTTCCTTCAATGTTGGCTCTTTGAGTTCTTTTGTTTGGGCAATTATTTCTTGATTAACTGTAAAATTCTTCAGTAATTGTAGGATGTACCTACAATTCAGACTAGTCCTTCACATTGAAAACATCTTTAGCAACATGTGATAAATAGTAGGATGTTAGGCCTAATCCAACACATGGAAATAATAAAACATGAAAAAAGAACTTATACTAAAATAAAATAATATAACTAAGGGGCAAAGCCCACAACTTCTACCCCTTGGTGTAGTTTGGACTCAACTGATCAAGTTATAGAGGGTAAATTAATATTGTGTGTCAAGTCCAAGTGGTCAAGATACAGCTTACAGAGGTGGTCAATATAAAGAGGTCGGTCTTCCATTGAGTACATGTGGTGCATGTCTAATTCATGAAAATTAGGTCAACTTAAGGAGGTGGTCAATATAGGGAGATGGCCAACTATGGAGGTTCTACTATACTTTATCTGTTAGTCTTTTAGTTATTATTCTCACAACTATCTTATAATCTGTATTATTCAGTATTATAGGTCTCAAATTGTTTATATCTTCTTTCTCTCCTTTTTTCCATATGAATTTCATGATTCCCATACATATCTCTTTATCTGTCATACCTATCTTTAGCCATTCATTGAATACCTCCACAAAAAAGACTTTTTGGCAATTTTCCATATGATTGTACATTATGATATTCAGTACCATCCATTCATGTAACTGTCGCCAGACTGAGATCTTCCAATATTTCATTTAGCTCTTTTACATTTATATTTTCTCCAAATTTTCATTATCTTCTTTGCTTAGTTTTTTTAACTATCCATTTTTGTGTCACTTGTACCTCTTTCTTTACAAAGGTATGTGCTATATACTTTGTAATCAGCTCAAATATTTCTTTTTGTTTTATTTTTTTCCCTTTATTATTCTTTAATTCCATTATTAGTCTTTTATTATCTTTTATTAATTTATTCAAGCAAGGTACCACCTCTTCTTTGCTTCCTTGTAAACAATATCATTGTTTATATAACAATCCCCTTATCTTTTCCTGATTTATATCATATATTTATTTTTCTTTCTCATAAAAATGGTATTATCCTTCAATACTTCCTTAAACACTTTTTGACTCAACTGCTTATATTTTATTTTCTCTATCCTTCTCTTTTTAGCTTGACTCTCCAAAAAACACTTTTGTATTTTTCCTTAAAACTTATCCACCAAATTGCCCAATTTTCATAAAATATTTGCATGCCTGTATAATCCTTCCATAGCTTATTAGTCTCTTTCATATCTTCTTTAACGTCTTTTTCATCAAGCCTCTTGACACCTTTATCTGTTATTCTTTCTGTTGTACCACTAGCCATATGGCTACATGATCTGAACAGTATGCCCTTTTTATCCCTTTCTGCATAATTTGTAAACTGTCAGACACTAAAAAATAATCAATTTCAGTTTTAATTTCACTTCTTCTGTGTGGCCAGTGTTTATTATCTCGTATGCATAACCTTCCAGTTTTCATTATCTCATATATATAGTTTTAACATCACTACATTTTTTCCTATTCTCAAATTGCAAATAAAATCCCCCCACTAGTATTATATCCATATTAACACAAACATAATTTGGCCATTTTTTAAATTTGTCTCTTTTTTTCTTTCTTTGTAGCATATGCACATATTCCAATACTTCTATAAACATGTGCTTTCCATCTTAAATCTATTACTATTATAGTTCCTAATTCTATTATTGTAAAAGGTAAGATTTTAATGTTTTCTTGACATAATATGCCTATAAATATGCGATGCAAAAATATAAAATTGCCACACAATACAGGTGGGAACCTGTCAAAGAAGGGACACCGTTTTAATATTAGTACTGTTAAATTGAGCAGCTGACAAAATAAGAGAATCTACATGCATTTCTGAAATAAAAGTAATCTAGAACTCTGATCATTACAGTTATTTATAATTGCAAACCCTCTATGTTTTCTTCCAGAATTTCCATTTTGCAGAGGGATTATTAGGGGGAGAGCAACATTTTGAGCCACAATTGGGGACAGTTGAGAGGTTTGGATATTCCTAATTCTATAAAGTGATTTATTTGCACATACCTCTCAACCTCTTAATGCAGGAAATCTGGACAAGGCCAAATATATTGGGGGAACATACAAGCAGTAATAAAAATTGCTCTTGTATAAACTTAGTTGATAGAATAACAGTTCTTTCTTTAGCATGCATTTTTCTGAAGGTTATAACATCTGAAACTCAATGTCTGTCATTATTTAGTGATTTCATTCCTAAATGATTTGCCAGAAAACTACACATTTTTTGAGGAACAAACCAAAAATAAGAAGCAAAAATGTATTAATTCTGCAAAAATCTGGACAGTTTAGAGGTATAGTTCAGCCGGGGCTGTCTTTGCGTTTGCTGTCCTTCCCCCCTCACAAGATCATGGTTGAATGGAGCCTCACCCCTGCATCCATTCCAATGTCCCATTCCTTGGTTATTTTGCCCCATTTACCATAAACTCTGTAATGTGCATACTGCTTTACTTTTGTGATGATTTGGATTTCATTTGAAAGTTTTATTTTGCATGTTACAGCACAAACACTAATAGATATCTGTTAAACAAAGCAACGCAGTCTCACAATGAAAATAGACTTAGCATTAAAATTTCTCTGCCTTTGAAACTCACATTCATTGAAGCAGCATTGAAACCCACATTTAAAAAAACATACATTTTGCCAGTGGCAAATAAATATTAACTTTGTGCTGTTTTCAAATCATAGGCCCCTTACACACGAAACATACATGTGCTCTTTGATGTACCTTCCTGACTGTATTAAATTAAATTCCTTGTACAATACAGTACAGTTGTTAGAGGGTGTATTAAGTTTATTGTTTTGAACATTTTTCCAGTAAACAATGAAACAAAATGCATGCACCAATAATGACAAAACTGCCTAATTCAGAACATTATCCTCATAAAAGTCTACTCAAACTTCTACAATCCACCTGTATCAGTAAATATGCACAACCACTGAAAGTTAAATAATTCCACATTAAAGAGATCTGTAACTAATGAAGAGGTTGCTGCTAGCAAACAACTTTATAGTTCATTGTTTCATCTACAAATAAAGTGCCTGTTGCCCTTGAGGAATAAATTGCCTATGCTACATTAAAAAATGATAAGCTAGTAATATTGCAATAGGGAATGGATGGCAAACTGATAACAGGTTCATAGTTACTAGGTATCATCATCAAAAGGGACTGTAGCATCCACCCCCTTTACAACATAGTATAGTATAAGCAATGCATCTACATACTGTGGGAGTAGAACCCACAGCCTTCTGCATCACAAGCAAGTAGACTACCTGTCATGCTATTGACAATGCAAGCTGACTCAGCATAAGCAGCACTAAACTTCTCTTCCCCTGAAGCTCTCAGATCCTTGCAAAATCTACACAACACTCAGCTGTATCTCTAAACTTTGCAGCACAAGAAATCTGGAAAAAGCCAACATTTATTGGGGGGGGACAAAAGCCCAAAAACTAGGGACACATTTTAAATATTGCTTGTATAATCTTGAAAAGTTGCTAGAATAAAATACTGTTACCACCATACATTTCACTGCCAAGTCTTGAACCCAGGACTCACTGCAAAACAGTCAGAGCAACACACCACTATGCCAAATCAGCTAACTGAAACTTAAATGGCTACCATTTAGTGAATTCAGTTCTCACCATAGCTGTCAACATCTTAGCACAAAACACCCAAACAAAGCCTGTAATGGGGGAATACAGCCCCCAAACATATTCAGTGAATTCAGTTCTCACCACAGCTCTCAACCTTAGCACACAAAACCTGGATGAAGCCAATAAATAAGGGACACATTTCAAATATCCATCTTATAAACTTAGAAAATTGCTAGAATAAAAGGTTTTGAGTTACCATAGACTTTCTGAAGAATATGAAGTATGCCTGTCATTGTTATTTATTTGTTAACAAGGAAAGTCTGACTTGGAACAAAAGCCAATTTTCAGCAGAGGCCCAGGGAGAAACATTCCAGACACATGTCTTTGTAAGATGGGAAGACACCAGAGCAAACTCACAGAAACACTGGGAGGACATGCAGACTCCAGACAGAAGGCACCCCAGCCAAGAATCAAACCAAACCAATCTGTAGCTGTCAGGCAGCAATGCTACCACTGCACCATCAACTATGTAAATAAACAAAAATACAGAAACCACAGATTTTATGAGGAACAGAACAGAAAAATATGAGGCTAAAATCTGCAATTTTTTTACAAATGGTAGTGGGTAAGGAATTCAGGCTCTTGCTACCTACACCCAAGATACAAGGTTCCCAACACCACATATCTTGAGTTCTTTCTATCCACTGGGGCACTTCACACACACACACACACACACACACACACACACACACACACACACACACACACACACACACACACACACACACACAGAATGCATCACTTATCATCAGCATATTACAAGATTTGCGTTTATTTTATGCTATTTTCATGCCTTATGGTACTGTACTGTTGAGATTCAGTTACTGAACTGCTTGGTGTGGTAACATACAGCCCATTTATCTAACAATTAAATCTGCAACACACTGCATGTTACTTCTGATCTTGAATAACCATGGTTTTCAGCAGACTTTCAAAGCATAGTTTGGTGCCCACACATTCTTCCTACTTGCTAAATTAAGTCTTTTATGTAGTATTTCCCACCCTTATATAAAAAAACATGGCACAAAACTTCACTGTAGAGAAAGAGAGAGCATCAGAGAAATAGAGAGAGAGAAAAATAGACTTTGAGTTCAATTCAATAATGAAAGCAATGAAGCCCAGTACATGAAATTTATGTGTTATTTCAGATGAATGGTTTAATTATTTCTGATTTTGCCTGTGGGTATAGTCACCTTTTTCAATCTAGTATGTATGCCTCATTCCCATATTCAGGTGATCAAAAATATTTTGGTGTCTGTTCTAGAAAGCTTATTTTATGGATTGCCAGTTATATTGTTAATTTATTTACCTTTTCATAATAGAATTTAGTGCCTTAGTTTACATAGTGTGCACACACACACACACACACACACACACACACACACACACACACACACACACACACACACACACACACACACACACACACACACACACACACACACACACACACACACACACACCATTTCAGTTCCCATCCATCTGTACCTGCATTTCAGTTCCTGAAGTCCTGTGCAAGATGAATGTAATCCAGCTGTACCTGCATTTCAGTTCATGAAGTCCCACACAAGCTGAATGTCTCCTTAGCTGCTGGTTTCCCCATGAGATTAGGCTCCAGCCTGCGGACGTTGCTAATTTCCCTGCAAGAGTAGGCTCCAGACTGCGGACATTGCAGTCCTGAGCTCTTCCATTCTATGTAATCACCACTGCATAGACTTATGGGCATCTGTAGAGCAGAGATGCCTTTCCCCCTATCTGGACTGCCGACACAGCAGTCTGGGAGTCTTCTGAGTTCTGGGAATGCCAAGCACGCATGCACGGAGTTCTGGAACTCCCTTTTTTTTCTTTTCTTTTCTTTCTACAGATGAAGGGGCTGCAGTCTTGCAGTCCTATAGCACGAGACACCCTTGACCAGATCCTGTGATCATTCTTTTTCTGTAATTTTACATTTTCTTCACAATCTACCCATGTATGTCCAGTTGTTCCACTTTGTTAATATTTCATATCGCATTTTCTTGCTTCATGCCCTGTTTTGTCACAAATAATACATTTTTGTCTATTTCATTCTCATTCATTAATCAAATGATTAAATTTTCCATAGGAAAAAACATGATGTTAAATTCTGGCCCTTGGGTGGTCCTCTAGAGCCAATCCTCGGCCCGCTCTGCAATACTAGGCTGAAAGACCTAAATTCACCCGCCCGAGGCTCCCTCTATATCCCACAATGCTACTAGCAAACTACTCAGACTTCGCTTAACTGACAACTGACTTTTGCTTTTTTTACTGGCTCTCTTAGGTTAGTGGTAAGTGCTTCAAATAATCTTTTTTAGACCTTTTTTCCCCTTTAGTAGTAAATTTTAGTTTTATAGTTTCCTAGGTTTTCAAGGAAGACCCTTCTTCCCCCCCAGTCGCCACGTTGACAACAGATGCCTCCCTGATGGGTGGGGGGAATTTCAGAGGCAGGCAGTCCATGGCATTGTGGCACCTTCGAGAGTGCCACTCATACCCCTTATGTCGAGACTCAGCCTCAGACTTTGGGCGCGATCTTCTCTTCTCAGCGCTGGTAGCGCGCACATTCCTGGGAAATCAAGCGTGCCTCAGCGTGGTTTCTCTCCCGGTCCTAGCAGAGTTCGCCTTAATATAATCTCTCCGGTCCCGAGATATCTGATAGCCTCTCAAAATCTTCTACCGGAACAGTTGGCTGCTATATCTAATTATCATGTAGGTGTAGTCTATCAGCATCACTCACAAGCTCTGCAAAGCTTTTTTAAGGGGTGTTTTTCCGAGAAAGGAGATGATAGACAACAACTTAAGTCCTTTGTAAACCAATATAAGGACCCCATGTTAGTTGTCTCTCGTCGCCTTCTTTTGTGTCCCACTCTCCTTCTGGGACCTTACACTCTGATTTATATAGAGGTGGGTTACCCTTCTCCATACTATGGATAGAGGCCGAGAGCGGTGGAATTAGCTCTCGAGCTTAGTTTATTATTGAGTCGGGCGAGGATCGGGCTCGAACCTTTTTTTGCAGCCCTCTACATTTAACAAATCCTTTGTTACCATTCACAGTAATCACACTTAGGATATGTACAACATTATCACTTTCCATTTAGAAGAAAATCTGACATTCCCAGCACCCAGTCCATAAACCTCAATCATTATATATTCTTGTTGTGTCCATAACATCTTTACATATACTCTTTAAATACTCTTTCATTTCAATTCCTCTGTTTCAACTTCTCTTCTAAATTGTATCAAAACTCAATTTTTTGGTTTCTGTATGAAATGTCTGCACCACATACCCAATCCAGGGATTACACTTCTTGTTTGTTTCATATTGTTATAAAAAAATCACCATATACTGTCCTGTTTCAAAAAATATATCACAGTACATTTCTTTATTAATAAGAATAAAGTCTCTAACCTCCTTGTGTGAAATACCAAGTGGTGCATTACAGTGTCCCATACTTCATACCTTTCAAGTTCTTTCTCTTTCTTACTGCATACTCTTATAACAAATTTATTTTTTGCATCCTTCACTTCTTTGGTTATTCTTTCTCCTTCTTTTACTCTCTGTGCATATGATTGCTTTTGCACTGTGTTCTCTGCAACCTTCTCTTCTTGTATCGCCTCCATAATTTCACCCCTTGAAGCTGCCACTTCACTCTCCTGTTCACTCTGATTAATCATTTCCTTTAAGTAAATATCCTGCAACCCTCCTGATTGGAGGGCTGTAATAATACATCTATGCTGGCTCTCTCTATCTCCCTCAAACAACCTTTCCTGGAATAGACATTCTGAATCTGGTACAGCTTCAATGACATTCTGCTCCTTCACCTCCTTCCTTCCTCCTTCCTCCTCCAATACTGATGACCATGCTGCTTTTTCTGCTTCACTTATCTGCCTTTCTTGTAAAGGCTCCAATATCTCCATCTTTGCAGTCTCCCTCTCCAACACTATCTTTTCCTCATAAGCACTCACCATATGTCCTCCTGTTTCTATGAGCCACCTTTGTGCCTGAAATGGAACAGGAAGTTGGAAGCACAATCAACAATAGCATCCCTATACGCTACAATTAGGGGTAGTTCCCTGGTGCTCTGGACAAATTTTCCATAGTTAACATGAATACCACCTTGAGTCACCCTTGAAATGAGGACACTGGTCTCAAGTTCATAGTTATAAATAATAACTTTCTTATTCATACAGCTAAGCTTATTATTAACAGAAAGTGCTAGGTTCAACAGAGAAAAACATGAAGATTGTTTCAGTCAAATGCTGCAGACTCCATCTTAACTAAAGATGAACTTCCCTCTGACTCTATTTTGTATATTTTCCCATGGCACCTTCCATTTGATTTTGCATTTAGTATGTGAACATTCAACCAGTTTGGATAACAGAAAATCTTTCCAAAGTTCAACCAGATGTACTCTACTGTACCCAGAAAAAAAAAAAAAAATATATATATATATATATATATCTCTCTCTATATATATATATATATATCTTAGATATAAATAGATACATAGATATATAAACACACACAATCACACAGACACACAAACACATGCATACACACATATAAACACACACACACCAGTAGATGAGTATATTCACATACTTTGACAGTTAATCTGCTTAACATTCACAAAAAAAACAAATCCCAAAATTGAAAGAAACATATTGATCACATAACCAATTAACACAACAAGCAACCCATTCACAAAAGAAAACAAAATTAGTTTCCTGTTATCATAGTTGCATTACCACCCATGTCTGTTCACACATGCAACCACACCATATTTCCAAAATTTTATATGGAGGACATTGTTTCCCCTCCCCCTGCAAGTTATATAAAAAGCCATAGCTGGTTCATCTGACAAACCTCAGCTCTAATTTTCGGAGCAAAACAAAAGATTACTTTGCACCAATTTGGCACTCCTGAACTCTGTGAACAAAAGACATAGCAAAGTGGTGTACAACCGTAATTCATGAAGAACAAACACCAAATAACCAGCAAAGCCAGCTACCAACTCCAGAATGGACCAGTCATGAACTGATAGTCCTAGAAGTAAAGTAGGAAAAGCAGGACAACAAGGTAAGGTTATGCATTGAAAATGCATGTGTACAGACACAGGGTGCTGTCAAAGCCAATCTAAAATACATGTAAATGTAAGCAAATGGCAACTATATATCAAATTGACAGACTCTATTGCAGATACCCACAAAAATGGGCATGTAGTGTAAAATCATGTAACATCAAGAGGCATAGGTAAGCAAGCTAAGAATTTAAATCACATACACATACCCTGCCATGATGCAGGTGTATGTCATGCACCCTGCTTATTACTTGAGCAGAGAACACTCCTGTGAGCATCAGTACAGCACATCAATGATAAGTCAGTGAATGCTCACATGTCAAAGGTACAATGGTAACATGTAGTATCATTAGTTAATCTGCACAAATATTGCCAGAAAGTGTAAACTTATGTGAATAAGGAATGGACATGGAAATGTAACATACAAGGAACATGGCATAGTATACTGTTACTGAATAAGTCATTCATACCATAGTCTATACATTAATGTTAAATCAGCATTTGATACAGTCAGAAAAGGAGGATGCCCATAGGCATGGCATACCTGTATTTGACCCAACATTGCAGAAACAATGCCAACACATGGCACACAACAACAGATCATGCCAGTGGGACAGGATGACAACTGTCATCCAAAACACATGTGAAATGACATGCCCTTCTGTTGCACATACATAATATGGCAATGCTCAAATTCTAACCATATCAGAGTGGTAGTGCTGGATTATGGACACCATTTGTTGTGTGTCAGTTTCCCTCAGTAAAACGTATGTTTACAGGGTAATTGTTGCAGTACTAGCTGCAGGTTAACTTCCACAATGCATGGGCAGCTGACTGTGGGATGAAAGTATAATGTGTTAATGTGCCATGCACACATTGAAACATAATTAAATATTACATGATGATATCAACATTTCATGTTTGCACATGTAACACATAAGCAAGGCAGCTGCATGGAATGCATGCACAACAGTGCATAAGCAGTCCAATCAATTATATGGCAATCAGCATGTGGCAGCATAGCAGAGATAGACCACACAGACAGTACTTATGGATCTGAGGGACTGGCCCTGAAGAAGTCATATATAGCCCATGCAATGTCCTAGAATAAATCTCCCATCATGTCCCCATCTGTGTTTAAAACCCATCAGTCATGACCGCCTGGATCTACTCCCAATAATCACCTCTCTATGGGTCTGCCGACATCTCCTCTGGGGTGCAGCAGACATGATGGTTGATACAGGTGTGGGTCAAGCTTCCTCATCATTACTGTCATCATCTGAGGACTCCAGCAGTGGTTTAGCATGCACTCATCATCTTTGTGTAATTGGAAATCATCCACAGGTTCTATGCTCTATCAAGATTAATTAAAAAACAGGACAGAAATTATGCATACATACCAGCTACTACCTGTCTGCATAATATACCCGCTGTGACACAATAAAAAGGCAGATAACAGTCCTCATAAAATGTTAAAATATGTTATGACCATAGTCCACTGTACCACTATATGCAATGTATGTCAGCAGTCAAAACCATAACAATGAAAAGCAAATGTTTATCATGCTGCACATTCCAATGTAGGTCATAGCTGACCTTAAAATGAAACTGATCTGCATGTCTGCAATTAGCATACACTAATTAACTTCCCATCCACTTGTGAGTTCTGCAAATACAAATATTAGACTGAAGGTGAAGTAGCATACATCAAAGTTTTTATTTAAAACACAGTTTAATTAGAATTAGTGTAAACGTTAGCAAGTAACACAATTATAATTAACATAATTGGTGATAGTGATTGGCTTCTTCTGCACACAACACCTTGCTTTTGTCAATTTATCTATAAATATGGACATGTCAAATAGAACATGTCAGACAGAATGTATCCATCAATAATGTGAACAGTTCAATCAATGTTGTGTAATGATGTGCATAATGCAGCTTACCAGTGGAAATCATGACACCACCTGAACATTTTCCTATTGGCCAGTATGAAGCATGGCAAGCATATGAATAGCAAGCACATGTAACTTATGTTGACATTTGAATGGAATTATGCGCAATACCACTTCATGCCACATCAGCATAACTGAAATTTAACAAAATAAAAGCTTGTAATTGTCAAATGAAATTGTTATTGTGACCTCCACTGTTTAATAATGTAGTCTGCCTCAATAAACAGTCCAGCTGACTGTCTGACACAATGTCATTATTTCTCTTCTTTTTCCCTTGCATGTATTTGGTGACCATGTCTGTGTGTGAATGTACATTGTAGTCTCTGCATGCAATGAGTCATATGAACAGTCACCAAGTAACAATTGTTAAAATGAAGACAAAGTGAGATGACAATAGTGTGAAACCAGGCAAGCTATATGATAAAAATCTGAGCCAGGCAGCATGGTAATTGGTTGAACCCACGACAATATAAAGAATACAACAGTAACACATAGTTATATTCAATCATCACAGCCTGTGGCACATGAGAATCTAGTACATGTTGTACAAACAGTATTGCATGTCTACAATTATATGACTGACCTACATACAATTAGCACCAATCAGTAGCCTGCAAGATGCCTGAAATGTTGCAAAGAAATACCTATCTGCACACATATCCATAAACACAGGATACAAGTATGTTGCAACTAAAATACACAAGGTATTGTAGACAGATCCAATGCCAATATTGAACTGCCGGGTACACCAAACAGTCTGCAATCAACAATGTGAACACTGACACAATTGACACCTATTCAGTCTGTAAATATGCAGACTATACACAACATATTGGTCACTGGGAAACCCATCCATAGATTCATAGGTTCAGAGAAGGTTACTAGGCTAACAGCCCTAGAGCCCTTACAAGCATAGGCATATTTATCCCAAGTTGTTCTAGTTGACAGTGGTTAGGTGAGTGCATTTTGCAAAGGTTAGAGTCTGTGGTAGTTAATACCTACTTCCTCTGTCCAGAACAGACATCGTTGCCACCTCAAGACTGTATTTGAGGTCAGCCATCTGTTTGATCTAGGTTGTGTTTGAATAGGATCAGGGAGAGGCTCTGTTTCACATGAATTAGAAGTTTGGTTCAGAGAAGTAGCAGTGTCTGGGAGATGTATCTATCTCTCCAGCATGACCTGATCATATCAGAGAACACACATACAAGTATGCAAAACAATGCATTATAAGCAACACCCAAATCCCTACAATCTTGTATGTAAAACAACTACCCCAAAATATGTGTGACAGATAAAGAAACCCAATTGTCATTTAAGTTGTCACCTGTATTTTGAAAACTATCTTCTTAAAACATGACTTGATGCTAAATGATATTTCAAAATATCTGTATTTCAGTCAGGTGTTTAAGCACAGGTATAGTTTGATTATTACACTTACTTTACTGATGCATGATGGTCAGTAAGCCATTCTAGGCAATATACATAGCAATGTAAAAATATGCACCATTAATAAGGATCAGATGCATTTTATTTAACAAAAAAGACAAATTAAGCAAGATACCTCTCCATAAGCTGCTCTTCATGTTTGTGCATCTGCTCATTCCACAGAGCACAATTTTAGATCCTGTCCTCACTACCTGAAAAAGAAAAGAGCAACCATGAAGTTCTGAAATAAAAGGGATATGCATTGCTCAGTCAGGTTCTAAAACATGTAATTCTGAAGAACCTCAGATAACCACCATATACATTTTTCAATGTTACACACAATATTTTAAATGTTTGAACACAATTTGGAGGACATGAGATTCAAAACTGCATCTCTAGCATATGACCAAACTCTAATATTAGCACCTACTTGCCTAGGTAATCCATCTTGTCTGAGAGTGTATCTCATGAATGCAGTGAAAACACTTGAGGTTATGACATTACCTAGACAGGCAATGGGAAGGTAATATGAATCATGACTTAGGATTTCAAATATTGAACATCTGCTTAGCATGTAAGTAAATGATTAGCAAGAATGAATTCATGACAGCATTGTGGTCATAACCATTAACAGCAATAGAAAACCTTCAGTCCTCAGACAGAGGAATAGTGGAATAGTGTCATTTATTCTGCTACAGAGACATAAAAGGTGCTGTACATGAGGGATACAATAAGGTATGCAGTAGGACTACATTTAAAGATATTCCTTGGAAAAGTGCACATCATAAATTGAATGCATACATCACTGTGCCTCCTTGTTCAGCATGTCATTTGTAACTCTGACCATATGACTCCCTCAAAAGATAAGGATGAGGTGGTCATTGAAGTGAAATTAATAACCAATGGCAAAACAACACTAGATAGCAGTTTTGAAAATAATACCATATTGCACAACATTTTGTCAGACATATAACAGTCTGTTGCAAGCTTTACACATAATCGTGCACTTTAAAGAGATGCTGTTAATAGAACATTATGGATTGCAAATATTTTGATAGGAATTTGACTATTAAGTTATTTGTACGCATGCACAAAATAAATGTTAATATCAAAAAGCAATTATGTAGAGAAGAATATTCCACTATGTGTGAAATAAAACAAGATAATGTAATGACATTTCCCCTATGTGGATTTGAGCCCACATCACACCAGAATATAGACATGGTGGCCCTGTTTACTTATACTCTGGGCTAACAGGTAACATGTTTTGTCTAAACAAACAGGTATTGTATGTGTTTATCCATATTCCTGCGGATAATGAATGAATACGGAAACTTCAAACACTTTAGTCATTATAATCTAAAGAAATAACAGGTATCAACACATAAATGAAAACATGCTTAATTAGCTGGACAGGCATTCCTCTTGCTTACAGAAATTGGACTATAATAAGAAATTTCACTTTATTAGGAAGAAGGAAGTAAAGAATTTATTTATGGGTAACTATTCACACATATACAGCTAGAGTAGGCAAAACTGTCACAGTATAATGGATAACTACACAATACCTAGTCATCAGTGGCCTAAGTGCTATAGGAGTCAGTGATACACAACTATAGTGGATGCGTGAAATGATGACATTATATAGTGGAAAACAGATGTACATCTACAAAGTTCAAATTATGTATATTATAAACATAAGTAAATAAATTAACAGCATGGGAACAGAACCCATACTCATATGGAGAGCACCACATCTTCTTACTTATTTAGATGAGCTAATTGTCAGAACAGTTATTTAATGGTTATAATATCATTATATCTGATATATTTCTGACCTATACTATATATCTAAATTCCGTAGGAATGTTCAGCTATACATAGGATTGTTACACTTACTGTAGGGATTGACTGGCTGTCTCTGCACCTTGATGACCCTCTGATAAAGCTCTATCTGTATTCCCCAATGCAGGTCATCATACTGGTGGTGAATTTGCACTCCAGTCTGGTGGATCCCAGTACACCATCAATGCTCCTTTGCAATCTGGTTCCAAATGTTGATCAACACATAGTTCCTTGGCCTGGCTCTCATCAGATGCTCAACTGCAGCGTAGATGGTCAGCATCTGTTTGGTCTTCATCTCAGTTCAGCTGAGTACCCAGACATGTTGCAGCCTCCTGGAAATAGCCATTTCAGTACTCCAATGGAAAATATAGTAAAAATGGAAACATGTTCACTGAGGTCCCACAAGTTTATAGGTAAGAATGGACTAATCTGTAAATGTATCCAAATCAATATTTAAAAATGGTGCTTATGTTATGTTATCGGAACATAAGATGATAACAGGCACATGGTACCATTTCTCAAAACCTATAGGGTACTTGCTAGGAGCACCTTCCTTTTATGTCAAGCTATTGGTTAATGCTTCAGATTTCAGAACTTATGTGGACATGCACAAATGGGATTCCAAAACCTGGAATTATAATGAACCTTATTAATTATGTATGGCACAAATGGTACTTAAAGATAGTTGCAGACTAAATGCTCTTACTTTCAGTTATACTGCAGTCATAGGTATCTCATAATATTAATTGGCACCTGCTAACATTTCTGTTTTGGGGAATATTCCCTCTGTTAACATTAATCATTCTCAAATGTACCTGTTTAGATTTATTTTAATGAAAATATCTAGTTCAAGACAAATTATTGCATCTTACTGGAGTGCTTTTTGATTTACTTTTATGCATACAGGTGCTACCATTTGCATTAATTTCCTATATGTGTTGTGTAAACAGCTTTACATAGTATATAAAGACAGATTTATGTATTATCCATATGTATTGAGGGGGACTCCTTACATTCTGTGGTGTATGTATGGAAACCTATGGATTCTAACATTATTTGTATGTACAATGTCCTTTTGCACTTAAGAGACCTTTATTCATCAATGGTTCTTAACACAAGTCTTATAACTATTTTTCATTATAAAAAGGAACCATACTCTTGGTGAGATGCTTACAGATACTGAGGTTTACTGACACTTTCCACAAGTTGTTCAATTGATAATTTGTTTAGCATTTTAATGTGAAATTCATGCAGACTCCTGCGCAATGATACTGTTGCCTTTGCATCTACATTCAACAGATATGTAGCGTAAGGGGTTTGAATCTGTCATTTAACCTCTACATATATCAGATATTGTGTTGATTTTGTAACTGTTATGTATGCAGGCATTGTTGTACCTTTTTATATGTCACATTACTTTATGGCACAGTGAGTGTTTCAAAGAATGAAGATGCAAAAACCAAACGGCTGCAGGTACACTGAGGTGCCCAAAACACACAACAACAGCAAAATTAGTATGACATCACAATTTAAAGAGCTATTACTCCACTAACATAAGAACATATATCTCTTTAAATTGTGATGTCGTACTAATTGTCCTAGTATTTAACCAAGCATCAGTGTCAGTGATGTGGTCTGATGAAGCAACATTAAGTTGTGAAAGCGCTTACCGTTTGTCTTCTACAATAAAGTACAGTGACTGGTTTCCAGTGTGTAACTTTGGCGCCTTAATTTACTTTTGCTGTTGTAATGTTTCAAAGATGTTTGCATTACTGTCCACATAATCATCTGCATAACTGGGCCCTCACATGAATATGAACATGTGCATTTCACTGTCTTTAAGATGTTAAACAGATTTAGGGGCAGCAATTTATCCTCACAGAAAAATGCTACCATAATAGATGCTCTGCAACAGCATGGATGGAGACTCTCGGACATGCAGGAAATACAGTATGGAGGAATGAAGTTTGGGCCAGCACCACCAACATGATTAATGTGGTTGGAGGTCACAATAAATCCCATGAGGCCTATCATCAATTCTACTCTGATAAGATTCTCTGTGCAGCCTACAGATTATGACGGTATGAAGGCTTGAGGGACGCCACTGTGGTGGCCCACCATTGAACCCCCCCAATGAGATTACAGTATTCCTTGCCTCCCTGCATACAGTGAGTGGGGAGTGACACATACCCAGGGGTGAGATAGAAGCAGGAGTTCCAGACCAAACATGTATATCATCTAACTTTGCATGACATTGATGACTATAGAGTAATTAATTGCATGCTACTTTTGCATGCCTATTCATGTATTGCCATTTTAGATCTATAGGAGCAGAACTGAATCATGTACACAGATCCACATAGGGTGGTGATGATGAACTTAAGTGTAATGATATGTACTCAAACAACTGCATTACAGACAGAACAGTGCAACCAGCATGTGGAATGGTGTCTGCATTAATATTTGCAGGTACATCTACTTCTGCACAACACCAGGGAATGGCAAGCGTGTGTCTCCATACAGTATTAATGTGACCACTACCTGTTATTGCCTCAGCCTCATGTCATGGCACTGCTGTTTACTGTCATATTGACATTTATCTGAGACTTTACACTACAGGTACATCCAATGAGGGCCCAAGCCATGCAGGTGCAAGTACAGACAGACCAGGTATGTTACCACAACAGGTTCATAGTTTTCATCAATAGGTAGCAGACCTGTGATAAGTGACATTAATGTTACTGTTTTTCTGCACAGGGACATCTGGCCATCAGGTGCAATGTCTGTCATGTGAGTATCCACAGCCCCTGTTACTGTGTCATGTATGTCATGCTGTCAGTATTCTGTTGCCTGAATACACAATTGTGCTAGCTTTCTCTTTACTTTCCCAATGCAGATTAAGATTTGATCAATATATCTAATGTGCTGCTCAAAAAATGAACATAAACTAGAACCTTTTCATAAAGTCAAGCTTTTCTATAAGACCATGCATATAAAGACCATAGCTCATATCTATCTGCTTCTTAATATCCTGTCTGCCCCATCAATTTTGTCTAACCTAGAGTCCTCTCAACTAGGCAAACCTGAGCAAACATGTAATAAAATTGGAAAATTTGTAAATAACCGCATAACTGAAGACATCTGTGTCTTGCACTTCAGTCCCTTAACTGGCTTGGCTATCTAATCCATTAGCCTACATTACCACTAAGAATGCCCACAACATCCTTTACAGCCTAGACAGATGCTGTGCCACCAGCCAGTTATTAAACAGGTACTTGCCTCACAGTGAAGTGAGTTCACTGAATCAGCACTTAATACTTACTCAAAAATCTACAACTCATTATAGTCAATGCCTATAACCTGGATATGTTGTTAGAATGTGGAATTCTCTTCCAACAAACATCAGAAATAACTCATCTCCTCTACTATCTAAAACCTCCTTTAAACACATATGTCAACAAAGTAAATTTGCACTTGTAACACTCCATTAAGAAGCCACCTTCTTTTCCTATTAATCTCACATATTTTTTTAAAATCACAATGTAGTTATACATATCAACAAAACAATGTTGCTCTTGAACCAGCAACTTTAAAATGTCCCCTTCTTATGCAGCCAAATCAATTACCATAAAATCATCATATTTTCTCTGCTGTTTACATATCTCAAATGAACAACTGGTTCAGAAAAACATGCATATAATCCATCTGCTCTCTTTGTACTAAAAATGTAAATGTGACTTAAGCTTAAATGGCAAAATAATGCTGAATGTTTTTTAAATATGTGTAAGTTTAGCATGCTGTAAATACTGTTTAGTCTACTTAACATGGTGAACAACTATTAAATTATATATATCTCATTGCTATGTAGAATATTTTATTGTTAGCTCATGGTAGTTGCCTATGAAGGGTCTATGTTAAATGAACGAACGATCATAATGTCGAGTACAACATACTCGACATACTATGATCATAAGTTCAAAACCTCAAAAGCTTAAAAGCCTGAAACAAACAAAATTGAAAGATTTTGTTTTCCCACACTTTCCCTACACTAACATACAAAATACACACATACAACCAATGCTTATAAACCCCTACACACTCACATCATTCAAACACTTACACACATACACAAACACACCTACTTTTAAAATAAAGTGGGTGGCTTCGCCCCCCACACCCCCCCAACTAAATATACCAACTCCGAGATCACTGTACATTGGGGAAAGGGCAATTTCCTGGTAATCGCAACAATGTACAGCGATCTTGGAGATGGTATATTAAACAAATCAGCTTCTTACCTAGCCATTCCGAACAGTGTAGAGTGTCTATGTCACACGCTACACTGACTAGGATGGCCGACCAAAACATTTCGGAACTCCAAATTTCGGCATTTGGAGTCTCCGATTACATGAATGATCGATCAAAGGTTGTCGAGTATGTTGTTCTCAACATTTTGATCGTTCGTTTTTGTTCATGTAACATAGACCCGCCTATGAAATCTATGTAATGTGGAGATGAAAAGGGGATTTGCACAGTATGACTTTCCCATTAATCGAATCTTAACAAGTAAAGAAAAAAAGAAAGAAAGAAAAAGAAACAGCATCTTCAGCAGGCATTGTAAACCTATACATACCTATGAAATATCTATTCAGTCTAAATTTTTCTCATAGCTATTCAGCTACAAGTATGAGAATGCCACAATTTCTCAAAAAAAGTTACTGAATAAAATATTTTTTCAAGTAACTTTACTGAACAAAGAAGAGTGAATTTATATACTGCGTGTTACCACTTTCTTTACCAAGCTACTTAAAGGTATCCTATTGTTTCAGATTGATGGACAAATGCGAACTAGTAGAGAGAGAGATAGAGAGACATTTGCAAAGACAACTAAGAAACACAAAACCATAGCTAGGTTATGTAGGGTTGTGTAGGGTCTTCTTAAAATTGAGGACCACTAAAAAATGAAAAATGCTTCTTAATCTTATGGATCAAGTCTTGATTTAAAACTAAAGAGCAGAAAAAAAATCTCTTCTGCTCTGAAAGTGGAGGAAACAGCTTACTACAAAAGTAATGTTGATTGACTTTACAGCAATAATGTTATGATATCTATGCCTGCACTTCCT